>NW_027203382.1:9245000-9807500 GCF_024711535.1 Dipodomys merriami | reverse complement strand
AGTTCAGAGGTAATGTTGGCAGCATAATGTTGAAAATGTTGGCTTTGATTTGATTTGATCTTTATTGTTTATCATTTATCAGAACCAAAATTCTTTCTGTGATGAACTGTTCATTTCTTTTCAGGAAAGTGGGTTCTGACTAAGGACTACATAATTCATAGTGCCAGAAGTGGCAGGTGGCTTGATGAGACAACTTATGAATGGGGATATAAAATTGAAAAGGATTCTCATTTTTCACCTCAAATGCAGTCTGCCCCTAAAAGATGGCGTGAAGAGCTAAAGCGCACTGGTGCTCCAGGAGCTTTCCACAGATGGAAAGTTGTCCTCCTTGTGAGAGCTGATAAACGCAGTGATTCTCTTGTAAGGTAGGATGAAATCTCATTAATTCCAGGGAAATGAATGGAAAAACAGTGTTGGCACAAAATTACCCTTTGACTTTTTTTTTCAATTAACAGTCAGAAAGAACTATAGTGATTTATTCTTTGATCTCCTAGGCAATCCTTTATGTAAACATATGTATCTAATAGAACAAAATCTATCTTCTAGTATTTAGAATATTTGGGTGTTCACTATTTTAGTGTACATGTTATTTCTTTTGGCCAACTCCTTTACACAAGTATAATTTATAGATAATGAAAAGCTTACATTTTAAGTGTACATTTTGATGTTTGGACAAATTTATACATCCATATTAGCCTCACTATATCAATATACTTGTATCCTATGTTCCCTTAATTTTGGACCACCAATACAAGTATCTACTGGTTTCCTATGTTCCCTTAATTTTGGTCCAACAATACAAGTTTTGGACCAACAATAATGGTTTCCTTCTTGTCACTACAGCTTACATTTGTCTATTTTTCCCCTGAGATTTATACATATAGGAACAAAGTGAATATATTCCTTTGATATAGCATCACTTGCCTTATATAATAGAGATTTAGCCATGTTGTTGAATGTTTCAATAGTTAATTTCTTGTTGCTAGTAGTATTCCACCATATGGAAATATCACTGTTGATAGGCTGTTTGGTGGTCATTTGGAAGCTTTTGACTGCAGGTATTCATGTAGACTTGGTTTCATTTGTCTTAGGAAATCTAGAAATGAATTTTTTTTGGGGGGGGGGGGGGGTCTGGTCCTGGATCCTAAACTCTGGGCCTGGGCGCTGTCCCTCAGCTCTTCAGCTCAAGGCTAGCGCTCTACCACTTGAGCCACAGCGCCACTTCCAGCTTTTTTCTTTTTGCTTATGTGGTGCTGAGGAATTGAACCCAGGGCCTCAGGCATTCAAGGCAAGCACTCTACCACTGAGCCACCTTCCCAGCCCCTAGAAATAAAATTATTATTTCAGATGGTAATTGTATATATAACGTTGTAAGAAAATACCAAATTATTTTTCAAAGCAGTTGCACTGTTTTCCATTTCCAATAGCAGTATTGGAGAGAAAATCATTTGACCATATATGTGTAATATTTTTCTTGATTTTATGTTCTGTTCTATATGATTTTTCTGTTATGCCCACCTGATACTGATACATCACCACACTGATTTGGTCACGCTGTAATAAGTCATAAAATCATGTAGTATGAATTTTTAAACTATTTTCATAATTCTGGGTCCTTTGTGTTTCCATACATATTTTAGAATCACCTTGCCAGTTATTATCAGGCAAGTTTAGATTTTGTGATTTTTTTTTTCTATACTGTTCACAGTGGAAAAAACAACCTTATTGAACATTCCTATCTGTGGACCATGTGTCTTTCCAAGTATTTTGGCTTTTATCATTAAAGTTTTATTCTATAATCAACCTACTATTTGAACATTATTATTCCAGTTTTAACATATCTGCTGCCAGAGCAAGCACACTGTCATTATGCAAAAGGTACATAATAATCAATGGTTATTCATTCTTTACTCCCCTCCCTACTCTCCTTACCTTGAAAATCATCTGCTTTGATGGCCCTGGCAATCAATCACTCATCTGCATTCTCAATCCTTTCATTAAAATATCCTCATATCCTTCTACCTTTCTATAACCCAAATCTCAAGTAACTACTGTCTTGCTTTATTTCTAGGTGATCAATATGTGACTAAAACAATGCAGTCTTTGTCTTTCTGTGTATTATTTCATTTAACATTCTCTAGTTTCATCCAAGTGAAGGAATTCTTTTTATGGGTTGGCTGATTAGAATTCCACTGAGTTTATGTACCACATTTTCTTTGTCCATTCATCATTTGATGGACATTTGAGTTTATTCTGCTGTGTCTTAGCTATTGTGAATCATAGAGTAATAAACATGGGACTGTAGATAGCTCTTCAACAATTTCATATCATATGGATATATAGCCAGTGATGGGATTTTTATTATATTGTAGTTATAATATTCATGTTGTTTTTCATAATGGCTGCACTAATTTATATTCCCCCAAACAGAGTGTGAGCATTTACTTTTTTTTTTTTTTGGATAGTGTTTTAACAGGTGTTAAAACACCTGTCATTGTAGTTTTGATTCACATTTCCCTAATTAGTGATGTTAAACATCTTTGGCTATACCTCATTGTAGTTTTGATTCACATTTCCCTGATGAGTGATGTTAAATATCTTTGGCCATTGGTTTTTTGAGAAATGTTTGTTCATTTAATTCCAGTCATTAACCCAGATTATACTTAACATTTCTATGTATTGTCTGTTCCCTTTGTTAATTTCCTTTGCTGTGAAGAAGTTATTGTTTGATGGAATCTGATTTGTCTAGTTTTTTGTTTTTAACTTATTGTGTTTTAGAGGTCATATCCAAAAGAATCACTGTCCAGCTCAATGTCATGAAGCATTTCCTCTGTATTCTTCTAATAGTTTAGTCTTTGATTCATTTTGGAATGGTTTTGTTATTTTTTAATATAGCATAAGATTTAATTGCATTTCTCTGTATCTGGATATTGAGTTTTCCTTGTCTTTTATTGAAGAGCTTGTCCTCTTCCTATTGAATTTTCTTGGCACCTTTGTTGAAAATGACTTGGCCATAAATGTATCTGTTTACAGGCTCTAACATGATCCACTAGTCTGTGTGTTGGTTTTAATACAAGTGTATATTTTAATGCCAGAAGTACAGTATGTAACTGTTCCTTTGTAATATATTTTGAAATCAAGTAGTATACTTTTCAGCTTTGTGCTTTGTAGTCAAGAGTACTTTGGATATTCAGGATCTTTTGTGGTTTCATAAGTTTTAGGATTTATTTTTAATTTCTGTGAACAATGTCATTGGTATTTTGAAAGAGATTTTATTGAATATGTACATGGGTAGTATAGACATTTTAATAGTACTCTTCCAATTTAGGAACAAGAAGATATTTCTGTTTACTTGAATCTTGACTCTTCTTTAATTTCTTTTATCATTGTTTCTATTCCACCACCTTGGTTAAGTTTATTTTGTCTTCTTTTTTTGTAACTTATAAGTGGGATAATTTTTTTCATTTAGTTCACTATTAGCACATACATACACTACTGATTTTTGTATGCTGATCTTTTTATTCTGCAACCTTAACCAGTTAATTTACTATTTCTAGTAAGTTGTAGATGGTATCCTTAAAGTTTCCTCTATATAAGGTCATTTTCTCTGCAAACTGGAAGTTTGTGTTCTTTCCAGCTTAAATGCTGTTTCTCCTACCTCATTGATCTGATCGTGATTTCTAGTACATGTTGAATGAAAGTAGTGGGTCTTGTTCCAGATCACAGAAGAAAACCATTGTTTCATTCTGTTTAGTATAATGTTAGCCTTTATGTGTTGAGGTATGTTCCCACTCTACCTAGTTTATTGAGAATTTTTTATCATGAAAGATATCGAATGTTTTAAACTATTTTTTTTCTAAAATCCATTTAAATGATCATATGATTTTGTCCTTTATTCTGTTGACAGGACATAACATGTTTATTGATTTGATTTGCAATTGGTGAGCCATCCTTGAAGTCCCAGGATGACTCCTACTTAATCATGGTAAATGATCTTTATAATCTTCAGTTGAATTCAGTTTCCTACAGCTTTCTGGAAGATTTTGCATTGGTGTTCAATAAGGATGCTGGCCCATAGTTTGTTTTTTTTTCATTGTGTTCTTTTCTGATATGGCATCAAGATAATAATGACCTTGTGGAATGCTTGAAAATTTTCTCCCTGTCAATATTTATGAAAGAAATTGAAAAGAAGTAATATTCATTTTGTGACTAGTAGGATACAAGTGTGAAGCTGTTAGATCCAGGCTTTTCTTTAATGGGAGACTTATTTTATTATTAATTAAATCTCATTTTTAGTTACTAGTCTGTCTAGATGTTCTGATTTTTTATGAATTGGTCTTGGTAGGTTTTATCTATATAAAATGTACACATATTGTTTGGTGTTCTAAATTCACTATAGTCTCTCATATTTTTGTAGTTTTTATTTCATCTGAATTTGGTCCTTTTTACTCTCTTTTTCTTAATATGCGTAATTATCATTTTTAACTTTTCATAAACTGAAAGACCAGGTTTCATTTTTTCTTTTCTGGTCTCTGTTTTGTTGTTTATTTCTTTGATTTTGACAGAGGATCTTTTAATGGTCTCAGGCTCACCTATAACTCATGACCCTTCTGACTCAGAAAGCTGAGGTTACAAGTTTTCACAATGCTGATCTCTTTTATCCAGTTTTAGTGTTTATGCTCTGGTCTTCATAATTCATTTTGTTTTGCTAATTTTGGATTTAATAGGTTCTTTCTTAAGGTATAGCATTAGGTTAACTGGAAAATTTATAAATTCTGTGTATTGTTTCCACTATGATGTGTCTCAAAAGTTTTGTTGTTGTCGTTCTTGTTTTGTAATGCTTGGTATTGACCTTAGGGCCTCACATAATATCTATCCCTAGCCCTTTGTCTTTAATGTTTTTTTAAATTTCTTTATTCCAGATTTAATCCATTGATCTGGCTTATGTTGTTTAATTTCCTTTATTTGTGGATTTTCTAATTTTTTAAATTGATGTAGTCAGAAAAGTTGGTTGATATGATTTTAGTCTTCTAAGGTTTATTCAAACTTCTTTTGTTGCATAATAGGATCTGTATGAGAAAATGTTCTGTTTACATTGAGAAGAACGATTTTTTGCTTTTGAATGAAATGTTCTTAATATTTTTTTAGGTAAATATGGTATAAAGTATAATTGAAGTTCAGCTGTTTAAAGTTGTCTGAATTATGTGTCCATGGTTGCAAATGGTACATTGAAGTTTTCAACTGTAATACTGTATTATAATTATAATTTCTCTCTCTCTTTAGATCTTTCACTATATGCTTTAGGTATTTAGATGCTCTAAGATTCAATACATATATTTTATTATAGACTCTTAATTGACCCCTTAATTATTGTATAATGATCTTTGTCTTTTTGTGTCGTTTTTACTTGAAGTCTCTTTTGTCTGATAATGAGTATATTTACTCTTGTTTTCTATTTGTATTAATTATCCTTTTGTATTCCTTTGTTTTCAAAGTGTGGTCTTAAATGTTGAATGTTACCCTAATAGGTAACATATAGTTTGGTTAAAAATTTTTTGGTTTTTGTTGTTTTGCATTGGCTATTCTTTTGATTGGAAAATAGTCTATTCAGAAAGTAATTATTGATAGTTAAGAATTTACTAATGCCTATGTAATTAAACTTCCATAAAGAAATTGAAAAGGCAGGTTTAGGAAACCTTCTGGAGAGCCAAACATTTTTAATGTTTGGTGCATGGGAAAATCCGACGCCTTCTAAATGTCAAACAACCACTCTACGACTTGACTTCTACACACAGCCCTTCAAGCTGGGTGTAACATCTGCATCATGTGTTAGTGTGTACTATGATTTCTTCTTAATAATGATTTTGGGGTTTACTTGCCCCATTGTGTATGTCTTATACTTTTTACTACTATTTTTTTCATGGGTTTGATCTCAAAGCCTTGTTAGGCAGACATTCTACCTCAAACCAGTCTTTTTTGCTTTAGTTATTTTTGGGTGTGGTGGGAAGGAAGATAGAGTCTCACATTATTTTGCCTGGGACCAGCCTTGGACTATGATCTTCCTTTGATATTTCTGTGCCTCCACAGAACTTGGATATAGTTATACACAATCATACCCACTGTGTTTGTAAGCTGGGAGTCTTGCCCATATTTGTGCCTGGGCTTGCTTCGAACTGTGGTCTTCCTGATTTCTACTGCTCAAATAGCTGAGATTCTAGGCATTTGTCAACATGTTTGGTCCTACATTTTGTTGTATACTAGACATCTTATATACAGTAATACAGGCTGGAGTGAATAATATTCATATCCAAAGTTAGCTTACTTCTTTTGTAAGGCTGTTTATCTAATTTTATCAATGGTTGGGGTGGGTTTGAGTTTTGCTATTGGTACAATTTCATTTGGTGAATGACTTTACCTTACAGTAGCAGACTCTAGTTTCTTTGTGCTTAATGTGGACTTTCGATCTACCATCTGTCCATGTTTTACCTTCCCCTTTCAACAATCTTTTACATAATACTTGATTACATATGGACTCTCAGTGCTCTTTGCCTTGTGATCATTTTTCTGCCAAGGGTTTAGATTGTTATATTTTCAGTTCTTCAGTCGTAAGCATTCTCTATTATTTATTGGTCCATGAGGTTCAGGCCATGTTAGCATTTGCGTTCTTATTTGTGAAATTCATCCCCCCCCCCACCTAGTCAAATACTGCCTTGTTTCAGAGGGTCCTTGCCCCCAATATTAGACCTCTGTTGTTTGTTGATTAGAAGGTCCTAGCCCCAAGTGGCAGTTTTATCACTTTTTTGCTATAAATAATTTGGGCTTTGGTATAAATAATTTTGGCTTTTTGTTGTTTAAGAACAATGGGATCTTTTTCTAGACTGGGAAGCAGGAGGTTTTCCTATACCTTCTATCATTCCAAGAAAAGCAATGTGTTTTCCCTGCTGTGGTATGAGGAGGGAAGAATCTTATTCTCCAAATATCTAAAGGCTTTTGCTTTGTATGAGAGAAGAAAAGGAAAATGCTCTTGTATCTATATTTCAGTTATATCCAGTTCCCACTAGCCACCTGTACCTACCGAGGAGGCTCTCTTTTAACTGCCCCAATTTAATTTATTTTATTTTATTTTATTGTCTGTCGGTTGTGGTGCCTGGATGTTCTCCTTCAGCTCTTGAGCTCAAGGCTAGTGATATACCACTTAAGCCATATCAACACTTGCGGTTTTCTGTTGGTTTACTGGGGATATGAGTCTCATGGACTTTTCTGTCCAGGCTGGCTTTGAACCACAATCCTCAGATCTCAGCCTCCTGGATAGCTAGGTTTACAGGCATGAACCACTGGCATCCGGCTGCCCCCATTTTTTTTCATGAGCATTTAATTGAGGCTTGTTGCAGAGTTTGTGAATGAATGCCAGGGAGGGGGGCGGGGAGTTTGTGTCAGTTTTCTAACCTGTCATATTAGCTATACTCTGCCTTTAAATGTTATAAAAGTTTTACCAAATTCTCATGTACTATAGTGACAGCTACTTCTTTCTGCTAAAAGTGAAATCATTTGGATAGCCAGTCTTTTTCATAAAGGGGCTCATTACTCTTTGGAAATCAGATTACTTGATTGACTTCTTATCTTGGTTATCTTTTGAATGCCAGGAAAATAATGACTTTGAAGATCATTTGGCTTTTTCTTATTGTTAGATAGTAGTAATGTTGCTATCTAAATCTTAAACAGCAGCAGAACTTCTTAAAATCTTCTGGATATGTGTGTTTCTGTCTTCTAAGTCTAAAGAAAAACTAAAGGTTACTATTTCTGTATTTATTTATTTTTGGCTGATGCTTGGACTTAAACTCAATGCTTCATGCTGACCAGCATGCTTACATGGCTGGTGATATATCACTTGAGCCATGTCTCCAGCCCAAATATTTGTTTTTTATTGTGAAAATACTGTACAGAGAGGTTACAATTACATGGGCAAGATAATGAGTACATTTCTTATCAAGCATTGTAGCCTCCTCCTTTGTTTCCCCTCCCATCCCTTCCCATCCTTCCTCCCCACACCCCCACCCAATCCTTCCTTCCCCCCCTCCTCCGCACCAAAGTTGTAAAGTTCGTTTTCGACATAACGACTTGTACATCTCATTGTTGCAATGGGTCCACCTGTATCCCTAGTTAAACGATTTTTTTTCCCCTTCCCTTCCACAAATTATACCAACATCAAATACAGTGAAAGCAGGGGTTATACTCTGGGGGAGGGATGAAAGAACAAAAACATTTGAATACATATCTTAGGGTTCATTTCCCTAACATCAACTTATCTGACCTTTTCTGCTTGACTCAGACATATACTAGATATTGCAAATAAGGGAAACCATGGGATCTATGTTTCTTTGGGCCTGGCTTACTTCACTTAATATAATTTTTTCCAAGCCTTTCCATTTCCTAACAAATGGGCAATGTCATTCTTTCTGATGGAGACATAGAATTCCATTGTATATATATACCACATTTTCTTGATCCATTCATCTACTGAGAGGCATCTGGGTTGGTTCCATATCTTAGCTATGGTAAATAATGCTGCAATAAACATATTTGTGCTGGTAGCTTTAGTGTGGTCTTGTTTGTAAACATTTGGGTAAATGCCCAAAAGTGGATTGCTGGGTCATAGGGGAGTCTTTTGAGTCTATGTGGAGTCTTTTGAGGAACCTCCATACTGCTTTCCAAAGTGGTTGAACAAGTTTACACTCCCACCAACAATGCAGTAAGGTTCCCTTCTGACCACATCCCTTCCAGCATCTGTTGTTATTAGAGTTCTTGATTTTAGCCATTCTAACTGGAGTGAGGTGATATTTCAATGTTGTTTAGATTTGCATTTCTTTTATGGCTAGGGAGGTTGAGCATTTCTTCATGTGTCTATTGGCCATCCTTCTTTCCTCTTCAGAGAAGTTTCTCTTTAAGTCTTTAGCCCACTTATTTATTGGGCAGTTGTTTCTTTGAGGAGTTGTTGTTGGGGGATTTAATTTTTTGAGTTCCAAGTATATTTTAGATCCAGCCCAAATATTTTAAGAGTTAAAGTTTTTAAGCTTTTTAGAGGATTTTGCTGATTGGTTTTATCTTCTGTAGTCCAGAATGAGTTTGTGAAGATACGTTGCCTTCCTTGAACTTTCTTTGTTTTTCTTCTGACTTACTGCTATTTCAGTGGGAAGTACGTTAATATTCTTGATTTTTTAAATCCTTTCCCATATCAATATGGGTAAGTAAAAATAACATCTGTGCTGAAGAACCTAATACTTTAAGGAATTAGATCCTAGTCCCTCAGGAAGTCATTGATACAGATAATTTGACTAATAGACAATTTTTCTAAAACACTTTTTACATTTTTATTTAGGGTTTTGGAGGCGGGAAAAGCAAATATTATTTTACCAAAAAGTTCACCAAGTGGAATAACTCATGTGATTGCCAGTAATGCAAGAATCAATGCTGAGAAAGAAAAAGATAACTTTAAGGCTCCATTTTATCCAATTCAGTATCTAGGGGATTTTCTTTTAGAGGTGAGTAAACTAAATAGTAGACATTGTTAAATGTTTATAAAGTAGTAATATAGTAAAATACAGTCATCCCTCTGTTTTGCCTAGGGACTGATTTCAGGGATACCCTTCATATAGCAAAAACCATAAACGTTCAGATCTCAAGTCCCTTAGATATAAAATGGCTCAATATTTGCATGTAGTCTCTCTTTCTCTCTCTCTTTAAATATATATATATGAAGATATATATATATATATATATATATCTTCTTGTATATTTTAAACCACCTCTAGATTACTGTAAAGACTAAGAGATTGTAGATGCTATGTAAATAGGTACTACACTGTGTTCTTTATGGAGCCATAACAAGAAGGAAGCTAAGTTCCAAATTTTGAAAACAATCATAATTAGAAGTAAAATAATTTTTAAGATGATTACTCTCAGTTACTTAAACATTCAAGAATACCTCTTGCAGTTTGGAAAGAAGCTTATCTTGAGTTTCTACTTCTGTTTTTAGTGCGTTAGTGGTATATACATCAAAATAATTTTGAGCATTTTAATATCAGAATATAATAAAATAGCAGCAAAATATTATTTCAAAAGTTTTTTTCCCTCCCTTTGGAAAGGAGAGGTATTTTAAGGCATTATATTTTTCTGCCTTTTCCATCTATCTCCATCTCCCTACTTGATACAAATACCAATTTTCAAGTTTTTGGATAATGAATCAAACTCTAGAAGACATCTCTAGTATGTCTAAAACCAACCTTAATTCAGAACAATTTTATTCACTATGTTTTTTTCAATAGATACTTCATCTTTTTACTTAATACTTTATGTTAGAGACCTGAAGTAACTCTTGAAGCCTTTCTTTCCATAACTCCTCATATCTTACCAACTACTAAACCCTATTGGTTTTCAAATGTCTCTTGAATCAGACCATTTTGACCTTTCTGTATCAACAACACACCAAATTCATCATGTTTTGCTCCTGGCATATACCAAATATTCTACATTTTTATTAATTACACCTGCCTTTTTCTCTGCTAGTTTATTGTAGTTTATTCAAAAATTGTTATGAAGTAGTTCTTATCTGTCATTTCCCTAGTTAAAACCTTTCAATAACTTTCCATTACCCTCAGTTCTTAAATATTTTAACATTTACAACTTCTACAGAATTTCTCTTCCTCCTACCTTTTCAACTATTCCCCTGGTCCACTGCTTTTTTCTGTTCATTGTGCTGTAACAAAAATTCCCTGTCAGTTTCTTAACAGAAAAGCCACTTCTTACTTAGGTATCTTCCCAAATGTATTTTCTCTGCCTGAAAAGTCTTTCCTACTATTTTACTCCCTTTGCTTTCTGCTTTTTCTTCATTGTTCATATTTCTGTTGAGGCCTTTTAAAGAAATGCAGTTGACTGACCCCTTGATCAGTATTTTTGATACTTTCGATTCATCAACATAGCCTTTTTTATAGCTTTTTTTTGTTTCATAATACTTAAAATTAACATGTGATTAACTGACTATTATTTCCCTACTTAAAGCTTCTCAACATGAAAGATAACATCTATCTTTAATTATATCATAATCACTTTACATAGAGCCTGGAAAATGGGTTCTCATTTAATTGTTAGATTAAGAGAGAAATTGTAAAAGCCTTTTGAGTCTTCAAAGGATATGTGTAATATATCATTCAATAATTACCTTTCCCTAGTGAGTATCTACTATGTAGATTGGGAATCTTACCTTAGTTCAAGGAATGGATCTACTTGGACTATGGATAATGTCATTTTCCTTCACAGCAATTTGTCTAGGAACGAACTTAATCATTTCAGTCAGTTTGACATGGAAAGAAGTATGTAAGAGCTAAGCGTGTTCCTCATTCAAAAAAGAGAACCATTGGCAAGCTTGTTCTGTGAGATGTCAACACAGATCAAAATAATTTAAAGTCTTAGTAGTTGCCATTCTTTGACCATGAGTTTTGCTACCTGTAGTATTAAGTCAACACTATAGACAGCAGATATATAGATAAAATTATTTATGTTTTTTCTTTCAAGAGAATTGCTATCTTACAAGTGGTAATTCTTGTCATTAACAACTGAGAAAAGTAATCCAAGAAACAATCTGTCTATAATTCTATCAATGATCTGACAGTTTTTCTGTTTGTTTTTTTAAATTTAAATAGTTGTACAAAGGAGTTGTCATTTAACAAATCAGTTTATGAATATAGTATACTTGATCGGTTTCACCCTTTTCAACATTCTCATCCCCCTAACTACCTCTTCCTTACTCTTCTTAATCTTGTAGGATATGCATTGGGTTCCTGACTGCCTTCTTCTTCTCTTTGCCTTTTCATTTATCAACCCCTGTCCATTATCCTTTCAAATACTACTTCCTGGTGTTTGATTTTGCTTAACTTTAACTTTGTCTTTCTAAGTGATTACACTATTTGAGTTTTCCCTTGAATCTACCAAATTTCAGTTAATACATCTAAAAAAAATTTAAAGTAGATTATGACTTTAGCTTGCATAATGACTACATAAAATATTTTTATCTTCATTATTAAAAATGCTTATTACTAGACAAAACTTAACCTTGAAACATACAAAAATTAATTTGTTATTCAGAACTTTTTCTATAGTAATTGCTTCCTTGAAAGATTTTTACCAGTGTTCAATAAATCTGTTTTGGATTGGTATGTCATATATACTTGTTTATTTAAGTATTATATTATTATTTAAGGTGAATACTGTAAGGTGTTCATAATGTTGACATTATACTTAATTAATTGTTTTAAACATTTATACATACATACAGAAAGAAATTCAGAATGATGAAGATTCCCAAACCAAATCTCTTTGGACTGAACATGGCAATCAAGAAAAAAGCAAAGATTTTGGGAATGATATGAGGTTTCTTGAAATAAATAGTGCTTTAAGAGAGACCATGTCTAGAACCCAGGTAAAATCTCATAGGTCCAATAGTGTACCTTTCTGGTTTTTCATACAGAATTGTTTGAGAGTCTATACTTGATGAAAATAATAATAATGGTCATCTAGAAGCTTAATATTTGAACCCTCTATTTTTAGTCTGACTTGAGCATACTAGAAAATTACTACAGAAAATATCTGTAGGAACTTTTGTTGAATATATATATATATTCAACATATATATATATATTCAACATACATATATATATTCAACAATATATATACACACACATACATATATACATATATATATCATATAAAGAAACAAAATCCCTCATATGTACTATATTCTCAGCACAAAGTAATTACTTAAAACTCCCCTGTATGTTTTACTGTGATGTTCTATAAAGCTTTTTTTTAACCTTCTGTGTACTCATAATTCATCACCTAAATTCAAGTATTTACATTATGTAGAAACAAACTTTGAAAAACTGAATTTTTGTTACCATTGAAAATAAATTGGGGAAGGGGGAAGAAGGTGGGGAAGGAAGGGACTGTAGGGAAAAACAAAGGAGGGGGTAATAATGCTTGATAGGAAGTGTACTCAATACCTTACTCATATAACTGTAATTCCTTTGTAAAGTATCTTTACAATAAAAATATATTAAAAAAGAAGATAAGCCAAAAGAACAGAGGACACAGTAATTATCAAATACATTTTTCATCTGCAATATGCAAAGAAATGGCATTATTGGTTGTACTCATAGAAGAGTTATTACTAGTTTGTTTCATACCTTGCTTTATAAATGTACTGTAGTTAATTTATTAAATCATTAAAAATGATCACTAACTTACATTAGTCTAAAATAAAATACTTCATTGTAACAAGAAAGAAAATTTAAAAACTCAGGGCCTGGGTACTCCTCCAAACTTCTTTTACTCAAGGCTAGCAATCTACCACTTGAGCTACAGCACCACTTGTGGCTTTTTCTGTGTATGTGGTGCTGAGGAATAGAACCCAGGGCATCATTCGTGCTAGGCAAGCACTACCACTAAGCCACATTCCCAGCCCCAAAATTACTTCTTGAAAAAAAATTAGGAATAATTTGGAACCTTGTAAATTGCATAATTCTTTAATAAATCATATATGGTAAGATTTTCTAGAACTTTCGAGGCAGAAAATACTTATATTTTTTTACTGGCTATTCCAAAGCACAGACTATTCTATGATCTCATGAACATGTTTTAACGAAAGGATTTTTGAGTTGACATTTTCATTAATTTTTTGTTGGCTGACATGTTTAGATATAGAAAGAGCTATAAACTGATCAATTTATTAAAGTGCCTCTGCGATGTATATAAAACTTCAGAATTTTTATTTCTAAATTAAATTTCTTAGTGAATAAGCAAAATGATTTGAAATACTCCTTACTCTCTCTGTATTATGCATACAGGTAAACAAATTAAGTGAGGACATAAATTTAGTAAAAGCCCTAGTGAATCTTTCTGCGTCATCTGGTATAATGTGTACTGTAACTCACAGGACACTTTTGCTTTTTGTATTCTTATATATGTGTTTCACAGCATTTATCTTTTTGACTTTTTTTTGTTGTGATTTGCATTGTTTTTGTTGAGGGTCTGTTTAATCCTGTCTAATTAAAAGTAATTTTATAAACATGCAGAAAGAAATACAAAATCATGATGAAGACGTTAATAGTAGTTCTGTTTTGCATGAACATCATAAAAAAGAAAAATTCAGAGAATCCAGTAAGGATTTGAAATTTGTTAAAATGAGAAATACCTTCAAAAGGCATACATATGGAAATCAGGTAAAAATTCTACAAATTTAAAATAAATATATGTATATTCCCCAACTGTTTTCTATATTTATCAAATATAATGAGTGATCAAATTACTTGAGAATTATATATGCAAATATATTTATAAGATGTCTTGTAGACTTTCAAAAACATAGATTAAAATGACTGTTTTTGTACCCACTGTTAAAAAAATAGCATTACTAGAGTTTGAAGAATGTTTTCTGTCCTTCCCTTCTTTTTTACCCAAATTATTCTGTATTTTAGAATTTGTGTTAATAATTTTCTTGTTTTTATTATAATTTTACCAGTTGAATTTATTCCAAACAATATATCATGTTATTTACATATATGAATATTTTGTTTCATACAATTTATAGACATTTTTTGCTGTTATCTTTATTTCATTGTTTGACAGTATCACAATTATGTCCTCGATTACTGATAAGAATTTGAGATTCTTTTGTTGGTTGATTGGTTTATGAAATTATGAACAATGTACATTCTCATGTGAATCTTGATATGCATGTTTGGGCATTTCTCTAGCTTAAGGTTTACTCCTAGGATAGAAAATATGGGGCAGGTTCATCTATACTAGGTAAAGCTCAACTCTTCACCTAAATGTTCTTATATATAAACATTACAACAGTAAATTTCCTATTTTTAAGGCTTTTTTATTGTATTGTAACTTACTGTTTTTGAGTTTGTTTGGTTTGTAGCATGTATAATTCATATTGTAATTTATATAATTGTAAAAATATGTGTAGAAGGAAGCAAAAAAAAAAGAAGATATTGAAAGAAATTATCCTTTGAGGAGAAAACGCAGAAAAGAAACTGAGAGCAAGAATGATGTTGGACATGATACAATCAAAAGTTCCTTTAAAAAGCACATATATTATAGAGATCAGGTAAAATTTTAGATTCATCTCTTTCTTTTTCCTAATCTAACCTAGACAGATAATCATAGTTTTATGTTTTGTTAATGCATTAAATATCACTCATATGACTTATGAAAGGATCTCTTTTAATTAATCTAACATTAATGTTATAATTAACATGGTCACTAGTAAAAATATTTTAAATGAATACAAAAAGAATTTCAATTAGTAATTAATATATTCATTTTAATTTTGTTTTTTTGTGAATATAACAACAAATTTTGGAAGGCAGAGTGAATTCTTAAAAATCAAAAACATTTTAAAATTTGGTACGTAATTTGAATAATGCATTCTATTATAAATTTGGTCATTAATCATGCTCTTTCCTAGTGTACATACCACTCATAATAAAAGTTTTATCTTTTAAATTGGATTCTTCTTAGATAAATTATTCTGAAAATATAATTTAACTTTATGTTCTAAGCTGCAACATGTTTCTATAAGTTAAGCATTCCTAATCTATATATCACAAGCCCTAAAGTGTTTTATGATCCAACACTCTGTAATGGATTCAGTGCTGTAATTTTGTGGCATGAAGCAGAAAATAACACATGAACTCATAGATTGCAATAAAAATTAGGACTTAGGCATAAAAATATTGTATAAAATTACACACACAAACACACACACACACACACTCACACTCATGTAGGCACAGTGACTCGTGGTCTATAATCCTAGGTACTCAAAGAGGCTGAGATCTGCAGATTATGCTTCAAGATGAGATCACACAAGAAAGTCCATTGAGGGTCTCTAGTTAAGTACTAAAAATGCCTTAAGTTGAGCTGTGGCTCAAGTGGTAGAACACTGCACTTGAACAAAGAAAAGAAGCTCAGAGTCAGTGCCCAGACCCTGAGTTCAAGCCCCAAAACCAACACACACAAAAAAATTGTTTCTGTGTATATTTGTGTATGTGTGTGAAATATACATAAAACATAAATGAATTTGTGTTTAGACTTGGGTCCTGTTCCAGAAATCTTTTATTACAAATATTCAAATATTCCAAAACTGAAAAAATTCAAAATGTGGAATACTTATGGTCCCAAGTATTTCAGATAAGGAATCTGCATATTACAAGGTAGGTAGGTAGGTAGGTAGGTAGGTAGGTAGGTAGGAAGGTAAGGTAAGGTAAGGTAAGGTAAGGTAAGGTAAGGTAAGGTAAGGTAAGGTAAGCAGGCAGGCAGGCAGGCAGGCAGACAGAGACAGACAGAGATATTTAAAAGGACATTCAGAACTGGGTGTTGGTGGTTTATACTTACAAACCTAGGTATTCTGGAGGCTGAGATCTGAAGATCATGGTAAAGCAAGCCTAGGCAGACAAACCTGTGAAACTCTTCAGTTAACCAGCAAAAACTGAGAACTAGAGACTTGACTCAAGTGGTATAACAGAGCCATGAATGTAAAATCCCCAGTTAAAGCACAAGGCTCTAAATTTAAAAAAATAATAAAATCTGACCAAATAAAGGAAGTTCAGAAAATGATAAATGTAAATAAAAGTTTTATTTATTGTGAACATAGGAACAATAACAAAAAAGAGGTCTTAGAAAAGATTTAGTAGAGTTTAAAAAAAGTGTTTGAGGGTGGGAATGTGGTTTAGGGGTAGAGTACTTGCCTTGCATGCATGAAACCCTGGGTTCCATTCCTCAGTACCACATAAACAGAAAAAGCCAGAAGTGGTACTATGGCTCAAGTGGTACATTTCTAGCCTTGAGCACAGAGAGGCTTAGGGACAGTGCCCAGGCCCTGAGCTCAAGCCCCAGGACTAGCCAAAAAAAGAAAAGTATTTGAAAGAAAGCTAGGCTACTTTAATCCTAGGTACTTAGGAGGCTAAGATGTGAGGATCAAAAGGTAAGGGTCAAGGTTTGAACCCATGGAAGGCAGAGAAGTCTCATGAGACTCTTATGGCCAATTAACTACTCAAAACCCAAAAGTAGAGCTGTGGCTCTACTTTAGCCTTTAGACATTAGCCTTTAGACATTAGCCTTCAACAAAAGAACTCAGGCACAGCACCCAAGCCCTGAGTTCAAGCTCCACAACTGAGAAAAAAACAAAAAGTACTTGAAAGAGCAGAGAGCATAGTTCAGTTATCTAGTGTTTACTTGGCTCTTGGTTTTATCTGGCACTTTAAAAGGAAGAGAAGGACTTTAAGAAGTGTAAATATCAGATAAAAAGTCACAAAGTTGAAATGTTTACTTTTTAAGGTTTTTCTCATAAAACCTTGATAAATAATTATGAGCACTTGTACTGTAGCTAACATTGTATGAATGTGTTCTACTCTTTTTTATTATTATCTGTATTGGCAATGATCTTCAGTACATTGTCTAAAGTTTTCTTACATGTATACAGAAAGAAATGAAGATTTCTGTTTTTGCTGATTATGCCAACGAATCAAAAACCAAGGATATCAGGACAGATGTGGATATCATTGAAATAAAAAATGCCTTAAAGAGGCATATATATAGAACTCAGGTAAAACTTGGCACACTAAACGTTTTTATGCTCTTACATGTCTCTAGTATACCAAATTATAATTATATTTTAATATATTTAAATACAGTATGTTATTCCAAAGTATGTATAACAATATCAAAATAATTTCTTGGTTAATTTTCTATTATGAACAGTAATGTGTGAAGACATTTTGCATATTGTTAAGTTTTCTGCTGCTTATATCATTGTAATGTCACAGATAAATTGTTTTTAAAGACTGCTATAATTTTCCTAGATACCTGGTGGTCTTATAGTTCCATTTAACTGGTTAGACCACAACCTTTAATCTGTGATAAGCTTAAGAAAAATTATGGTTTTATAGGTCATTCAGGGGTTTTTTTGTTCATGTAAGATTACTTTTAGCAGTTTTATGCATTGAAAGTAGAAGCCAAAGCCAGGCACCAGTGGCTCAAGCCTGTAATCCTACCTATTCAGGAGGCTGAGATCTGAGGATTGTGGTTCAAAGCCAGCCTAGCCAGGAAAGCCCCTGAGACTATTATCTCCAATAAACCACTAGGAAAACCAGAAGTGGCGCTGTGGCTCAAGCGGTAGAGCATTCCCCTAGAGCCAAAGAGCTCAGACACAGCGCCCAGACCCAGAATTCAAGCCCCACAACCGGAAAAAAAAAAAAAATAGAAGCCAAAGAATTATCAGTATTCTGTTTTTTTCTTAGTAGCAAGATAGACCACATTTTCTTTTGTACTTGGACATTTATGATTTTCTTCTGCCAGTTGCTTACTCATCTTTCCTGGTTTTTTTCATTGGATTGCTTGTTCTTAAAGCTGTTTCTAGAAATTTCTGAAATCAGGATCTTTTCTTAATCATACTTGCAGATAATTTTCTAAGAATGTTTTTAAATGTTTTAATATTGTTGTTGCTGTTAATTATTTATTATTATTATTATTATTGTGCTGGGATTTTGAATTTAAGACCTAGTACTTCCTAAGTAGGTACTCTACCACTTGAGCCATACCCTAGCTCCTTCTGCTCTTGTACATGTTCAAATAAAACTTTTTGTTTGGGCCAGCTTGGACCATGATCCTCTTGTTTATACTTATGCATAGCTGGGATGACAGGAGTGTACCACAATGCCTACCTTTTTTTTATTTTCGTTGGTCGTGGGGCTTGAACTCTGGGCTTGGGCACTGTTCTTCAGCTCAAGACTCAATCAAGCTCTACCACTTGAGCCATAGTACCACTTCTGGTTTTCTGAGTGGTTTATTGGAGATAAGAGTCTCACAGCCTTTCCTGCCCTGACTGGCTTTGAACCACAATCCTCAGCCTCCTGAGTAGCTAGGATTACAAGCATGAGCCACCACACCCAGCATGCCCAGCTTTTTTACTAGCTAAAATGGAATCTTACAAACAATTGTCATAGACTAATTTTGAACTGCAGTCCTGATGTGAGCTTCCAGGTAGCTAGGAGTACAAGCATGATTTATATTGCTCAGCTTTAATATTACTTAGTAACACTAATTATTAAAGAAGATTTTATTGTGGTGTTACATACATGCGAATATTATGCTTTGATCAGATTCACCCATTTACAGTACCCTTTTTTTTTGGGGGGGGGGTCCGGTTGTGGGGCCTGAACTCTGGGCCTGGGTGCTGTCCCTCAGCTCTTCAGCTCAAGGCTAGCGCTCTACCACTTGAGCCACAGCACTACTTGTGGCTTTTTCTTTTATGCTTATGTGGTGCTGAGGAGTCGAACCCAGGGCCTCAGGCTTGCAAGGCAAGCGCTCTACCGCTGAGCCACCTTCCCAGCCCCAGTACCCTTTCTTTTTAATTTCTTCTTTTAATTTTATTGTCAGAGGGGTTGCAATTATATAACAGAAGTTTTATTTATGATTGTATAGAGAACATGACTGTTCTCCCTTCCTCCCCCACCCCCAATATTTTTGTTTGTTTAGGGTTCTTTTTTTGGGGGGGGTCCAGTCATGGGGCCTGAACTCTGGGCCTAGGTGCTGTCCCTCAGCTCTTCAGCTCAAGGCTAGCGCTCTACCACTTGAGCCTCTGGCTTTTTTCTTTTTGCTTATGTGGTGCTGAGGAATCGAACCCAGGGCCTCAGGCATGCAAGGCAAGCGCTCTACCACTGAGCCACCTTCCCAGCCCTTGTTTAGGGTTCTTTATAGTTGTTTTTAGCAGTACCAAGATTTGGACTTGGCCTCATATTTGCTAAGTTCCTAAGGAACTTAACACTTGAGCCTTTTTTGTTTTAAATATTTTTGGATAAGGTCTCACATTTTTTGCCTAGATCAACCTCAAATTATAATCCTGCTACCTATTTCTGGAGCATAGTTTGTTGGTTAAGAAGTGATTCTTGCTATTTTTAGCCCAGTCTGGCCTGGAAACTCGATATTCCTGATCTCCTGAGCTTCCAGGATTAAAACCATGCATTATCATCATGCTCAGCATAAACTAGTGTTAAAAGTAATAATTATTAAAGTAATAAGGACAGTACACCTTTTCATATCTTCAAAGTGAAACTGACCTTAAGTTATTCTAGTTTAGGAGAAAACAAGTGTTCATACTCATAAAAGTGCTATTACCATAAAATGGTGAAAGTTACTAATTTGAACAAATATGTATCAGATTAATTATAGCTATTAATGTATTCCTGATTCTGTTTTGTATGTTTGGCTAAGCTTTTGTGCTTTTAAACTGAACTGTATTTTTCTACATGCTAACTTTTAATTATATGATTACTGTTTTGTAGGCTGTCAGATACAACTGCATTAGAGTAGATAAACAGCCAGTATGCAATGGAGAGGTAAGGGAATTGGAGTAGGATGCTGATGGTGGTGAAAACTTTGTCTTTGGTTATTTTTAGTAAATGTTTTTAATTTTTAAAGGAATGTATTACTTGCATGACAAAATTTCCTATTTAATTTGAAACGTGTCTCTAACCAAAAATGTAAAAGAAAAGTATAGTTCTTTCAAATCTAAAAAACAAAAATTCTCTATAGTCATAAACAAGATAAAAATTGAAATTTTTTACTTTGTGCTTTTGACAGGTGAAATTTGTTTCACATTTCATAACTATAATTAACTATCAGATTGCAATTTTCATGTATTTCCAAAGTATATTATTCTGTTATTTATTACTTCAAACTTGGTATTATTTTATGTTGTCTTTCTGAATATTTTTTTATTTCTCAGTTAATTCATAGTTGTCACTTTTATTGATAAAAGTAATTTGACCAGAGACGAATTTTTTTGAAAGTTTTAGAGTTACATACATTAATGTGTATCATTAACAATAATTTTATATTTCTCTAACAATTTTTACAAATATTGATAATCTTAATATATTTAGATTATTCTAATAAACAGAGAAAAAAACAATATAAGTTTATGCCTAAATGCTATGTAGCTATAGTTCTCATATTTCTGCATATTTCTTTTATGCTTTAGTTTGAGATGGATTTTTTTTATTATTTTAGATCATTGAAAATTATAAATATAACAACATTTTTGCATTGCTTTCTACTTGTAAAATAATCATATACATCAACCTTTTGGGGGGTGGGGGGACTGGTGGTGGGGCTTGAACTCTGGGCCTGGGTGCTGTCCCTGAGCTCTTCAGCTCAAGGCTAACACTCTTACCACTTGAACCACAGCCACACTTCTGGTTTTCTGGTGGTTAATTGGAGATAAGAGTCTCACAGACTTTCTTGCCTGGGCTGGCTTTGAACCATGATCCTCAGATATCAGCCTTCTTAGTAGCTAGGATTACAGACATAAAATACTGGTGCCTGGCTACATCTGCCTTTTGAATTACATAACTTTATCAAGTAACAAGGGCAATTATCTTCATGTTACTGATGAGGAAATTAAAGTTCCTCAATAATTCAAGAGTTGATCTCAGAATTTTACCTTTATGAGTCATGCAGTTGTTTTTCTTTTAGATTAAGAATGCTGAATTTCCCAGAGGTGTATTAAATTTAATTGAAAGCCTCATAGAAGGACAGTTTTTTAATGAAGCAATTGAAGAACTTTCTTCTTTGCAAGCACATTACATCCCTCCTGTATGCCTTCTTCATGCTCTTCTAGAGAACATTCTGCAAGTAAGAACAGTCTTTAAGGGTTTCTCATGTTTTATCAAAAAAGAGAAGATAGCAATTTTTCCTTCTCATTTTGCTAGGAAATGTTACCACTTTTTCCCTACTTCTGAACTATATCTAGGCACTATTCTGAAAGATTGTTACTATTTTCTCAGAACCCAAGAAATCTGATATTTCTCATGGCAGTAAAGAGTTTAATACAAAAATCAGATTTCAGTGATCTAGTATGCTGTTTGGTAAGTTACTTCATTAGACCCTAATAGTAATCACTTCATTCATGGTTATGCAGAGAGAATGAGCATAGTCCTTAGTAAACCATGTGAAGGTCTGTTGAGAGGTACCTATTGATTTGAAAATAAGACAAACATAAAATATATCAGACTCAAAGTAAGTTAGAATATTGCTAAAAATATTCGTACCTCTGCTGCTTCTTAAGTGACTTTTCAGAACTATTATTCTCACTATTATGAAATAAAAACTGGATATTCCATATTTACTAGTTGTTGTTTTGTTTTTGTTTTCTTTTGTTTTTTGGTGCTGTCCTGGAGCTGGAACTCCAGTCCTGGTCGCTGTCACTGCTCAAGGCTAGCACTTCCACTTGAGCCATGGCTTTACTTTAGGCTTTTGTTTTGGTAGTAAATTAGAAATAAGACAGAGGACAAAGGGAGAGGCAATACAAGACAATATGTTGGAAATGATCTGTGCAACTTGAACTGGGGGTTGAAGGAGAAGGAAAGTGGGAGAAAAGTGAGGGAGGGGGTGACAAGTTCAACAAGAAATGTACACACTACCTTATGTAACCTCTCTGTACATCACCTTGACAATAAAATTTTTTAAAAATAGACTGATAAAACTGATTAAATCTATAAATAAGACAGAATCTTATTTTTTTTTAAAAATCTCAGGGCTTCCCTTCATCGGATGAACTATGATCCTTGATCTTAGTCTTGTCAATAATTAGGGTTACAGGCAAGAGCCACCGGCACTCAACTCATATGTTCTAGTCTTGTAGTTTATAAGTATGCCTCATGACATTTCCATCTGACCTCCTTTGTCCCCCCAAAAAATAAAAAATAAAATAAAATAAAAAATATATATATATGGGAAAACAATGTTAGGCCACAGTTAATTCTTCAGTTTTGGGGCTGAATTAGCTGGCAAAACTGTACTTCTAGTATAGTGTTTTATTTGTTTGTTTATTTTTAAATAATAGGATAATATAGATACGTTTTCTGGTCGATACTTTCATATATTGTCAGCTCTTCTTCACTTACATCCTCCTTGGGAGTCACCAGCCATGTCAAGATATTACTTACAGTTGTTTCAGTGTCCAACATGTATGAAAGGATCCTGGTCTCTAGTAGAAGTACTTATCAGGTAAGGAATTTCACACATGAAGATGTTAAATTTTGTTGAGTATTCTTTTGTTGTTTTGTTTTTCTGGTTTATATAAATTAGTCGAAGTAAAAATAGATAACATGTTTCTAATCTTCTATTCCAAAGCATCCAGCTACCTGCCTTCCATTTTGTTAGCTTTAATTGTGCTGCTGACCTACAGGCCGTACAAACAAAAATTAAATTATTAATCACAGTTTAAAAAAAGAAAAGCAAATGTGATTGTTTTCACCACTGTAATCTGAATAGTTCTTTTGTTGGTTTTTGTTTGGTTTGGTTTGGTTTGGTTTGGTTGGTGATGGGGCTTGAACTCTGGGCCTAGGAGTTATCCCTCAGGTCTTCAGCTCAAGGCTAGCTCTCTACCTAGCACCACTTCCTGCTTTTTCTGTTTATGTGCTGCTGAGGAATCGAACCCAGCGCCTCATGCATGCAAGGCAATACTCTACCACTGAGCCACCTTCCCAGCCCCGAATAGTTCTTATACTGTGTATTTTTATTAGATACTGAAAGATGTATGTTTGTATTTTTAGAAAAAAAATTCTGCTGCAAAACTTATAAAAAAGGCAAGTTTGAGTCTACATAGGTTATGTTTGTCAATCATGTTAAAAAAAAAGTATAACAAAATCATGAAATAGACTTAATTGCAGAGCCCAATGTTATTTTTTAACAAAATTATAAATGTGCATATTTTTACGTTTTTAGTTTTTTGTTATAAAGATGATGTACAGAGGCGTTACAGTTACATAAGTCACTTAATGAGTATATTTCTTTTTTTTAAGAATATGCATCACATTTTGTAACTACAGTAATACAGTATTGCTTTAAGTATTTTTTAATATTTTTTCAGCTAGAAATTTGAATTTTGAAACAGGATTTAGTTTATCCTGAATACATTACATCTTTCATGCCTCTGTACAAACTGTCATCTGCATAGACTTCCCTTTTCTAAATATTACTGATTCCAAAAACCCTTAATGTTTTTTTCTTCTTTTCCTATAAGACCTAATCATTTTTCCATTTCTACTTACTAGCTCTCTTATGTCTGCAAAGATCTTTCTTTTTGTCTAAGTGTTCAGACAACTCTATAGTAGAGAAAAAAAGGGTATTTAATTAACCAGCAGAAAGCTAGCTTCGTGAGATCATTGTAATTCACTTTATATAAACTTAGTTGTAATATATTTGAAGTGAATGAATCCGTTACCTAGCCTGCATTTGTTATTTCAGCAAATGTTCACCAGACACTATACACTGTAGGAATAAAAAGATAAAATTAAAATTTCTATGTTTTAAAGGTAACCAAGATATAACAGAATACTATCACAACAGTATTAGCCCATAGGTAGAGATAATATGGTTTTGATGGCTAGAATCCTTTCTAATTTCTGTGCTTTTTTTAACTGCCATTGCCTTGATTTTAAAGTTTCAATGTCTTCTTACACTGTAATAGCTACTTTGTCTTTGTGTGTGTGTGTGTGTGTGTGTGTGTGTGTGTGTGTGTGTAAACAAGATCTCACATCTCACACTTACTAGGCATCTATATTCTATCACTTGATCTAGTGATCTTGATTCTTTGTCTTCAAGTGCCCCAGTATGCGCTTTCCAAAATGATTTTGTCATATTTCAGATTAAAGGCCCTTTATTGACTTACATCTAGAAGACTGTTTCCATTTCTTAGGAAAACATATAACACCAAACAGTGTGGTGTTAACATGCCTCTAATTCCAGCATTCATGATGCAGGAAAATTGCCAGCCTTTCCTCTTTAGCCAAGACACTTTTAAAAAACAAATAAACAAACAAACAAAAAAAGCATGAACAAATACCAAATCATGTAAAACTGTTACATACACCTCCATTCTTATCTTTACTTCCCCAAATATGTATGTTAACTAGTGCCATTTCTTTTCCCTTTACACTGTATGTTTTATCTGCTAATGAATATACCTACATTCCTGCCACCTTACAAACATGTAGCTACTCTTAATTACCATTTTAACATAAGTCACATATCATTTCCTATCTCCTGTCTACCTGTTCGTGAGTTGTTACTCACATCAGTCTGTAAACGCAGGTGCTGTTTCACACATCTCCATCTCAATTTTTGATCTAGTGACTAGATCATAATAATGCTTAAAAATAATGTAAAAGCACCTAGAATTACTTGGATGAATTAATAGATGTTACAAGAGAGGGAATTAGGGCAGCTTAAAAGTAGACTTCTTAAAAAGCAGAAATACCCAGGTTTTGTAAAAAAGTAGTTGTGATTTAGGTGTTTGGGGCAGTATGGTACTTAAGAGAAGTGATGAGAACATAAATGAGCTGCATAATGTTCCTTCTGCTTTTGTATGTATTTTAATATACTATAATATTTAAAGCAAGAAAGAAAAGAACTATAGTATCTATGTTGTCCCTTTTCAGAAATACTAGAAGGAATACCTCCACTTTTACCTAGTTAATTGGATATCAGAGTCTCACAGACTTTACTGCCCAGCTGGCTTTTTACCACAATCCTCAGATCTTAACCTACTGAGTTACTAGGGTTCTATACATGAGCCTACAGTGCCCAGCTTTACATTTTACCAGAAGGAATTCTATTACAGTCCCAACATATTTTTAAAAAATATTTTGTCCACATATTGCTCAGTGATTTTGTTTCTGTGTTATGGATTGTTGGATTCATATTTTTCAGGTCTTGCCTTTTCAATGAAAGTTTTTGCCATCAAATTCCAGAAAGTATCGGCTCTAAGGTACTCTACCTTACACTGCTCAAATTTTTCTTCAATTTAATTGAAACTGAGGTCCGGAATTTGAGTCAAAAGTAAGTTTTAATAACAAGAAACAACAGTTTTGTGTATCTTTGTTTTATTTATGTTTTTATAATCATTTGAAATCATACTTCTAGAAAGTCACCTGTTTTTGTCTTCAATTAGATTTATTTTAAAGAACATTTTCGGGTAAACCCCAGTACCCTTCTTTATTTTCTTTATTTCATATTTTTTATTATTTTATTTGGATTAGTATTGTCTTTCATGATTAATATATTTTTTAATTTATTAGAGAAGTTATCCTAAACAACTATTTATAATGCCGGTAAGTTTTGTAGTTTTAAACTACAAAATAAATTACTGTGCTTTTTAAGCTTAGACCATTTTTGTATGTCTAATGCTGATACATTATCACCTTTGTCCAAAAATTGCTACAAAAATTGCTTACAAATGATATTATTAACACTCACAATTAAACTGGACATAAAGGTTCACTTTTTGTTCGGATTTTTATTAGGTTGTATGACTGGTCAGATTCTCAGAGTCTGAAAATAACAGGAAAGGCAATTCCTCTTGAAATCTTCTGGTCAGGAAGTGAGACCTCAGGGCTTTTGACCAAGCCAGTAAATCTGCTTTTGGAATGGACTATATATTCTCACAAGGAAAAATGCAAGTCAAATGATGTAAGTAGATTAATTTACAAATAAATATTGGTCCATAGATAAACTGTATTTGGTTCTTTTTTTTTATAATCTGTAGGTCCTACATCCATGGATTCAACCACAATACATAAAATATTTGGAAAAAATGCTCTGTATTGAACATGTACAGACTATTTCTTGACATCCTCAAACAATATATTGCTAAACTATTTATGCAACATTTGATCATATTAGGTATTATAAGTAATTTAGAGATGATTTGAAGTGTTTGGAAGGATATTTACTGTTAGGGGTTTGAACAGCCATGAGCTGAGTCCTAGAACCAGTCCTCTGAGGGATTGCAGTACCTTCTCCCATTACAGAATAATTATTTGAAAAGGTTAAAATAAATCCAATCATTGGGGGTTTTGGTTTTGGCTTGGGTTTTTTTTTTTTTTTTTTTTTTTTTTTGTTACTGTATTTTGGGTTTTTTTGCTAGTTCTGAGGCTTGAGCTCAGTGCCTAGACAAGGCTTGAGCTCAGTGCCTAGACACTGTCCTCGAGCCTCTTTGTGCTCAAGGCTAGTGCTATACTACTTGAGCCATACCACCATTTCCAGCTTCTTCTGAGTAGTTAATTGGAGGTAAGTGTCTTATGGACTTTTCTGCCTGGTCAGGCTTCAAGCTACTCAGCCTTCTGAGTAGCTAGGATTATAGGCATGAGCCACTGGCTCCTGGCTATGTCATTGTTTTACATTTAGTGTGTCTGTCCTTCAGGTAATGGTTCTTATAGCACAATTTCTTCTTTATCTCTTATTTAGATCTAGTAATTATTTGATCATCGAGTCTAAATTTATAATTAGTTTTAAGTCCTTTAGTACTGTGCATTTCATTTTATAAGGATATTAAAGGAAGAACAGAAGAATCAATCCATACAATTCTTGGAGTGGTAGTACAGTAAAAAGTAGACTTGGTTTTTATTTGGTTTAGTGTTTTGGTCCTTTGGTGGTACTAGGGTTTAAGCTTACCTTGTTTGCCAGGCATTTTTGCTTTCATTACTTCTTTAATAGGATGTCCTGGACCGTGATCATCCTGTTTATTCTTTCCTCATAATTGGGATGACAAGTGCTAACCATTGCACCCAATTTTTTAATGATTGCTATATGGAGTCTTGTAAGTTTTTTGCTCAGGCTGACCTGGCAGTTGTGGCCCTCTCAGTCTTTCAAGTAGATAGAATTATAGATACAAGCCACTGTGCCTGGCTACAATAAAAAGTTTTGATTGTTTTTTAACCTTTGCTGTTTGGTAAGTTATATTCTGAACTCTTTCTTCAAAGATTTTGCCTGTCATAGAAATTTAACCAAAATGTTTTCAATGTATTTTATTCTTGCCTGAATTGGAAAAGTAAATGCAATAAGACAGTTTGTAAAGTGTTAAGCTGGATCTCAACATAAGTATAAATATTTATGTAAATTTGAGTTACATGAAGAAAGACATTTTGGAAAAATAGGGTACCAAAAATTTAAGCTGTCTTCTACTAACAAGATAGTAAGCCCAATTAAAAGTATACATGAGTTTTTAAGTCAATTCACAAATATAAAATAATCACTCCATGAAGAGAATATGAAAATTGTAAAATATATAACAATTTTATAGTAAGACTCATTGTATCCTAACAGTCATTTCTTACAGTAGCCTATGAGTGAGAATACTGATAATTTGATTTTATAAGTAGTAAAACTAAAAAAAAAATCAAAAAAGTTAAAATAAATATTGTAAGTTTGCAAGGCAATTGAATTTTATTTTTAAGACTCACTAGACAGTGCAATCTAGTCTTTATGATACTGTGTTTATTGTTAAATAAATTAGAGTATAATTTTTTCTCTGCTTTTTAAACCTGTAATTTAAAATATATTAGGTTGTTTAGAATCCAATGGGAAGAGTTTATTCTTGTCTATAGAAAGAGAGTTTTGAAGTACTAAATTTTAGTTGACTGTGACATTATTAAATTATATTCAAATCTCTGTTCTATTTAGACAGTTTGATAAGAAAAAATCTATTGCATGTTATCTGGGGAATAAAATGGAAAAATTTTGTGCAATAAAATCTTAGTGTATGAAGAGAAAAATGGAGCTAGGTGTGTTGGCTCATGCTTGTAATCCTAGCTACTTGGGAGGTATTCCAAAGAATATTGTGGTTTGAGGCCAATCCGAGCATAAAGTTAATGAGACCCCATCTCAACTAACAAATTGTATGTGAATCATGTCTGTAATCTTCACTCAGTGGGGAGATATAGGTAGAAAGAGCACAGTTCATGGCCATGTCTGACATCAAATATAAGTCAGATCCTAACTGAAAATAATCATACCAGAAAGGGCTGGACACTGTAGCACAAAGTGGTTGAGTGTCTTCCTAGAAAATACAAAGCTCTTGGTTCAAAAATGCAAACACTGGCAAATAAAGAAAACATGTAAAACATACAGTGCTTTAAATATATTCTGAAATAGTTATTTATCATCCACCCAAACCATTCTATACTTTGTTGTACATTTTGAATGAGTACCTAGTAAATACTTGTGTCCTTTCTCCTCTGAAAGTAGTCTTTGAAGTTCTACTGTCGATTTGTATGTGTACACGTGCATGTTGTATCATTAATTTCTGCTCCCCTCTCTTTCATTCTTTTACTTCTATCTTTCCAATGGTTGGCTCTTTTTTCTTTTTAGTCTTTTTTATTTGTTACCTTTGCTATTCAGCTTGACCTTCATTCTACTGATTTTGGTGCTTTATTTGTAGGATGTGTTTACTCCTATTTCTGTTAAGTTTAATTTTTCCTTTGATATAAAGACATATTTTAAAGAGGTGTTTTAAATTTCCTAAATGAATGGATTCTTGTTTTGTGAATGGAAGTTCAAGTGTGTTTTTCTAACTGTTAAGTTACAGTTAAAGAATGCTTTATATGATTTCTGACTTCTGGAAGTTAATGAACTGTAGGCATCACAATGTGTTTTCTCTAGTTTCCAGTGCTTTTGGTCACCTACTAGATTAATTTTAACAATTGTTTCAATCACCTCTTCTGAATCTAATTTATAGATGTATTTTATTTAACAGTTTATTCTTTGTGTATGGTAATTCCATCCTGATTTTCAAGATGAAATGTCACACTAACTGGTGGTCATGTAAATGGTAGTTATAATCCCATAATCAGCAGTTAGGCCATATTTTCTTCAAAAACAGTGAATAGTACTTAGGTATCAGTCTGGTATCAGACTGCCAATAAAGTTGACTAGGTTGTAAGAAAGAATAACATGTGCCTCAAATACTTCTTCAGTTCTGTTTTTTTCCTGTACTATTTAAATTTTGACTGAACTTATACTTCCTCTACATGTCATGCTTCCATGGGGGGGGAGGTTTTGTGTGTGTGTGTGTGTGTGTGTGTGTGTGTGTGTGTGTGTGTGTGTGTGTGTGTGTGTGTGTGTGTGTGTGTGTGTGTGTGTGTGTGTGTGTGTGTGTGTGTGTGTGTGTTTTCTATTCGTGCAGCATTGTATGTAAGTGTTTGAGCCCTGTCCCCCATCCTCTATAGTACTGGAGTTTGAACTCAAAGCCTTGCACTTGCTAGAGGTGCTTGCTCTGTACTCTACCACTTTGCCACTTGAGTTTAACTTTTAGCCTGGCTTTTTGATGTTTATTTTGAAGGTGGAGTCCTGTAAAGTTTTTGGGCAAGACTGTCCTCGAACCATCTTTGGATCTTGGATCTGTTGAGCTAGAATTACAGTTATGAGCACCAGCGTCTGACTCATCAAACTTTACTAGTTTTCTTCTTTGTTATCTAATGTTTTTTAACATGACCATTGAGGATTCTTTTAAATTATTATCTTTAAGCAGTTGTGTAGAGGTGTTTGTTTTCCTCTGTGACGTTTATCGTTTCTAGTACTTACATAATTTTCAGTTTTCTTTTTAAGCTGTCCAATTATTTCTACATCCAAGGTCTTGTGTTGATCTGTTCTTATTATTGTTTCTACTATTTCTCTTTTATTATGTGCTATAAATTGCATTTGAAGAAATATTTGTTGAAACAATTTTTGGCAAAAAAATCTAATAATCTTTTCCCAACCAGCCTTCTCATCCAATGTTTATGTCTGAGCGACCCTCTACAGTCCAAATGAGTTTAAAGACTACAAATATATTGAGTTTTGCTTTTGATTTACTCAAGTGTGAAGTCTATTAGTATCTTATTAAGTAAGAATTAGGACTTCGTCAGGCACTGGTGGCTCATGGTTGTAATCCTGACCATTCTGGAGGCTGAGATTTGAGGAGTGTGGTTCAAAGCAGTCTGAGCAGGAAAAGTTCATGAGACTCTTATCTAATTAAGTCATCAAAAAACTGGAAGTGCGGGGCTGGGAAGGTGGCTCAGTGGTAGAGCTCTTGCCTTGCATGCATGAGGCCCTGGGTTTGATTCCTCAGCACCACATAAGCAAAAAGAAAAAAGCTGGAAGTGGCGCTGTGGCTCAAGTGGCAGGGCGCTAGCCTTGAGCTGAAGAGCTGAGGGACAGCGCCCAGGCCCAGAGTTCAGGTCCCACGACCGGACCCAAAAAAAACAAAAACCTGGAAGTGGAACTATGGCTTAAGTGGTACAATTCTAGCCTTGAGTGGAAATAGCTAAAATACAGACTCTGAATTCAAGCCCCAGGAAGTAGCACATACACACAAAAATAAAAAGTAGCTAAAAACATTTTAAATATTCTCAATACAAGAGAAAGTATGTGGCATAATACAAATGTTAATTAATTCAACCTTACTATTATACAATGTACACACACACACACACACACACACACACACACACACACACACACACACACACACACACACACACACACACACACACACACACACACACACACACACACACACACACACACACACACACACACACACACACACACCCTTATCTCAGAAAATTTTCTATTCCTTTCCTCTAAAAGCCAAGCAAAATTCTGTATATTAGGTGTTTTGATAGTAGCAGCTAAGGAATTAGGGCAAGATTTGTTAGCTTTGTGGGCTTTGTTTGGCTTTGAAAACCTGTATGAATGTGCAAGTAGGCAGAAAAATTATAATACTCAACCAGAATAGAGCCCATTGCTAGAATATACACCATTGTCACTGCAGTATAATACTTCTAATCTAAAGCCTATAGTTTCTCTATAAATTATTTTCTTTTTATACAATAGTCATTCAAAGCTATTTGTTATTGAACCATCATGTAAATGAAGTTGCTCATCTATACTGAAATCAGTAATGAAACTACCAGTTTCACAGTTGCTAAATCATTAGAGGACAACAAAGATAACTCTGGAAATAATAATGTAAATAATAACAGATTTACACATATTTGAAGTTTTTTTGGAGATTTATAAATAAAGCCATTTGAGAAGCAATCTGCAATAAATTGTAGCATCAATTTAATATGAAAACTGGTTTTAAATTTTGCAAATTAATATTTAACATTTGAATTGTTTAAATTTACATAAACTGCTTTTTTATTATAATACCTTTCTCCTAGAATTCATTCTTGTACTTAATTAAATCTTTTTTGGCAGTTTTTAGTTTCAGAATTCCATGCATGTTCACAGACATCATTTTCTGTACTGTTAAGCATTTGTTTCTTGATTTGCAGAGTTGAAGCATTCAATTTAAGTCATTAGCTAAACAGAAGTCCTCAGTTTATGCTAATATTGTTTTGTCATAATGTCAATCAGAACATATTACAGAGTGACACAATGGCAGTGAATTTCATTGTCATTAATCAGAGAAAGCTTTGGGCTCTCCTTGGCGAAGAACAGAGGTATGGGTTATGGAAGAGGTGCGAATTTTATGAAGCTTTAGTGGCTAGTCCCATTTTTTTCCCTTGAAATGCCCTCAAGTGCTATTTAAGCATAACTCTATAATTATAGGTGGAAATGGAGGTTAGATTGAATTTAAAGATAAGGAAATTAAAACTAAAGTTTAAGTAACTTATTGAAGGTGTCACAGCTTGTTAAGGCAAGCCCTTGACTAGAGGCCAAGTTTGCTACATACTTTCTCATTTTCAAATGCCAAGATTTAAAACCTGAAGAGGTACAGTGTGTGCATTATGTTTGCATCTTTCCAACAGAATAGTTTGTCTTGTCTCACAGGAAAACATCGTAGAAATCCCTAACCTAAGAGTTAGGAGGCAAATTTTGTTGTATATTATAAAGTAGTCAATTTGTGAATAATTGCCAAGTTTACAAACTAGAGATTGCTTGTATTGGCAAATAACAGAGAATGGTATTGACAGAAAGTCTGATAATAAAATTTAACATGTTAGATGCTCTAAGGTAAAATGGCATTTGTAAATTGTCTTTAGTTATTTTTTGTTAATTCATTTTCTCCTCTTTGATCTATAGCAAACAAACATTTCAGAGCTTCAGGATTCCAAGAAGCTTTATTTCCCTTGATGATTTATTTGCTATTTTCTTACTAATAGACTTCTGGAACATACATATTTACCAAACTAGAAAATAATAGCATTGTTTATAAACTGTAAAAGTGACAGTAAATAAAATCTGTAGTACAGTGTCTTAGTCCTGTGGCTATAGTGTTTTAGCTAAAAATATAGTGTGAAGGTTTGGGTGTGCCCAACCACACTCAAACCTAGCTGCTTAGGAGGCAGACAGGCGAATATAAGTTTGACATCAGCCTGAGCAAAATTAGCCCAGGTTTGAAACACTATCTCAAAAACTAACAATATAGCTCAAGTAGAGTTCTTGCCTCATAAGCTTAAGGCTTTGCATTCTTTCAGTGCTCCAATGAATATGTATATATGTACATACCTATGTATGCATCTGTATAATGAAAGGATTAAAAACTAGACTTGAAAGTGTCTTTGTAGGTAGAAATTTACTAATGTGGATGTGCATGTTTAGGTGATGATACACAGATAAGAGTAACTTTGGCAGGCTGTTCCTTATCTAGATCTAGTTCCTCTTCAAAATCATTAAAGCAAACCTTTTACCATCTCTAACTGCTTGGTAACTTTAATATCACAGTAATATTCATATTGAATTGCAGTTTCAGGTCTAAGTAAATCTAGATTTATTTATTTTTATTTCATCTTATTTTTATTCCAGTACCAAGGCTTGAACTCAGGACCTCAAGTTTTCACTCAGCTTTCTTGGTTTCTTGCTTGTGGCTGGTGCTTTGCTGCTTGAGCCACTTGCAGTCTAGGTTCTCAAAGATTTTTCTGCCCAGGCTGGCTTCAGTCTGAGATAGCCTCATGTGGCTCACACCTGCATTCTTAGACACTTCAGTGCATCCTCTTTTTTTAATATGAGCCTTATATCTATAGGCTAATGTCTTTGATTCCTGACTCAAGAGCTTTAGGACTTGGTATCAAGTGATACTCATTTACTATATATTTGATGGGGATCACTCTCAGAAATCAAAATTTACCATTCTCTTCTTTCCCGAGGAATGAAACTGCTGAAATACACATTGTATTGGGAAGAATACTTTGTAGTACATATAAAAACAGAATGAATTTAATTAGTTTATTTTTACTGTTTTGTATTATGTTCTTTTGATAACGTGTATGAAGATAAATACTAACTGGCTCAGACTGATAATACCTGTTGGCATTATAAGGATTGGTATTGCTTTCCTGCAAAGTTATCTATACTGGCATTGGACCCTAGTATTCCAGATCATACCTAGGAAGTATTGGTGCTGCTGATGGGATGGGACATCCATTTTCTACCTCCCATGACACACAACTGACATGCCAGACTTAAACTAGGCTTGTTAATCAAGTTGGGTGAGAGTGGTATAGTTGTCCACCCATGAATTCAGACCTCATGGGACCAGCCCATTTACTGTGGTCTTAGAGCACATCTAAACAAGGGCATTGCTTCTGTAAGTTCTAAAATGCAGCTTAAATCTTATAAGCCCCATGCTTTAATATCTCCTAGGTTATAACATCAGCCCTGCTAGAATTCAGCCTAGTGTTCCAGAGTGGTAGGGTGCTGGAGGACCTGAGCATCTGCTACTGATCCTTTGTTTAGGCAAACCTGATACATGTGCTGTTTGACTATTTGTATTGGTACATCAGAACTGAAATAAAATATCCATTTTGAAGTCATTTGTACAATGGCATCTTAAGGAATAATTTTATAATTAAATGTTACATATACTTATTAAAAACTTGTTTGGTGGGAGCAGGAAAAATAAACAGTAGCCAGAGGATTCATATTGCTAGGGATTTCTCTCACTAATCCCATATATGTTATTAGAACATACAGTTATAGTATTTGGATACCATAATACTTATTAAAATCTTTTCATATATTTTAAATTTGTTTGTTGTTAATTTTAACAGTTTTTTCATATATAACATACCTAGGCAGCAGATAGCAATAATATAGGAATTTCAACAAAGTTAACTGTCACTTTGATGAAGAGTTTTTATTTCAAGGTGTTTAAAAATATTTTTATACTTCTCAGTTTCATAGTTTATTCTGATTTTGTAGATTAGAAAAATAGTTTTAAGTAGCAGGGTAAAACATACTGAAAATGTTTTAAGCATTGCTATATTTCTTAGAAGAATTTAATAATACTTATTCTAAAAGTGAAAATATAAGGAGATCGAAGGGGAAGAGAAAGGGCAAGGAGGAGTGTGTAAGTGAATGATGCTCAACTTTTTATTATGTTTTTCAAGTCACTTTTTTTGAAAATGCCATTTAAAGAGTAGTTCTGTATTTGAATGGTAAGGAAAACAGATCTGTCCTTTGTAGCCATATAACTTTAATAGAAATACACAACAGCCACTTAATAATTAATACTTAATAAAAGTACTACCTGATAAAAGCATCTTGTTTCATTGTATACTATCATACATACTTGTTTTTTAACTACCTTGCCAAATACAAATTGGTGATCCTAATCCTAAATCCTAAATACCTTAAAATACAAAATTTATTGAACACCAACATATGCTACAAGTGAAAAATGCACACCTGTGTTCATGTGATAGGTCACAAAATGTAGGTCCACTAAAGTTGTTTAAAATTACCTTCAAATTATATGTATAAGGTGTGTATAAAATAGTGATTAGACTATCTTTAGACTTGGATCCTTTCTCCAAAATCACTGCGAAGTTTTACTGTGTGTATGTATATAAAAATTCGGACACCTTGGTAATCTTACTGTGTATGAGTGTGTGTGTATATGTTCCTGTCTCTGGTCTTACAGTGTGTGTGTGTGTGTGTGTGTGTGTGTGTGTGTGTGTGTGTGTGTGTGTGTGTGTGTGTGTGTGTGTGTGTGTGTGTGTGTGTGTGTGTGTGTGTGTGTGTGTGTGTGTGTGTGTGTGTGTTACTGGTTCTGTGACTTGAACTCAGTCTTGTACTCTTGCTTAGCTCTTTTGTTCAAGATTGATGAACTACCACTTGAACCACATCTCTACTTCTGATTTGCTGGTTAATTGGAGATACTAGTTTCTCTGATTGTCTTCTCAGGCTTCCTTCAAACTACTTTCCTCAGACCTCAGCTTTAGTAGGTAGGATTAGAGAAATGGGCCATCATTATCCTGCTTTATTTAGTTTGCCATTTTAAATATTGGAGATATCTAAACTGTGTATGTATGTGTGTCTGTGTCTGTGTAGAAAGGGAAGGAAAAGCAAAGGGAGTTGATTTGCTAGAGTTCTTTTAGCATTATCATTCCCTGTGTTTGAAATCAGTTGCATTTTGCTTCTCAACAATTTTTGAAAGTAAACTTACCTAAACCTATATTTTGTTGTCAAAATGGAGGATGGGGGCTAAGAAAGAAAAAGAGAGAAGACTAATATGCGTATATACAAATATTACAATGATATCTTTGTGCAGTACGTATATTCTAATAAAATATGCTAATAAAATTGAGCCTATGTTTTCATAGATATTAGTAATATTTTTCTCATCTTAATGTTAGGTCTTCAAACATGAACTGGCTTATTTATTGACTGGAATTCTTGGAGTAGCAATAGATTACTGGATCTTCTCTGGTCTGAAGATGGGCAGAAATGTGATGCGACACATGTCTGATGATTTAGGAAGTTATATTTCCCTTTCTTGTGATGGTAAGTGTACCAATTTTATAAGACTCATTCTTCCTTTAAGCAGCCTAATCTTTATTCTGTGTTTATGTGAAGCTTACCTTAAAGTAGGTATAGAACCGTATACACATAGATATATATCAAGGACAGAATTAAGACAAAAAGATAAAAGTTACCCATAATGTACCCACAATAATTACCCATAACAAAAATGTCTTCCTGATATTTATAAACATTTTTATGTAATTGAAGTCACTGTCTTTTCAGTTTTGTGTTTTTCTTGTCCTGTAAACATTGCAGAACCCTTTCCTCATATATATATATATATATATATATATATATATAATTGATGATCCAAAGATACTGTTTTGAAGATTTTCATATAAATTGACTAGATAGTATAGAAAATATTATCTGGAAGTGAGGCATGTCAGCACTTGGGAGCCTGAGGTAGGAGGATTATGAATTCAAAGTCAGCCTAGCCTATATAGTAAAGTATTGCCAGCCTAGATTATATTTGCAGGATCTTGTCTCAATCAAAACAAAAATGGAAAATAAAGTACTGCTTGAAAAAATGTATATAATATTAGTAAATGTTTCTCTCATTCTGTAACTAAAAATTATGTACCATCTTCTATTATAAACAGATTTTTTTCTATTTCACTGTAAAGATAATTTTTCCCCCATTATGTATCTTTTTTTAATTATTATAAAGGTGATGGATAGAGCAGTTACAGTTATATAAGGTAAAAAGTACATTTCTTTTTGGACAATGTCAGATTTTTTTTTTAATGTATGAGAATCAGGGTAAGAACTATTTTCAATGCCTTAACACTTGTAATCAAGTTAAGTTGAAAGTATTACCAGTCTCTAATCCTATCTATGACATTAGAACAATTCTGAGGTATTTTCCTCTAATAACAGTTAAGTGAGGGTAAAGAATAAAACTCATTAGAAATCAGAATGCTCATCATTAAGACTTTTGTATGTATTCCATTTATATTATGACTTATAACATTTTCCCCTAGTATCTGTTGCTATATAACAAGTTCTACTTTTTAAAACTTTTTTTTTTTTTTTTTTTTTTTGTCGGTTGTGGAGCTTGAACTCTGGGCCTGGGCACTGTCCCTCAGCTCTTCAGCTCAAGGTTAGCACTCTATCACTTGAGCTACAGCGCCACTTCCAGTTTTCTGGTGGTTTATTGGAGATAATTTGGTATAATTTGTGGAGGGGAAGGGGAAAAAAAATCATATGGGAAGGGGAAACAAAGAGGAGGCAACAATGCTTGATAAGAAATGTACTTGTTATCTTGCCCTTGTAATTGTAACTCCTCTGTATGGTATTCTCACAATAAAAAAAAAAAAAAAAAAGAGTCTCACAATCTTTCCTGCCCGGTCTGGTTTTGAACCATGATCCTCAAATCTCAGCCTCCTGAGTAGCTAGGATTACAGGTGTGAGCCACCAGTGCCCAGCACTTAATGTTCTCTAACAAGAAATATACATAACTTGCTTACATGTATTGTTCCTCCTCCACTCCACCACAGTACCTACTTCTTATTAAAGTTTCCTCTGAAGCTGATTGGAAAGACTAGTATTTAAGAAATACAATGACAGAACTCTTTTTCTGTCACTCCATGAAAAGTTCTCAATTTTTTAGGTCTACAGATATAGGGAGGCTTCCTTAAGACCTTATATACATTCTCTAACTTCACAGTTTAGGGAAAATTGTGTCTCCTCTAACCTTCATCCCTTCGTCCTCCCTTTCTTTTGTTTCTGTAACCCCACATTCTGGAAATGGACATTTTTTTTAAAACAAATGAGACTTCTATGGGCTTCAAATGAGAGACATGATTAATTTTTTAAATTCTTTTTAAAAAGTTCTTAAATCTTCTTTCAATTCCTATAATACTTTGAAAGAAAGATTCTAAAATAGGAATCCAGGTTACAAGTGGGTTCAGAAGTTATTCAATGATGCCCTCTGCAAAGAGAGGTCTTTTTTTATGCTACCAAAGTTAGAAGATTTTTATCTAAAGCATTTTATCTCCTTCCTTTTTTTCTTTTTCCTTGAGCTGAGGGAATGATTACTGTTTCTTTTGTGGACTATCTATCCATTGTGAAGTACATTTTTAACATTTCTTAGTTCAAATTCAGTCTTTTTTCAGAACCCTTACCATTTCTTTTCCACTATTCATACTAGTAGTTTGGTGTTATTTATCCTTTAAGAAATAATGGAATTCTGGTATTATTGGTTAAAATAAGGACTAAATATATGGCTTATTATGTGATTGCCTTTAATGAAATATAAGTTATACTTTAGCCTAATGTGTGAAATAAAGAATCTTGTATTAACTATTATGTGTTATACCTCCATTTCAATGTTTGCTTTACTCATTCTCTGAATTTCCCTTCACTCTGAAGCAATGCATTGTTATCCAGAGTTTTAAACCCTGAAAGTAATGAGTCAAAATTACAACCTTAATGTTACTGTACAGTCCTGTGGACACATGATTACTTTGGTGCCAAGGATCTTTGCAATCACTCACATTTAAAACTAGATGATGTATGTTTTATGTCACTGATAAGTTTTTTTAATGAAAACATTATACAGTTATACCTATCTAGATGGTTGATTTCATAAATTTCAAATTAGCTAATAGGGATGCTCTTTAAATTTTTTTCACATATTTTTCTTATTATCCTCAAGTAAAAGTGTTTCATTTCAACATGACAGTTTATGAGAACAATGTATCTGGATCAGTGTCACCCCTTTTATATAGTTGTAAAATTAGTTCAGTTTAATATCTTTTAGTTCTGTAGTTAGTACAAGCTTGATTTTTAACTTTGTCAAGAGACAGAAATAAGTAAATAACTTGAGTATAAAATACCTTTGCTGTAGCTAATAAGCAAAGTAAAATTATAGTATTTTATGTTTTTACAAATTTATTCTTTCTCATTTTAACTTTAATGTAGTGGCTCTTAGTTTATACTTGTTTCAAAGATTAAAGAGGTAAGTGTTTGAGAGGACAAATAACAAAAACCATTCTCTTTTCCATGAGATCTAATGCTCCTCAATTCCATATAGATACCATGTTCTTTCCTTTCGGAACACTAGATAGAATTTCCTTTCTATATGTTAAAGCATCAAACTATCTAAAATTTATGTTTTACCTAATTGAAATTCTTGATGTATTGGCTTAATTTAAGTCTAACAAACTTTTTTAAAAAATGAAGTACCAGGGGCTGGGACGGTGGCTCAGTGGTAGAGTGGCGTGCCTTGCATGCATGAGGCCCTGGGTTTGATTCCTCAGCATCACATAAGCAAAAAGAAAAAAGCTGGAAGTGGCCCTGTGCCTCAAGTGGTAGAGCGCTAGCCTTGAGCTGAAGAGCTGAGGGACAGCGCCCAGACCCAAAGTTCAGGCCCCAAGACCAGATAAAAAAAAAAAAGTGAAGTACCAGGTTGTAAAATATTTCAGAGGGTAGGGATGCCTTTCTCAACTATGTAGCAGTTATAATAGGAAAGTAATTACAAGTAATAAATAACTGAACATGTCTTCCAGTAAAACTTTATTCATAAAAACAGACAGCAATGTATACTTTGCTAATCCTTTACTTTCAACTACTATTTCTCTTGTTTTAATTGAAAAGAAAATATTAAAATTTAGTGTATTTTTGCATCTTAAAAAGACATTTAATAAACTTTCCTTTAACCTTCCTGGGTTGCATGATTATCTTTTCCTCATATTTTTCTAAGTTGCATTCAATGTTGCCTTTTTTTTTTTTTTTTTTTTTTGTGGGCCTGAACTCTGGGCCTGGGCATTGTTCCTCAGCTCTTCAGCTCACGGCTAGCCCTCTACCATTTGAGCCACAGTGCCACTTCCGACTTTTTTCTTTTTGCTTATGTGGTGCTGAGGAATCGAACCCAGGGCCTAATACATGGAAGGCAAGTGCTCTACCACTGAGCCACCTTCCCAGCCCCATCAATTTTGCTTTTTTTAAATCTTCGCTCAGTCCTTTTCAACAAATACTTTTTTTTTATTTTACTGATTATCTCAGTGACAATGTTTCTTTTCTACTCATTTATTCAATTAATTTTTATTGGCATTGTAACAGGCATTCAGCTAAACAGTTTCTGGTGAAAGAGGTAAGTAAAACATGATCCTTAGCTTTTAGTCTTTATTTAGTGTAAACATATCACTGTACAACATTTAAAAATAAAAACTTCAGCCTGGTATCAGTGACTTTCACCAGTAATCTTAGCTTGATGTGAAGGCTTTTATCTGAGGACTAAGGCTTGAAGCCAGCCAGGGCAGGAAAGTTTTGAAACTCTTAACTCCAATTAATCACCAAAAAGCTAGAAGTGTAGCTCAAGTAGTATAGTACTGGCCTTAAAAGGCTGGGGGAGGTGGGTACGGATGGTAGGGGGAAATCAAAGAAGGGGATAACAATGCTGGATAGGAAATGTACTTATTACCTTATTCATGTAACTGTAACCCCTCTGTACAGTATCTTTCTCTCTCTCTCTCTCTCTCTCTCTCTCTCTCTCTCTCTCTCTCTATATATATATATATATATATATATATATATATATACATATATATATATATATATATATATTTAAACCCCCCCCCCAAAAAAAAGGCTCAAGGGCCAGGTGCTGGTGGTTTACACCTATAATCCTAGTGACTCAGGAGGCTGAGATTTAAGGATCAAGGTTCAAAGCCAGCCTGGGCATTTCCAATTAACAGAATGTAGTGCTGTAATTCAAAATAGTAGGGCACTAGCCTTGAGCAAAAGAGCTCAGGGACAGTGCCCAGGCCCTGAGTTCAAGCCCCAGGAAAAAAATAAATAAATATATAAATAAATTCGGAAAAGGTAACTATTGAGATTGGTGAACTTACTTTATATTATCATGGAACATAGGATCTAAAGAATAAGTAGAAGTTTAGTAGAATCATGAGCAAGTGTTCAAGCTGCAGATATTTATCAAAATTCTAAAGTGGAAAAGCACTAGGACTCTGTGAAGCCTTTTGGTACCTGGATAATTGTAACATCAATAAGAGTGATTGGAATAAGGCCAAAGAAAGGAATAAGAAATTTATAAGCTACAGTGGGAATTAAAAGTTCTGATCAGCTTTTTTAAAATGATTTCCTGCTATGGCTTTCTATTATGAATTATTGTTACTTGTCATATACTAAATGTTCATTGTACATAGGTTAGTAATAAACAATAAGGGGTTCAAAAATTGACTGCCCTTCTAAATCTTACATTTCAAGTCAAGTGTGGTGGCTCTAGCCTGAAATCCTAGCTACTTAGGAAGCACAGTTGGGAAACTTTTCAAAAATAACATGAAAAGGAGTTGACAGAGTTCCTCTAGTAGTAGCGCTCCGTTTAGCAAACATGATGCCCTGAGTTCTGATCACAGTACTTCCAAAAAACAAACTTAGCCCTGGACTGTTTCTCATATTCTTATGTTGATCTTTTTGTTCATGCTCTGTATAATAGTTTATTATCTTCTGTAAACCTGCCAGATGGGCTCCTTTTTTAGATGAATGACCTCATATCAATACATGTATGTATTTATGCATTTCCATCTTACTGGAGCACTTGAAGTTTTTCTATATAGGAGTTTTGAGGCTTTTGGAATATTGTTTTTGTTTAAATTACATCATTTAAATTTACTTTAGTAGTAGAATAGATGCAAACATCCATTGAAATCTTTACACAGTCTCTTGCTTACAATTTTTATCTTATATCTTTTCTTCTATTCTAAGATTTGTGGTTGTTATCAGAGAATACAGTATAGTTTTTTAATCAACTTAAGACTGATCTTTGCAAATAAAAAACATAGCTGTTTATTTTAAAATTAAGTATTCTAGAGCCAAGTTTTGTGGTATATGCATGTAATTCCAGCACTCAGAAAATGGAGACAGGAGTTCAGAGACAAATTGAGCTACATGATGGATGGACAGATGGATGGATGGGTGGCTAATAGATGGATGGGTAGATAGATGAGGAAGGGAAGGAAGGAAAAAGAACTATACTTGTTTTCCAAAAGAGCAACCTTATTAAAGGAAGTATATTTCATATATTGGTACAATCACAATGTTATAATGTTAGCTATTCTATGTATATGTTTGTATTTATGGATGTAATTTTGAGACTTTGATTTGGCAAAATAAAAATGATTATTTTTAATGTTTAAACATTCACCAGAAAAAAATTTTTTCTTGAAGGCAAAGAACTAAGTCCACAGAGGAAATGGCATGTAGAGAAAAACAATACAGTATTAGCAATAACTATTTACTTCTCTTGTTTTCTATAGACTTTTCTTCACAGGAATTAGAAGTTTTCATTTGCTCCTTTTCCTCTTCATGGCTTCAAATGTTTGTTGCAGAGGCAGTCTTTAAAAAGTTGTGCTTACAAAACTCCAGCAATGTTGCCTCTGAGCCACTCACTCTTCAGAAAATGGTAAGTAATGCTTTATTCTAGTTTTTTGTCCTTCCTTCCTTCCTTCCTTCCTTCCTTCCTTTGTTTTCTTCCTTTCTTCCTTCCTTCCTTCCTTTTCTGGGTTTGAACTCAAGACCTGGGTGACGAGAGTTTTTTTGTTCAAGTCTAGTGCTCTATCACTTGAGCCACAGCTCCACTTCTGGAACTTGAACTTTTCTGCACAGGCTTTGAAAAGTGATCCTCCAATCTCAGCTCCTTGAATAGGTAGGCATGAGCCCAGCTAACTGTCTTGGTTTAATAGGTAGACAGCATAATTCATTAATCTTTTGAACCCATTAAAAAACTACTATGTCAAAAATAAGATAAATTAATAGACATTTTGATTATTTTTTGTGAGTAAAGGTTAATAAGAGAAAAATGATAGAAGAATATTTGCTTCCTACTTGTTATAGTACTTAATATTGTTTTGGAACTAAATCCTGAAAAATCTTATGTGGTATTTAATGGTGTTTATAAAGCAAAATTTATAAATAATATGTGTTAGGTACATTAACATGTAAGCTATATTTAATACTAGGCTTTCTATTTTGTCCTGGCTATGTGTAGATATTATTAGGATGTAATGTTTTCTTCAGCAAATGAGTAACAAGTTTCTTGATCAGATTAGATAAATTGGCACCAATATTTGCCTTTAAGGATATTTTAGCTTTTTATTCCACTTAATTCCAGGCATTTTGTGGAATAAAACCATTATAAAAATGGAAATAACAAAATGCTTGTTGAACATAAGTCCTAAGTCTAAAAATATACACATGAATCATTAGTTGGACATAAAAGACTGATCAAAAGAACTTTCATAAATGAGTATCAGAGCTATCAAGAGATTTTCAAAAAGGCATTTCCTTTCTTGTGTAGATGGTAGTGATTGAATGGCATAGAAACAGCAACTATATTACTTTACTATATTTATTAGTAAAATCAAGAAAATATCACCCACTTAATGGTTAAATGGATCAAGTAGTTTCTTTTTACTTCTTTGTAATTGAAAAAGACATATAATACCATTTTACAACAGGTATGTTCCTATTTGCCGGCTTTGGGGAAAACTGGTACTCATGGAGTTGGAAAGATACAGATATTAAAGAAAATAGGACAGCGGCCTTGCCTTGAATCTCAGAGAGCCTTGCTAATGTTGAATGGTGCTAAACAGAAACAAGTTGAAGGGCTGCCAGAGTTACCGTAAGTGATGTTGTTATCTGAGCTCTACTGTGTTTTGGGAGTACAGCTTTTTTTTTTTTTTTTTCTGACACCTTTCTTGAACTTTTCTATTTTCTGAAATGCTATCTAAATTATATTCATACAAACAAAATTCAATTTAGATTTATAAATGCACACAATCAACATTTCCTCTTTCTGTACCACAAGAACATTAAATGCTTATTATCCCCCACCCACCCATTGAAAACTATTCCTTAAATTATATTATGTAAATTTTGGTCTGTGATTTAAATTGTTAACTTTTCTATAATGTAGACACCTTTAATGGCCATGGGAGATACTTGAAATTATTATTTCTCCAAAAGGAGAAACTTCCCCTAAAAGTATACTGTACAAAGTCAGGCAGTGGTGGCTTGTGCATGTAATGTAGCTATTAAGGAGGCTGAGATCTGAGGATCACAGTTCAAAGCCAAGCTCAGGCAAACATACCAGAGACACTAATCTCTAATTAACCACCAAAAAGCCAGTAGAGCTAGCCTTGTGTGAAAAGCCAAGCAAGAGCTCAAGGTCCAAAGGTCAAGCCCCCATACAGGCACACAAAAAAGTATGCCTAAAAATTGTTTGTATAGCTTGGCGCTGGTGTTTCATGCCTTTAACCCTAGGTACTGAAACCTGGAACTTGACAGTGTGAAGTGATCCTGGGCAGAAAAGTTTGTGAGTTTCAATCTCCAGTTAACCAGTAAAATGCCCAGCTGGCGGTATAGCTTAAGTGGCATAATGCCAACTATGGGCAAGAAGGCTGAAAGAACTTGAGTCCTTGAGTTCAAGCCTTGGTACCAGCTCATGCACACAGACACAGACACACACACACACACACACACACACACACACACGAATGTTTCCTATCAATTCATTATCAGTTTAAAGTTAGAAAGCAGAAAAGGTTGTGTCTGAGTAAGGTGGCTTATAAAGGAGTCTAACTACAAAACAATAAAACTGATCATCTATGTTTATGTACCTTACTGAAAAATAAGATTTCATTATTTCTTTGCTTTTAGAGAGCTGACCCTTACTAAATGTTCCTCATTTAAAAAGTTGAAAAAGAAGTCAGAAGGAGAATTGTCATGCTCTAAAGAGAATTGCCCCTCCATAGTTACGAAGATGAATTTCCGCAAGACTAATTTAAAAGGTATTCCAAGCATTTAAATTAATTTATGCCAAGAACTTTTTGTGCTTGTAGTCAGTTCTTGTAAAATCATCTATTTGCCCTGATGAATACTAGAACTTAAATATTGGACTAGGTCCAAGAAATACCTTCTTGGATAGCATGTTATTTTCTTGAACTGTCATCTACACAAAAAAAGTGATCATTTAATACCTGGTGTAATATCTTTTTCTCCCTGCCTTTCCAGATACTAAAGTCATTCTAGACTTGCCCGCCTTACTTTTCTATTCCACTTCAACTCTGCTGCTCAGGATCAGTGTCATCTGATTTGAAAGTATAATTCAGAGCTTCATCTCTTTCAATCCTAGACATTTTGTGAACAAAGAATGAGGAGTAGGCTATGTTACATAGCTGTGTTAAGCATATGGGCTCTTTTCTTCTAGGCGCAGAGCCCAGACTATGAAATGTGTTTGGCTTTTGGTTCTAACTGTACTGGAACTTAAGTACCTTCAGGATGAAATAACAAGAAATAGAGTTGTAATAAGTCACTCTGGCATTTCTTTTACTTAGATACATCTTAATTTGAAAAATACAAATTATACTTGAAGAGTCATACATGTCCAAAATTAATTACTGAATTTCATTGCTTATAAGCCATTTTGTATTATAAGTAGTAATAATAGTGATGATGAATTTCTCACACTTTCAATATGAGTAAGTTCATAATTGGCTTATAACTGAGTCAAAATAACTGCCCATTTGGCTGAAAATAGGAAAAGTGTATTAGATGAAAACCTGATATTAACTTCATGAATCAGTTCTTTGTTTTACTGTTTCAGAAAGCAAAATGAATATGAATGACTTTAAGCTGATAAGCAGAAGGAACTAGAAGAGAACTGCGAAATAGAGAAAATTTGAAAAGCTTTTCTAAACATATAAAGGAAATGTTTTGCTAGACGTTGGAGATGATCTAAAAAACAAAACACTGTAAAAATGTGCTACTTAATATTTTATAGCAAGAGCAAATGTGATTCAGAATTTTATTTCCTAAGCAATTACTTTTTATAAGTTTCTAATAATTTTCCATACTTTAAAGTATCACTTGTATTTTATTTATCTTGTCTATAACAGAGATAGATATTGATCATTTTAACCAGCAGCTACTAATTGCTCCTAGGATAAACATTACCATTCTCTTTGTTTCTCTATACAGCTTTAAATGGTACTAGGGATTTTTTTTAATGTGTTCATGACTTAGGTGTTGTGTGTGTGTGTGTGTGTGTGTGTGTGTGGTATTTATATTAAGATTCTTCCATTTCTTCCTCTCTGTGCTGCTGTAGCCACGCCAGACAGCCTATTGAGAAGCAGCAAACCATCTGTTAATGGATTTGAAGTTCTGAATTATACTTGAGTGTGTAGAGGCACTCGTGCTTAGCCAGAAACAGTCGTTTGAATTAAGCTATAAATGCTGTATAAAAAGAGCCGTACATTTAACGTAGGTTCGTGAATAAATTTAAGAGGGGGCAATTGCACTCTAAACTTTTATTGCTGCAAAATCGAGTATTTTCAGTGTTCTGTGATCATTTGGGGTTTTTATAGCAGGATTGAAGCTTTAAACCTTGAACTGCGGGGAGACAATGCCTGTGTTAAACCTTTTGCTGTAGAATTTCCTTGCTGAATTGCTGATAGCACAGGAAGCTCTGTGGATTGGTGAGGTTCTTCTGCCTTTCCTCTTTTCTGATGCAAGAGATGTTTAAACCAGTCAAAAGAAAAACTCAATAAATAATTTTCTGGCAAGAGGCCAGACCTTCTAGTTCATGCCCTTTGATTATTTTCTTTAGTTGATATCTTGTCTTCTCTGGAATAATCTATTAATTTTTTATGGCAGGAGAAACAGCCCTGCATAGAGCTTGCATAAATAACCAAGTGGAAAAATTGATTCTTCTTCTCTCTTTGCCAGGAGTAGACATCAATGTTAAAGGTAAGGTCTATATCTTTGTGTCATGTCTTAGAATTTCTGGTATAGAATAGTTATATGTCACATTAAGAAAAATAGTCCAAGTAAATTTGTGAGAATTTTATTTTTACTTACTACCATTAGCAAAACAAAATAAATTTCACTGTATAATGATTTGTAACTAATAGTATAAGAATATTTTTAATGTTTATATTTTTGTCATCCCAACATTAACATTTTTAAATTATTGTTTAACTTAAATGTTCTTAAAAATAGAAATATGGTTGCAATTTGGCCGTTTTTATCAAGCTCTTTTTTTGTAGATGAAACACAGAGTAATACTGAAAGAAGTAGAGCATCAATACTTTATAGCCAAAAGTACTACTACTGTTTTAAAACTTGCCTTGATTTCTAATTTAGACAATGCTGGCTGGACGCCTTTGCATGAAGCTTGTAACTATGGCAACACAGTATGTGTCCAGGAAATTTTGCAACGTTGTCCAGAGGTAGATCTGCTCACTCAAGTGGACGGAGTGACTCCTTTGCATGATGCACTGTCAAACGGACATGTAGAAATTGGCAAGCTGCTACTACAACATGGAGGTGAGTGCATTTATGCTAAATGGGTTTTGATAAATTACCCAGTTTTGTTTTGTGGGGGGTTGATGAAAGCCTTGAAGCTAGATAGCATTTTATTTTTAAAATCTACAGAAAGATGATTTTTATTGCATACTAGTGAATAAGGAAGAAAAATCTTTAGACTTAGTACTTGATAATAAGAACTCTTTCATACTATATATATATGTGTGTATATGTACATATGTATGAATGTGTGGTTGTATGTTGAGTTTCATGTGAGTATATTTTTATTTGAATATGTTGAATTTAATATTAGTCTTTTTACTTAATATATGTAGCATCTTGGTAAATTGTCATTTCTATAAGCTTATTAATAAATGATATTTGTTTATTGTGATTATTTGGATTTTCCATTCATTTTATTTTGTATATCTACCTACTAACTTGGTGTTATTTTTATAAGGCATTTCATTACACACTATGTCATTTCATTATAGGCTATGAAAAGATAACCTAAGAATATTTATCTGTATTCACATTTTACAGTCAATTAAGAGAAGTAGGAGGGTTTGCAAATAGTAATAATTGACATGCAGGGATGTTGTTAGGAAGGCTTGATACTCATCTGCTTTTTCTGCTGATTTTTTAATCTTTGTTTCTAGCAAGCCCTTTCCTTTTTACGGATATTCTTAAATCTGAACTGAATGTTATAAATCTTAAATCACTGATTTGTGTTTTTCAAAAGAAAAAAGCTGTTGATAAGCTTGTAATATGAAATCAAAGATTTGTATAAATCTTGTATTGCTTTTATTTGTGCTAATTTCAACTTAGAGTTTAACGTAATTTTATTTTGCAATTAAATCATCTAAATCTGTATAAAGACAAAAAAGCTAGATATCTGTTTTGCCAGATATATATGTAAGAAAGATTGTACAGCAAGATAGCTTAAAGATATTTGGTTATTTATAGTCTTCTCCTGCCCCCTAAAGGCCTTAGTATATCTGTTTTACTGTTACCATTTCACAATCAATATATACTTTCTTTCTTCTGTCTTCTTTTCTAGTATTGTTTGTTTACAAAATACAGTGTTTTTCCTCTTTAACTATTTTTCTGCTCAATTGTGTATCTGACATTCAAGCTAGTATTTGGTCTTGCTTTGAATAATGTAAGTGATATAATAGCCATTGTTGTAGTAAGTGTAGCTCCTAGTAAAATACAGTATTGCACCAACCAGTGCAATTTTACTAGGGAACTGTAGTACATTCCTTGAGCTGAGAGAGGAAGTCTACTTGTATTTATCAAGATCCTTTTGCAATTATGCTTACTTTTGCCTTAGTCAGATTCAGAGTTTGGGCCTATCACAAGTTGATATTATCATTGTTAGTATTCATATTGTTCCACTTTTTAATGTCAGTAAAACTTTTATTGCATATGAATAATTGGAACCTATTTTTTGTTTTGACAACACAAGGAAAAATAAAGTTTGATTTTAAAATTCTTTTTCCATAAATTATACATTGATTACATATCATCAACAGTTGATCTTTTATTTTAAATATACACTTTACCTAGTTCTTTATATCCATCAGGTCAAAGTCATCATTAAGCGTTTAGGCTCTTAGCCAAGCACAGGTAGCTCACTCCTATAATCCTAGCTACTCAGGAGGCTGAGATCTCAGGATCACGGTTTAAAGTCAACCCAGGCAGGAAAGTCAATGAGACCCTTATCTTCAATAAGCCACTAGAAAATCAGAAGTGGCACTGTGGCTCAAGCTGTAGAGCGCATGCCTTGAGCTAAAGAGTGCAGGGACAGCACCCAAGCCCAAAGTTCAAGCCCCACGGCCAACAACAACAAAAAATAGTTTTAAGCTTTTAAAATCTATCCTTTTTCAGATAGTATATCTATATCCCTCTATATCCCTTGTAACATTTTTATGGCCAAATACATAAAAATTATAAAATCTGATTGACTAAGGTACAAAATACTGAAGTGTTTTGCCATGTTACTAGATACTTTGTCAATGTTGTTTTGCTCCTCACATCCTTCATTCCCTAGGGGATAAACTCTAGCTTCAGTATTTTGTCGTTAGATAGGTATAGCTTGAATAAATGCTTTACTCTGAGTTTGACACTTCAGTTTTTGTAAGTTACCCATACTGAAGTTAAACATAAGCAAACAATAAGTAATGTGTTATTTGTCTTCAAAGCTTGTCATTTTTCACTGCCAGAAAAATTTATCAGCAGTGGAAAGGGGAATTTACTCCTCTTGTTCATGATATAGCTTTGATTCTTATATAGAATTTAGGATAATGAATTTAGTTAATTTGTTCTGGGAATACTGAATTTCTTATTTTAAGATGATATTGAAGATGAAAGTCTTTTTAATTTCAGTTATTTAAGATACAGGCTTTTAGGTAAATCTTGGGCAAATGACTAGAATTTCACTTTTAAAAAATACACCTTTACTAAGCAATCAACATGTATAGCCAATTAATTATGTCAACATGAATTAATAGCAAACATGATTGGAAAAAGCACTGCATCATTTGGGTAAAAAAGGTGAGAAAACAGCTGTTAACTTGCCAAAATAAAGTTTTACGATTAACACTGTGTATTTTATTATTTTCACAGGCGCAGTGCTTTTACAGCAGAGAGACTCTAAAGGAGAATTGCCCTTGGATTATGTAGTATCGCCTCAAATCAAGGAAGAATTATTTGCTGTTACAAAAATAGAAGATACAGTGGAGAACTTTCATGCTCAAACAGAGAAACACATCTATCACCAGCAACTTGAATTTGGTTCATTTTTACTTAGTAGAATGTTGCTGAATTTTTGTTCTATTTTTAATTTATCCTCAGAATTCATTTTAGCTTTCAAAGGGTTAACTCATCTAAATGAGCTTCTTATGGCTTGTATTAGTTATAAAGAAACCACTAGTTCTCGTACCGACTGGTTATTGGATCTTTATGCTAGAAATATTAAGACATTACAGAAGCTCCCAGGTATTCTTAAGGATCTGCCTGAGAACATGAAACTGTGTCCAGGAGTACATACTGAGGCCTTACTGGTAACATTGGACATAATGTGTCGGTCAGTCACAGAGCTTTCATGATGGGATGCCAGGCATGATGATGCCAGCTTGTTTTGTCATTTTGTATAGGCATCATAAGTGTCATAGCTTACTGGCAAATACTAATTTTGACTTATTTATTGACCTTCTAATCTGACTGAATTTTAAAAGCACTTATTAAACATCTGCATAAATAAAGGATGGAACTTTTTCCAGTGTGTAGAATTGGGCTCAGAAGTTTTAAGTACAAACAACGTTCATTAATTTTCAAGAATTTTTGTTCTGAAAAATGATATTTATTTATATTGTATGTGTAAAAGAAATAACGTAAATATTTTTTTCAAAACAAAATGTAATGTCCTCTTATAGATGTTTTAGGTCATATAATCATGGCAGGATATTCATGTAAATATTTAACTACTAACCTGTTAACTCCATTTCTTTGCAGGAATTATAGTTTTGTGTATTTCTAAAATAAACATTTCTAAACTTTAATATTTATTATTTGGGTTTTAAATGTAGTTAATTAATCTGACAATTGAGTCCCTTAATCTGTTCCATTTTAACAATTCACTACAATGTGCTATACATTTTGCTGCATAATAGATTTTATTAACTATTAAGCTAACAACTGACATATAAGTAATAGACTTAAGATTATCTAAAATTTTATGCAGTAGGAATTACAGAGTAATAATGTTTCCATTTGCAGGTTTCTTTTTTTTTTCCTAACAGCCGCTTGACAGTAAAAACTAAAAGAAGGGCCATGGATAATAACCACTTTTGAAATTGGAATGCTTCACTAGTGGGAATAAGATACATTGTAATGCAATTGGAAAAGAAACATCCAACTTCCATTTTGCCTTTATGTAACTAGGTGTTCTCACAGTATTTAATCTGCTCAGGAGGCATTCTTCTATTTTATGTTTAAAATATATCTTTTAATAAGGAAATATTTTGTATCTTTTTACTGGGCTTATATCTAAAGTGAATACTGCTACATTATATTAGCTAAATAAAAAATCAGATTTTTTTCTACATTTTTAAAGTAATTTTTTACATAAATATTTATTTAGCCTTCAAGTATGACATCATACAAACCTTTTTTAACTATTATTTATCTGGTCTGCCAAAGTTTCACAGAAGATATTACCTATCATAGACTAAAAGTATTAAGATCCTTACAAGATCTTAATTGTAGTTCCCCATGTAGTAAGAGTGCTTTTATTCCCAGGTGCTAGTGGCTCATGTCTGTAATCCTAGCTACTCAGAAGGCTGAGATCTGGCAATTCTAAGCCAGCCAAGTCAGGAAAGTCTATGATATAAGATTTATCTCCAATTAACCACTTAAAAAACAGAAGTGGAAGCAGGCAGCAGTGGCTCAATGCCTGTAATCCTAGCTACTAAGGAGATTGAGATTTGAGGTTAATGATTCAAAGCCAGCCTGGGCAAGAAAGTCTTAGCTCCAATCAACTACTCAGAAAAATCCACAGGTGGCACTGTGGCTCAAGTGGTAAAGCACTACTAGGCTTGAGCAAAAGCAGCTCAAGGACGGTGCCCAAGCACTGACTTCAAGCAAACTCCACAACCAACCCCCCCCCCCAAGTGCTTTTATTACTTTACTAGTGAAGTAACTACCTAGGATTAGATTTCTTTGATAAACAGATACCATCAGCTTGATATCAGATGTAGTTTCAAATCTTGGTCTAGTTTGTTAATAACTAAATTAGAAGCAGCAGTCTTAAGTGAGCTTTGTTTTTCTTAGGTATCCTTGCAAATAACAAGTAACCTTGTCATGATAGAATTTAGACTGCCATTATCTGACAATAAGAATTACTGTCTTTCTAGTTCTTACCTGCTGTTTTGGTTGTAATGAATCACCTAAAACAGAAAGAAAGATTGTAATAGTTTAAGTTGGTGACTGCTAACCCTAACATTAGTTTTACTAGTAACTCTAAACTTAATTTTCAAAATTTGATGTTTCTTAAGAAATACTCATTTGGTTGAAATTATCATTAGCATTTTGTAATGTCTGCCAACTGAAAGCCTTGATGATATGCTTTGAAATACTCAAATCCTAATGAGTTCTCTGCCTCTAAGAATAGGATCTTGGTAAACACTTACCAGGTAAGCACTCTATAACTTGAGCTATGTCCCAGTTCTTTTTTGTTTGCTGTTTTACAGTGAGTGTCTTGACATTTTTGCTGACGCAGGTCACTGTGATTTTCCTAACTGTGCCTCCCACATAGCTGGCATTACAGGCATGAACTAACTGTACCTGGCTTGTTTGTTGAGATGGGGTTTCACTAGATGGGTTTTTTGTTTGTTTGTTTGTTTGCTAGATCTGGCCTCCAACCATGGTTCATCTAATCTCTACTTCCCAAATAGCTGTGTTTATAAATGTGAGCCTCTGTGCTTGCCCAATTTTGTTTGTTCTTTGTGCACACACACAATATATATACTATATATATATGATTTGCCTTAAATACATAATTGCCTTAAATCTGTTTGAGGAGTAGAGGAAATAAATTCTTAAAGCTAGAATAGTACTTCTGAGCCCTAGCCTTTCAGTTGGAGATGTCTCAAATTTATAACTGAAGAAAAAGTAGAGTAATGCTATTATTCTTCCTTATACCCTGACAGGTTTGATATCATAGTTCCACAGGATTTTAAAAGAACAAAAACAAAATAAAACCCTATTAAGAATCCTTACCACACCATAAAAATAAATAAATAAACCCTGGGAAGAGATTTTTGAGCTGTTAAGATTCAGCTTTTCCCCATGCAATATTTATTAGCAGTTCTGTAGAAAATATCTTTCTGTGGTATTCTGGGCCCTTAAAATTCTTAATTTCACTGAGCTAAATAAAGTGGTCCATGTATGTATTTTTGTAGTTCACTAACCTCAAGATGACCAGAAATGTGTTTATTCTATGTAAGTCAAATGTAAAATTATTATTTTGAATTCAACATTTCTTGAACACCTACCATGTACCAGGTGGCATGCATGACAGAAGCTGACTCTACAAAGAAGAAAAGGCTTACCATCTGGGAAGGTAAATTAGGAGTAAGTATTATGAGATGTGTTGTATGTATTCTTTTAAAAATAAAATTCATTTTATATGTTTCTAAAGTTCTCAGCAACAGTACTCTGCTGTACTTTTGAAATATGAAACAGTCGTGTGTAATTCTTTGATCAATATTATTTTAGCAGATTCATTTTAGTATAGATAGCAGGTAGGGTATGGTTAAGAATTACTCCTTATTCTTAGGTATATATAAGTATAGTATTGACAGTAGACTATTTTATATAAGCTGCAGAAAATACTTGTCCTTTTCCTTATTAGAGAAAGTCAGATGAATATATGGTAGAGTGTTTGCCTCGTATGCATGAAGCCCTGGGTTTGATTCCTCAGCACCACATAAACAGAAAAAGCTGGAGTGCTGTTGTAGTTCAAGTGGTAGAGTGCTAGCCTTGAGCAAAGAAACTCAGGGACAGTGACAAGCCCCTGAGTTCAAGCCCCAGGACTGGCTAAAAAGAAATGACAAATTTTAAAAGAAGATAGGAGGAATGTAAAGTCCTCATACCTTTGTAGAACTTTGTAGTTTAGGGATGAACTTGATGAGAGACTGTCATTGTCCTTGATCAGGGGAGAGGGATCTTATTAGAGGGACATGAGGAATGGTTGCCTGCTTAAGTTCCTCCTGGAACTTGCAAAACTCAGAATAATAATTTTTTTATAATTTGTATGAGTTAGAAAGACCAATGATGGTACTACTGGAATGAGGCTGTGCCTGGTAATGTCAAAACTGGAGACATAGTTAACTATTCCTTAGAAGTCAGATTATATTATCAAGAAATTCACTTTGTATGTTAAAATAAATTGCAGTAAGAGGATATATTTTGTTGGTTATTTGCTCTGGTAAAGATGTAGAAATCACTAGGCTATAAATGAATTAGAAAAGGTGTATTGTTTTACCTGGTTCTGAGCATACATCTTTAGGTTCTATTCAAAGACGACATTTTCAGAGGTTAAAAGAATTTCATAATGTTTGTGTAGAATTGTATAGAATTCTCCCTCTTATGGTAAATTTGAATTTTACAGAACATCCCAAATGATTATAGCATACTTTACAGCTTATAAAAACACCAAACTGCATAGATCCATATCTAGTTTTGTTTCTAGAGACATGAATTATGTGAATTGTTGGAGAAGAGAAAGCATTTCTCTAGAGTTACTCCAGATAGGCTTGTTAGCCTCTGATAACATCCAGATTTTTTTTTGAGAATATTTTATGTTATAAGTTCCTACAACCAGGTGTATAGTTTTTATTACAAATTATTTTTTATTTATTACTGGTCCTGAGGCTTGGACTCAGGGTCTGTGTACTGTCCCTAAGCTTCTTTGTGTTCAAGGCTGGCACCCTACCACTTGAGCCACACTGCCACTGTGGCTTTTTCTGAGTAAAATTTGGAGATAAAGAATCTCAGAGACTTTTCTGGCCAGACAGGTTTGAAACCACGATTCTCAGATCTCGGCCTCCTGAGTAGCTAGGATTATATGTGGGAGCCACTGGTGCCCAGCAACAACAAATTATTTTAAAATGTTTTTAAAGCCTAAGCAATAACCCTCATCACTAGATACAAATGACAAACATAATATTAAGTATATTTTTAAAATAAAGAACATTTTAAAATATGGACACATGTACACTTTATATATAATCTATGATAGAAGTACAGTGAACTTTTTGGTGTTATTTTTAACTTGTTTTTCTATAAGTAGCTGTACAAAAGGAGTTCCCATTCAACAGAGTAGTATATGAATACAATGAATCTTGATTAATGTAACCCTTCATTCTTCCCCATCTCTTCCAACCTGACCCCTTCCCTCAGATTTTTTAATGTTTTTTTATTGTGAAAATACTGTACAGAGGGGTTACAATTACATGAGTAAGGTAATAAGTACATTTCTTATCAAGAATTGTTGCCTCCTTTTTTTTCCCCTGCCCATCCCTGCCCTCCCATCTCCATGACTACACACCCCACATCCCCTGTACCAAAGTTGTAAAATTTGTTTTTCATTATAGCATCTTGTACATCTCATTGTTGCAATGGGTCTACCTGTATCCCAATTTGTTTTTTTCCCTTCCCCTTCCCAAATTATACCAACATCATATACAGTGATGTTGGGGAGGGACATACAAAGCAACAAAATCACCTTATAAATATGTTAGAAGCAATAGCAAGAAAGAAAAAACTTGTAGAATATGCATTGAATTTTATAAATGCATTCCTGCCCCCCTTCATTTGTCTAACACCTTTCCATTGATCTGCACACATACTTTTTTTTATTGTAAGGATGATATCAGAGGGGTTACATTTACATAAGGTAATGAGTACATACCTTGTTTAACTGTCTTACTCCCTCATTTTCTCCCATCTTTCCTCCCCCCTAACTCCCCTTTTCCCTAACGTTGTAAAGTTCACTTCCAACATAGTGTCTTGTGAGTATCCCCATTGCATTGGTTCACCCTTTGTCCTTTGTCTCATCATTTTTATTCCCCTTTCTTTCCCCAAATTAGACAATTCTATATACAAGACACAGGCTACCAAAATCAAAAATAGTGACAACAGGGGATAAGCCAAAGGGGGAGGGGGAAGAAATAACTTCACATAGTACATTAAAAAAGCAGAAACAGAAACGATAAAAAGCCTCTTGTTTCCATATCTTGGAGTTAATTCTGATTAGCATTTTATATGGTCATACAGTCAATGAACATAGTTGGTGCTGGTTGTTTTAGGGTGACCTTGTTTGTGATCCTTTAGGTAAATGCCCAGGAGTGAGATTGCTGGATCATAGGGGAGCTCTATGTTGAGTCTTTTGAGGAACCTCTATACTGCTTTCCAGAGTGGTTGAACCAGTTAACATTCCCACCAACAATGTAGGAGTGTAGTAGCATTCTCTTTTGGCCACATCCCCAATGGCATCTGTTATTTGTTTTCCTGATAATGGCCATTTTAACTGACGTGAGGTGGAATCTCAATATAATTTTGATTTGCATTTCTTTGATTTACGAGAGATGTTGAGCATTTCTTCATGTGTCTATTGGCTATTCTTATTTCTTCTTCAGGTAAGTCTCTTTAATTCCTTAGCCCATTCATTAATGGGGTGGTTGTTTTCTTGAGGATTGTGTTTGGGGGAAGGAGTTAATTTTTTGAGCTCTAGGCATATTTTTTATATGAAGCCCTTGTCTGTTGTATTGCTAATGAAGATCTCACAATCTGTGGGCTATTTATCTTGCTAGCTATGACCTTTGCCATGCACAAGGTCTGCAGTTTAATGCAATCCTATTTATCCAGCCTTTCTTTGATTTGTTGTATTTCTGGATCTTCATTTAGGAAGTTTCAACTTGTGTCAAGGAGCCCTAGTGTATCCCCTATCTCTTCCCTGTAATATTTTCAGGGTATGTGCTTACCTTGAGGTCTTTGATCCATTTGGAGTTGATTCTGTACATGCACACTTTTGAGTATTGATTGTATTTTATGTATTTTGTTGGACTGTTAGTCTTCCAAAGGAATTACATTGAGTTTTCCCTTAAATCTATCATTTCAGTTAATACGTTATGTGTACTTGGATATTTATGTAAGTTTTAAAGCTAGTGCTGAATTAAAATCAAATATTTAAGTCATCAGAATGACCAGTGATTTATTACAAAAACTAATCCTAATAAAATAGTTGTGTGTGTATATATATATATAACACATAGACCTTAATAAATGCATAGAACTCAAATAACTGTCTTCAATTAGAATTGAAAATTTTCTCAAGATTTTTGTGTGTTTGTTTCCTAGTCCTTTTTGGGATGTTAAAACCAGCTTTAGCACAGTTAATCATCATCCTTCCCAAATATCAAGTGAGCATAATTGCATTATTCATGTCAATAGAGAATGACTCCCTATTTTGGAATACATGAACTTATTCTCTCAAATAGTAGAGGTTAAACTGTTTAGCACATCCAGAAGACAAGTTGCTCTGAACTGAAAAATCTGAAATCCAGCTTGGAATTCACACCTATCCTACTGTCATTTGTCTTGTGAGTAGATTGATTAAAATTAGCATTGCTTCCCCATTCCTCTGTCCTTGAATGTAACAGTCTAGTTGAAGATAAAAGATTTTAGTTTGTTGTAAATGGTTCTGATTTTCAAGATCAGGTCCACAGTGGTTTATGATAGAACCCTTGATAATTTTTTCTAATTGCCAGAATGGTTTGATTTGCAATAGGCTTGTTTTTATTTTAGGGAAGGTACACCTTAGGTATGTAGCTTTGCCTTAAAGATGCATTTTTTGCTTTGTATTGTCTCTTTTACAACAGAATTACTGAGCAAGTTATAATGTGTTTTAAAGGACTTTCTGTGTAAACATAATAACAAAATTGTAAAGAAGAAAACTGGGCAAACGGATAAGGAAACTGGATATTGCTAGGCTCAAGGAGGTGAACATGATGGTGCAGTTCTATAATTCTAGCTAGTCCAGGGAATAAGGTTGAGATTCAAGAGTAGCCCAAGCAAAAGTTCTCAAGACTTGGGTTTTGGTGGTGTGTGCCTGTCATCCCAGCAACTTGATCCAGCCTGGCCCAGACAAAAATTAAGACCTGACTGGAAACATGAAAAAAGAACAGAGGACATGAAGATCCTAAATTTAAACCCAATACTGTCAATAATAAAGAAATTATGGTAAAGAAGGGGGCTACAATCTTGATAAGAAATGTATTCATTATCTTGTCCATGTAATTGTAACCCCTCTGTATGGTATTTTCACAATAAAAATAAAATTTAAATTAAAAAAAAATTATGGTAGAAAAATTTCCAAATGCTATTTAATATATTAATATCAGTGAATGCATACAGCCCAGTATGGTATCAAGAATGAACTATTTTTTTTGAAAATTTGAATAATTTTAGTAAAGGAAGAGTCTAGCTACTATTAGGTAAGATTCATTTTTTTAAATGAATGAAAATATACAGTTTCAGTGGTATCATAGAAACAGGCTGTTTTGTAAAAAAGAAAAATACTTAGTACCCTAAATTAGGTAGGTCTATTTGTTTTATTTCTTTCCCATCATTTTAGTTCTTTTAAACTTTTAAAAAATACTTTTATTTACTACTCAAACATGTTTTTCAAAGAGGTGGACTTTTAAATAGGTTGAAAACCATTTATTAACAATTCCCTAAATAATCACTAAAAACACTCATTATCTAAGTGTAATTAAAATTGTTCTAAATTAGTAAATACGCTAGTAGTAGATTTCATATAACTTTTCTATATAACTTTTGCTTTGGATGTTTCTTTTCACCTCTTGTTTTTTGGTTAAATGTCTCATTGTACAGCTGACCTTGAACTTTAACCTGTAGCTCCAGATGGCATAAAACTCACTTTTCTCATGCCTCTGCCTCTTAGGTGCTGGGATTCTCACAGCTAGCTACAAGGGTTTTTTTGTTAATGATTTGTATTTACTTACAATAGTAATGAATTTATTTTTACAGTAATGTTCCTTATCTCAGAGTCTTGAAATATTTTCAAAGTTGTTTTTATTTAAACTTTTATCTGCTGAATTTTTAAAAGACAAAGCTTTAAAATACTCAATTTTTCTTCAATGTGGAATGTAATTAAAATACAATTAATATGTAATATGCATTTCAAATTCACTTGTACTATCTACTGCTTAGAAAGTAAATATGACTAATCATAATCACTTCATAATAAGCTTTCTCTAGATTTCATTTTCAGCTACATTGGAACTCTTCTCATGTTTGGATGACAGTTTGCAAGTCAGTACTCTTTAGTAATATTCTTAATTTGCTAAAGATTAAGCTTTTCATGTGAAATCATGGTATCACTTATTTTTACTTTTCTGATTTTAGAAATACTGAAGGAAGCTTAAGAGAAGTGGAACTGTGGTTCAGCTTAAGAATTATGTATATTGTCTGAGAAGTCTTTTCATATTTAACTCAAACAGAGGGAGAAATGGTATGATTAAATAACTATATTTTTCAAAGGTTGTGCCTAACTGCCTTTGAAGGGAGTTCATTACTGTGATATTAGGAATTTTTTTTTCTTCATCATTGATCTTGGGGGGGAAATTTTATTTTATGACTTAACTATTTACAATATAAATGCTGATAGAAACAGCTGTCTAGTGAGAGAATTGAGATTTTCTTAGCATTGCTCTCTAGGACTTGCTGTTCTGCAACTCTCATGTGAATACCAGAAAAGTGGCTTCCTGTGTTAGGTACTGTTTTAATGTAGTGTAGCTCAAAGCAGTATATACATTCACTGGATACCACATTGTAAGTACAATACACTAACAAATATCAGTCTGTTTAGGTGGAATGATTTCTCAGCTGTTAGGGTTGTCACAGAGCCCAAGTACATGTGTTATTTTGAGCTAGCATCATAGTGCATAGGAACCAGTGGTTGGTATATGCCTGTCATCCCATAAGAGTAGATGTGTTTGGATCTTAGTTAAATTACTAAGTACAAAATGTTTCGTGGTCCACGCCCCCAAAATGTTTACTTTTTCCCTTATACGCCCTAGAAGGAAATTTTAAACAATCACACATGTCAAATAAAATGGACATCTCATTATTCTATTTTAAAACTTCAACTGATGCATAATATTTGACTTTTCTGCATAGGTTCTTACAAGGTCTTTCTGTGAAGAGAAACTTATGTTTGCAGTTATACCAGGATAAGGTAAGAGATAGGTACACCACTGTGTAAGTTTGGTCAGAAATTAGTGTTAGCTATGTCTCCTGTTATATAACATAATTTATTAAATAAACATATCCTCCATATAATAGGAACTGGAAACTTCTACACAGATTTTGACTTATATTTTTTCTTAATACAGTAGTGATTACAATTATAAGAAATATAATTATGTGGTTCCAGTTTGGTAATAGCTTTAAAAAGGATTTCTGAAATTGGGACAGATACTGGCATTTCCTTCCATTTGCCTCTCTTCTGTGGTCCAGCTGTCTGTTTAATAATGCGTGACTGTTGTCTCAGGTGTCTCCAGTAATGCAAAAGACATTAAGAATGGCTAGAGCCAAGTGTGCTCCTTTCTATATGAATTAGCTTTTCCTCCATACCTGTCATCATTTGAGTCCTGGCAAAATAAAAATACAACTTGATTCAAACAATTTTGAAGCTTGTCTTTGACCAGATTGTGCTTATATTATTATCTTTCCTCGCTAGTAGTGGGAGCTTTCATCCTTGGGTTTCAGGATCTCCCCAAAGTCAGTCCTCCTGGGAAATTGAGATTTTCTTGTTGCTCATAAACTCAAGTTTACCACTCCTTTTCTTGAAGAAACATTGAAAAGTCTACAAGGGTACTAAGTGCCTACTGAAACTATAGCATAGCTACTCACCTAAAATACCTGTAAAGCTCTCTGCCTAAGACACTTTTTTTTTTTTATGGTGGTGGTGGGGCCTAGGCACTGTCCCTCAGCTCTTCAGCTCAAGGCTAGTGCTCTACCACTTGAGCCACAGAGCCTCTTCCAGCTTTTTCTGCTTATATGGTGCTGAGGAAGCAAACCCAGGACCTCATGCATGCAAGGCAAGCACTCTACCACTGAGCCACCTTCCTAACCCTGCCTAAGACACTTTAAAATTGTTCATTGACTAGTGCAGAACAGCAGTGCCATTTGTTACTTTTTAAGGAAAAGGAGTCATAATGTGGTGACATTTGAAGACAAAACTAACCTGTAAAACCTTAAAACTAAGCTGGGTGCCAGTGGCTCATACCTGTAATCCTAACTACTCATGAGGCTGAGATCTGAGGATTGAGATTCAGAGCCAGATAGGTTGGGAAAGTCTGTGAGACTCTTATCTTCAATAAACTACTCCGAAAAGGCCAAGAGTGGCATTGTGGCTCAAATGGTAGAGTGTAGCCTTGAGCAAAAAGGAACTCAGGGACAGTGCCTTAAGTTCAAGTTCTAGGACAGGCAAAACAAAAAAACTTAAAACTGTGTCTTTAAAACTAATATTTTTTGTATGCATTTGTTCACTTTGGAGGGTTTTGTTGGCTTAGAATGTAAAAGAAGGATGTGACCAATTACATATTTAGTTTGATTTTTTGTAACATTTTCTTTTTGGTTCTTAACCCAGATCCCCTTAGGACAGTACAAATACAAAAATTGCATTGCTCATTTCTACATTATGTAAATAATTTGGATATTTATTTATTTGTGTAGTGTTTTCCATAATAAGATATTTTTCTTCAAATTTTTGAACCTCAGAAATTCAGCTGGACTAAATCTTGATCTGTGATTGCCACTGTATAAATTACCACCACCATGTGAATGTAGAATCTATGATATAAGAGTAATAGTTTTACCAGAAGAAATTGACAATTTTTTTTCTTTTTTGAGGTCTACTTATTATCCTGGGGAAAAACTACAAAAGAAAGAAATGACAGTAGTGTAAGTATTCGTTACATTATTTTTATGTGATTTTAATTCATACTCAACCAAGCTGTTACAAAAGTCTGACTACATGCTCTAATCAAACCAGTTAATAAATCAAATCAGTTATCTGTATATTTACACACAGTATTAGACATTTAAAGCCCCAATTAAATTCATACTAATTTAACAACACCTCCAGCCTTTCCACGAATTGTAATGGTGTTTCTTTCCATGTATTTCTATAGCATCAAGTACCTCACATTTTGTGTTTATTGCTAAGTACAAAATTTATAGCGTAAAAAACATTAAGCATCATCTGATAAGTTTACAAACTGTATAGCTTGGATAAGATTTGCTAATACAAAAGTGGGCTCTTGTCAACTTTAGAGATTTTTAGATGTTGAAATTCAAGTATTAAAAACAAAACCAAGGGACTGGAAAGGTGGCTTAGTGGTAGAGCACTTGCCTTGCATGCATGAGGCCCTGGGTTGGATTCCTCAGCACCACATAAGCAAAAAGAAAAAAGCCGGAAGTGACGCTGTGGCTCAAGTGGTAGAGCGCTAGCCTTGAGCTGAAGAGCTGAGGGACAGTGCCCAGGCCCAGAGTTCAGGCCCCACGACCGGACCCCCCAAAAAAAATAAAAAATAAAATAAAAACAAAACCAAAAACTCCTGTTTCTGGATAAAAAGTATACTAATGAGCTTTTCTTCATTTTAAATGCAGAAAAAAAAATCCTATAAAAGTTATCAGAAACATAATTAAGTTCTTAAACTCCAGGTTTGGTTTTAATATTTAATGGCTGTTTTGGCCATTGCTTTTGACAATTAATATAATAGGTCCTCAATAAATAATATCACAAAGCAAAGTCATTAAAAAAACTTCTTACTCATATTGTCTTAGAATGGTGTTTCAAAAATAACTTTGAATTCCCAGAACTCAACGTGGTACTTTGGTTTTTTTTTTCAGTTCTACCCTATATTCAAATTGTTTTTTTGTAGGTGAGGAAAAAGTTAAAATATGAATAGCTATGGATGGCTTATGTATTAACACAATAGTTATAAAAATTTGGAATATCTATAGGTGATGACTTTGAATTTAGTGACTAAAAGTTCCTGAGGATAATGATTTAGCATCTTATCTCAAGATCAGTTTCTCAAAACCCAAAACAAATTAAGCATTTCTTAAAACAAAAATGCACCTATATGAGAAAATTAGAATTTTACCAGATGTAGTCTGTTCTCAGGCTGTGAATGCAGTAGTTTATAAAAGCAATGATTTTTGCCTGATATGCATGCTTCAAGCTATTCTTGTATCTCCACTTCAATGGATACCTCACCACTCCAGTTTTATACAATAGGCAGGCTTTCAGGAAAAGCCCTGTCTTTTTCAAACCAAGTACATATTTCTCTGTGTTCTTTATAAAAATATGCAGTTGTTAGATAGCAAAAAAAAAAAAGTAAATACCTTAAAAATTAAGAAAAGTGAGGGAGAGAGGTAAGCTGGGAGGAGTGGGTAAGAAGAAATGTTGAAGGGGTGGTCACATTGATCAAGACACACTATATTCATAAACTGCTTTGTTGAATAACAACTCCTTTGTACAACTATTTAGAGATGAAAATATTTTTTAAATAAGCTCTCTATATTACCTTTATATCTTTAAAAAAATTTTAATGCATACAGTTCCCCATCTTAACCTCCCCCAGGTGAAAAAAAAAGTACTGATTATAATTTTTCTTTTGTATTTAATGCAGTGAATGTGTACTCAACATTACCATTGAACTAAACATCTGAAATCCAATACAAGGAAACAAATTAGTTGACTGTTAATGGTTACTATTCACATCTGAGGTTGTAGAATATCAGCCTTATAATATCTGAGTAGACATTGTCAAAACAAATCTCACACAAGGTATAATCAAAGGTTAATCCAAAACACATTATCTCAATAAACTTTAGTAACAGCTGCATGAAATAGTAGTATGTTTTTGCAACAAACAGTGATAATATGCAGATGTAAGCATGACATTTTTAAACATGATGCACTAAATAATTGTTTTTGACCTCAATATGCTCTATCTGTAGAAAGGGAATTTAATTGACATTCTTTCCAGCATAGTATAAATAGATCAAAATAGTTCTATTTTAAGAAATACTATTTAACAACATATCTCTAAAATAAAAATACTTTAAAAATCAGCTCTGATGAGATTTAAAGAATCTTCTTAGATTGAAACATATTTCTTGCTTTCTACTTTTCTGTTTTCCATCATTACCCTGACCTCTTTATTAATAAAGTAGTGCAAAACATTATCTGCAGCAATCTCAACTGAGATTAATTCCCGAGCAAGTCAGTGAAGTAAGTAAGACATTGTCACACACCAAATTATTTCTTCCTCCAGAGGTTATGTTCCTTAATACATCAGGGAGTTAGTTAAGTATAAAAGGTATGATAAGTCTTGGGATTGCAGTGTTTTAAGTATAGATTCTGTGGTAAGTACTGAAATGTTTTTAACATAACCCCACATAAGCAGTTTATCTTACAAAACAATATTTCATGCATTCATATTATCAAGAATGATGGCCTTTTTTCTTAAATGAATGTAATGAAATGTTGTCATAGCACACTGCATTCTCTTTTTACACAAAAAAACCCCACAAAAATCGGAAGTATGCATTAAAGCATTTTAGTAACCTAATAAGACAGCAGATACTTTTTTTCATTGAATATTTGAGATTGAACATTTAGATGCACAGAAGTATAATTTACCAAAAGCAGTATGGGTTTCATTTGCTACTATGTATAACAACTGAATTGGTTGGTGACTAACGCGGTATAAATTAAAGTAGTGGTAAATATAAAACTTTAGATAGGCAATCACTTATAAACCTGGCAGTATTTACGTTACATAGTTCTGGAGAGATTTTAAGGTTTTAGATGGAATGATAGAAGGCTCATTAAGTTTATTAAGTTTGCTTTACAGGATCTAAGATTGTCTTGAGGGTAAATATACCTGAATTTATTAGCTTAAAACCAACCTAATCATATGTTAGTAATTTGCACAGGAGTGAAAGTCAGGATCTAAGTTAATTCGAATTGTATCCATGATTACAGCTTTGGGATTTCCCCTTTTTGAATATAAAACATAGAAAATGGTAATGGATTTTCAGATAAAAAATAGTGACATTTAAAAAAAATTCTAAAATCAAGCTATTTTATGTAGATTTAATCAGAACACAACAATGTGTATCTTCCAGTGTTATCACCCTTACAGTTTTCTCTGACATATTAATTATCGCCAACAAGGCTTTCAAAGACTACTAGCAATACCTTTATCAATTCCGTACAATGGAAGTATATTTTCAAAAACATATGCCTTTTGTACAATATTTATAAATTTTCAATCATGATAAAAAGGCAAAATAAATACGAAGCAGAAAGGAAATTCTGCCGAGGCTGAAAGCTTTTTCTTTTATCTTCCCAAACAGATGCTGGTCTCCTCAGTTCTGGGAGCTGGCTAGCCAAGATTGTTTTTCTTCCTTTTATATGGGCTATGAGAAGGATCTGGTTTCAGCTCTTGGTATTGCACCTGTTTAAACAGAGTTCAGAGAAAGACTGGTCAGGTGGCCACTTTCTGAGGAAGTTGACAAGCAAAGGAATGAGAGACTGCTTGGAGGGGAAAGTACTCTCTCGAGGCTGAATGGGATCTCCAGCTAGGATACAGAAAACAGTACAGTGTTAGAGCTAGAATCAGAAGGAAAAACCTGCCAGCGATTTCATGAATCCTTATGTGAACTTAGTGTTAGTCTTCAATTACCATAACATTACATTAAAAGATAAATCAGCTCAATCTAATTTTGAAAGATTAGACAATGATTCTACACTTCGTTGTATAATCATATCTTTTCAGCCCACTGTTTAGTTGCAATAATACCACTTTCATTTGATATACATAACTTCCTGGGTTTTTTTATAAAATATTTTTACTCAGTTGATGGTAGTAGGCTCTAACTCCTCTAGGATATGCCTTAGTATTCAAAAGGTAGTCAACTTCTTCCTCATCTATCTGATTTTGAAATTATGGGTCAGCATGCATCTTTTGTTTGTGTGATATGGACAAATAGTTTATGGAAAAATGGTTTCTTTTATAAAAACCCAAACCTACCAGATGTCACTTACCGTCTAATAATATTCCTATTCTCAGTGGGAGCTAGTGGCTCACGCCTGTAATCCTAGCTACTTAGGAGGCTGAGATCTGAGGATCAGTTCAAAGCCAGCCTTATCTCCAGTTAATCACCAGAAATGACTCAAAGTAGTAGAGCACTAGCCTTGAGCAAAAGAGCTCAAGGACGTGCCCAGGCCCTGAGTTCAAGCCTCATAATTGAAAAAAAAAAAAGAATGAATATATATATATATATATATATATATATATATATGTATATTATATATTCCTGTTCTCCCCTCAGGTCATGATGATATCCTTTTCAGTTGACCTTAGCTTGGAGGAGGATTCTCCCCAAGATTATTGGTAGGTTTTTTTAGAACCTAAATATATTTAGTCAGTTTCCCAGAGGAACAGATAAACAGAATGCTAGTAGATTTTTCATATAATCTACTCTTATTATTGGTTATTTGAAAGTTTTTTTTTTCTGATTGGTAAAATCTGCTGTAGGATTTATTAACTTACCTGATTAAAGCCTTTCACATTAAAAGGATTTAAAGGTTAAAATCCAGTGCCACACTACATTAAATAGCAGTAATAATAATAAAACCTACATACCACTTGTACATCTGAAGGAACTCTGGAAAGGAAGTCAAGTAGTTCATTGTTATCAATTGCATATGGGCTCCGAAGCTTTTTTGTAAATTTATTGATGCCTAAAAAAAAAGTGATAGGTCAAATATTACTGAGATCCATAGTTTGTGACTGCTCTGAAGATCTAGCTTGTATCTAGGCTTATTGAGAAACCAAGGCTTCTTCCTCCATCTATCTCCACCCTTTCTCCTACCATTTTCCTCATTCTCTCCCCTTCCTTCCAGTGGCTGCTTTTTCTCTCTGCATTTTAGTAGCTCCTTCCCATCAGGCAAGGCTATTTGGATGGAAGAACTGAGCAATATTGTGCTTTTTCTCTCTTTGTTAGAGTTTAGAAAACACATTTTCTTTCTTGTTTTATTTGTGATGAAGTTTTGATTCAGATTGTTTAGTCAAGACCATCTAATTTTGGGGGTGGGGTGGGGAAGACATATATAAATGCGTATTATAATACAAACATCTAGAAAATGCATAACCTTGATTATTTTCAAACCTGTAATGAAAGACGGATTGCTTCAGCTCTTAGAAAAAATAACACTGGTTGAAAAAACTGAGGCATAAGCCAGAGCATCTTGGCCCTTGATGTAGTTCATCAAAACTTAGGTCTTCGATTTCTGGACAGTATTTCAGCAGTCACCTACCACTGAAGTAATACTGTTTAATTCTTGTTTAATTCTTATTTCATCTGATGAAACACATACTTTTAAGACAACTACCAAGTGAGGCCACTGCAGATTACATGGCCAGATGTCTCCAGTGAGCTGCAGTTTCTAAAAATCTGGAGAGGGAAAGTCTCACTTATCACAAGAGATACAGCAAGTCTAACCGTAAGTATTTAGGTGATACTAACAAAACAGTGTTGCTTTAAATATCAGAGAAAGGAATGAAAGTGAGTGAAAGTCTACGGTTTCAGAGAAATGGAAATAAAATCATTTGAGAAGGATGCTGGAACCCACTTCCTCCTAAACGGAGCCTATGTGCATAAGAATTGTTGGCATACAGCAAAATTGCATTAAAAATTACCTTTAAAGGTAGGTTTTTGTAGAAGCATTCTTATTTAGCAGGTTTGCATGTATGTGTGTTTATTTTGGGTTTGTTTGGGGGAGTTTTTGTTAGTTTGTTGGTCCCTGAGCTCCTAAGTATCAACAGTCCTTTTCCTGAATCCTAAAGGTGACCTCTTAAGTAAGGAGTTCTGGATAAGTACCATGTTTACATAGACTTCCACAAGATAAAGTACCACAGCACAAACAATATTGTCTTAAATATACTATATGGATCAAAATGCCTCTGTTTGTGTATAAGTGGTGAAAATAAATCAGAGTGGTATCTAGACAAAAGTCACACTTTTATATATGAAGAATCTGCACAACTGCATGTTTGTAGTATGATGGAGCCAAGGGTGACGGATAAGAAAAATGCATCTTGAAAGTAGATCTAAATCTTTATACTGTTGTGATTTTTAACTGACTTGTCTCTTTTCATCATGGAATAGCTACATGACCATAAATACAAGAAAGTGCTGGCAGTATAACTCATACCTTAAAAATAGTTTATTCTTAGCAGCTACAACAGTTTTTAGAAAAGAAAAAGAAAGGTCTTACTTACCCCAGACAAGGACAATGTATCTCAGTGGGATGAAGTACAGGATGACTGTGAACATACAGAGGGCTACAATGGCCAGCCAACTTAAGAATGGGACAGTCCAGTTGAAAGTACTGAATGAAAAATTAACACATCAGGGATCTGAGCACTTCACACCTTTTTTCAAACAAAAATTAAAATAACTGATTCTGACTGACTTGGGACCTATGCATTTCTCTATGGAATTTTAGTATACTGTCAGAGGACACAAGTTACTCGTAAGCTCTTCCACTCCCAAGTATAGCATCTGATGGCATTACACTACTTTGATGCCTTCCAAATGGTTAAAATTGTTTTTCTACTGCTAAAATGAGTATCTAGCATTAAAATTGTGTACAATGGAATGCTTCAAGGCCTACCATTCTCAGTATCCCCTACACATTCTCAGTGTACCCCTACACTGGGAATGCTTCCAGTAATTATTGAGCATGCATTTCTTACAGGTTTGTGTAAACCCTCTGAATTTTAGATGTCATTCAAGGACTCACTTCCTACTTAGCTATGTTTCACATGAAACTGGAAATCAGAAAAAGAGAAAGGGGCGGGGAAGGTGGCTCAGTGGTAGAGCGCTTGCCTTGCAAGCCAGAGACCCTGGGTTCGATTCCTCAGTACCACATAAGCAGAAAAAAAAGCCAGAAGTGGTGCTGTGGCTCAAGCGGTAGAGCGCTAGCCTTGAGCTGAAGAGCTGAGGGACAGTGCCCAGGCCCAGAGTTCAGGTCCCACGACCAGACCCCCCCCCCCAAAAAAAAAAGAGAGAGAGAGAAAAAGAGGACAAAGGAGTTAGTTTAGTACAACTAAACTTGCTAACATTGCCTTTTTCCCCAGAAATATATGGATAATTAAAAATGAAGTCAGCATTGCTTACTGTTTTCCATGTATATACCCGGCATAGGAGGGCTATAGTATGTAGTGATTTTTGTGAGAAACTGTAAAGGGAGTTCAAGCCAGAAAAGTGTGACTAATAGTAGACAGTGTTGCTGTACTGCTGGTAATTGAAATTGTGAAGGGCTGGACAAGAGAAGGCTATGATACAGTATCAGCAGTAACTTTGGAACAAGCACAGAACCAAGGTCAAGGACCAGAAGCAGTGGAGTTACAATAAGATGATTAAGGAAATGGAAATGCAAAATAATTTAATGGAAGCAATAAAAATGAAGTAGAGAATCAGGAATATGGAAAATGGAAAGACAACTCATGTAAGCCTTTTTTTGTAAAAGTTCTGTGGTTAATCTGATAATTTTTAAGAGTGAGTAACAAAATCACATACGAATAGAAATGACTGTGGAGGGGCTGTGAAGGTGGCTCAGTGGTAGAGCCCTTGCCTTGTCCTGGGTTTGATTCCTCAGCACCACATAAGCAAAAAGAAAAAAGCCGGAAGCGGCGCTGTGGCTCAAGTGGTAGAGCACTAGCCTTGAGCTGAAGAGCTGAGGGACAGCGCCCGGGCCCAGAGTTCAGGCCCCACGAGCGGACTCCCCCCACCAAAAAAAAAAAAGAAATGACTGTGGAGCCTGCAATGAGTGAATACATAAATCATGGCACACTATGGCATTCTTTGAAATCTTCATGCTAACTACCAGAAAGAAACTAACATTATGTTCATTGACTTAGCATGACAATTTAACAAAAAGACCCAAAAAGCTTGCAGGTTTTGAGCAGTTTCAAAGACTAGATTCCATTATATGATTTTAGTTGCATCAACCTCTACTCCTCAGTTTCTTCCTGAATAACATAAGAGCTTTCCATCTAGAGTTGCATACTTAAAGGTCATATTATAGCCAGGCTTGTAATTCTAGTTACAGAAGAAGGCAGAGGTAGGAGAACACGAATTTTGAGGCCAGGCCTGGCAAAATTTGAGGCCATCCTTGGCTAAGTTCCAGAGACCTATCTTAGAACAAAAGAAAGGCTGAAGACATTGCTCAAGTGATGAGCACTTGAAAGCACTTGATTCAGTCCCAAGTCTACAGGAAAAAAGGGCAACAACAGTGATACTGTTAGAAATAATCAACTCTAGTAGGATTCTAAAGTATGACATTTCTTTCAAGGCATTAAGAAGGGCTCCAAAGACACTTCAGAAAAATAGGAAATTGTACATGATGCAGATAAATGTTCATGTTTAATTTTGCTTTCCTATTTGTCACTTGGAGTAGGATGTTCTGATTAAGTTTGACTTAAAAAAAAAAAAAAAAAAAAAAAACTGCTACCCAGGCACTAGTGGCTCATACCTGTAATCCTAGCTACTCAGGAGGCTGAGATCTGAGGATCACTTTTCAAAGCCAATCCTGGGCAGAAAAGTCTGTGAGTCTCTTATCTCCAATAAACCACTAGAAAACCAGAATGGCGCTGTGGCTCAAGCAGTAGAGCTCTTGCCTTGAGCTGAAGAGAGCAGGGACAGCGCCCAACCTAAGTTCAAGCCCCATGACCGACCCAAAAAAAAAAAAAAAAATTCTAAGAAATTTCATTCACAAACTAATACTTAAGAGTTGTTCCTGGGCTGGGAAGGTGGCTCAGTGGTAGAGTGCTTGCCTTGCATGAATGAGGCCCTAGGTTCAATTCCTCAGCACCACATACAGCAGAAAAAGCCAGAAGTGGTGCTGTGGCCCTAGTGGTAGGGAACTAGCCTTGAGCTGAAGAGCTAAGGGACAGCGCCCAGGCCCAAAGTTAAGGCTCTACAACCGGCAAAAAAAAAAAAAAAAAAAAAAAGTTGTTCCTTAGCTTTATGGTAAAGTGCTTATTCTGGGTTTTGTGGCTTATCACCTGTTTTACTAGAAAAAAAATTTTTTTAGTAGAGATCCATAGTTGAGTCTCTGATTTGCATGTTTTCAGTAACCCTTAGAAGTTGGGCTTTTTTCTTTGCTTCCTTCCTTTCTTTGAGATGGTCTCATACTGAAGTTTAAGCTGGCCTCAAACTCTCAATCCTTCTGCCTCTGCCTCTCCCTCCTATGTGAAGGGATTACAGACATTTGTCACCATACCCAGCTGGCTGGCTTCTCTGTATTTGATCTTTCTCTTATGGTCAACATCAGTACCTAGTAACTGTCAGCAAGTGAAGGATCATGACCTCTCTCCTTGATGGACACTGGGTTCTTTCCTTGATTTTTGTGAAAATAGAAGGCTGAGAGTCCGCTTGCTTTCCTGTGGCTCAGTTCAGAGATATCCATCACACTACTCCATGTGTGAAGGCATTTCAAAATATCAGAAAACCTTCATTTTGGGCAGAGCCACTGAAGGACTCCGTATTGGAAGGACAAATGGTAAAGAATTCTCACCATGTAGCTAATGGTAGGTGGAAAAGGCTTGCCCTTTTTCTTTTCCACACTCTGCATTATGAAATCTAAATCTAGAAAACGCTCTTTTCCCAAGATAGTTCTGGAATGATTATTTAGTAACAAGATGTGGTATTTATAATAGAGACTTGATTTTTGTGCTTAAAGATTGCATCTGAATCTGCTTTCTTGATGTGTTTTTGAATTTGTTTTATTATTGTTATGCAGAAAAGATGGTGCCTACAGGACTCACTAGCTGTTATTACTATACTTGTATCTTAGCATGGCAAATTCTACAACATCAGGATTTCCCCAAGACTGTTCTAACCACAAGGATCCAGTCTTAATCCTTCCTCTGACCATCAGATTTTGTAGCCAAACATCTGTTCAGAACCCTCCAACCACACACAATTACAAATTTGTCTTTTCTCATTCAAGCATTCATTAACATATATTGTAGTCCCAGAGAATGGTCCAAAAGTTAGGGCTTCATACCTAATACTTAATGATAAAGTATGTGGGGCAAGGGAACATTCTTGGGGATACAAATAACACAAAAGAAGAGAGAAAAGACATAGGAATGGATCTTTCTTTACAAGTCAGACTGAGTTGCTTAGAGGCACATTTGAGAATGAGAGGAAGGCTGTTTTCTCTAAAGTAATAATAGAAGAAAGTGGAAACTCAGCACACATGCATATGTGAAAACATATTAAATAAAAAAATTATCCAACATAAAATGCATTATCCCTTGCATTGTGAAAGGCACCAGATGAATGACTCATACCTTTGGTTTAAATAATTTAGTCCTTTCAAATTCTGTGTATGTCTTACATTTAAATATGCAGGAAACTTTTGGTTTGGATGATAAACAATGCATAGATATATGAAACTAAAACAAAACGTGGTTTTTCACCATTTTTTGAATAGGTCATTAGGAATTGTTATATAGGCCACTTTTCACATATCTTTAACTCATAATCAATTATAAATCTACCTTTTTGTAAGTAAACAATGGTTTTCATTGATCAAGATGCATTGTATTCATAAACTGCTCTGTTAGAAACTAAAATAAAATGTATAAACAAAACTTAAAATAGAGCACAATGTAAAATTAAGAAAGTGTCTTAATTTCAATACTTCTAAAAATTAAAGGGATTCTATTTTTATTTTAAAAATTTGGTGATTTCTAAATGATAAAACATTGGCTTATTAATTTCAGCTGTTTAAAAAATTAAGGATTATTACAATTAGTACCAATTGTGTTATTTAGAAAATCCTGATCAAAATAACTAGAATAATAATAAAGTGCAAGTATCTGATTACCTGAATCCTTGTTTTGTTTGCTTTTTCCTTATATCCTGATTTTGTATTTAAGAACAGTCTTTCACTGTGAAAAATGTGCTAAAATTTAGGACAGTGTTATTTCTTCAAAACTAACTTCTTTCCAACCAATATGTTCTACATTTCAGGAAGGAAATTGACAGAACTTCCATAAAACCAAAGACTGGCAGAAACAAAGTAAATAATGATGAAACTGAGCTACAGATCACCCAGAAGAAGTATCTCCTTCCAAAAAAAACTGTGGCATTTCACTCTCTGAGAAACAAATGGAAATCCTGTCCCATAGAAGGCCAAGGCTTACATGTCAGCATCACTTACTTTTTTATCCTTTCGCCAAAGGAAGCCACTTCATCTAGGATGTTCTGGACACTAACACATACCTCTTGGATGGCATAGATTTTATTTATAAATCCCTTTTTTTCACTGTCCTAAAATTAAATAAGAAATTTTGTATGAGTAAAAGGTATTCTTTATAAAGTGCTTGGATTCTTTGGGTTTTTTATCTGTGGATATATAAATAGATGATTGGAGCTTATAAAATTTTCAAAAGAAAGGTCATGAAAAAAGATAATCAGCATTATGGACCCACACAATATTGAACTTGAATTCTGTTTGGTGAGCAGAAGCATCATGGGAGTTGGAGGACCAGGTTTGAGAGGGAAGGTCTGAGAAGCTGGTATTTCCACTGAGCCAGGACCCACCATGACTCTACTCAGCAATCCTAAATTTTTTAGCCCATGACCCAGAGACGTAAATTTGGTTTGTGGCTCCAGATATTTCAACAGCAGAAAATGCTGGTTGCTGTTAAGAGTACCTGTGAGCAATTTAAACAAAACAATTACAAGGGCATCTAAAATCAACTGAGACACTTTGACATACCCAGCCTGATCTCCCTCTTTAATACTTTCATATGTTACATAGTAGCCTATACATTAGTCAGGAGTCTAACTAAACATTTCCCCTCCTTTTGTACTTGGTTCATTTTACAACTCTGCTCAATTTAAACAGAGCTTCAGGGAATGGGGGAGTTGGGATTAAGCCTGAAGCATCCAGAAAAGTGGTATGAGCCTAAAATGTGCACATATTTTGTACTTTTAGACCCAGAGGAAGAACTAGTGGTGGCCTTTCACAATTGAAAATTCTGCTTAGTAGCCTGGCATCACAGGCACTTGCCTAGGCTGTTTGATGGAGACCATCCAACCCTGATTCCATGACTCCATTCCTCCTTGCCAACTTGAACATCTATGGAAATGTAGATCCAATTTCATTACATCTTTTGAAAACTTGTATACTATGCCAGAACACTTGAGACCTCATGTGGCAGTCAGTGCTTGCTGAAAGCAGCCAGGAAGCTAGAATAATAATGTCATGTTGCACATTTACATACTTTCATTTCAGAAGAGTTGAGAGCACTTTTACACTCTGAACACTTGGCCACCTAAAAACCAAGCAAGAATGAAGCATGGATATACAGATACCTTCCAAGGAACAAGTGGTACACTGGACCAACGGCATATGGACCAAACAAATCTAGTACATCAGTTACTTTGAGCGGTTCAAATTTAATTGCCAAGGGGATTACCAAAACAGTTTGTCAGTGAAGCACATGAGACACAAAGGTTTTGTTTTGTTTTGTCGTGGGGCTTGAACTCTGGGCTTGGGTGCTATCAGCTGTTCAGCTCAAGGTGAACGCTATACCACTTGAGCCACAGCGCATTTCCGGTTTTCTAGTGGTTTATTGGAGATGATAGTCTCATCGACTTTCCTGCCCGGGTTGGCCTTGAACCGTGTAGTCTCCTGAGTAGCTAGGATTACAGGCGTGAGCCACGGGCACCCGGCACAAAGGTTTTTTGTGTTTTAACAGTGTAGGAAACAACTAGCTACTCTTCAGTGTTTTATTATCTCCAAAATCACATGACTAGATGCATCCATTTTGTTTACTTCCTTTTCATTTAATCAAACATTACTTTTACTTATGTGATTGATTGCACACTTTGGAATAAAATGAATAACTACTGGGTCTGGCTGATTCTTAACTACCGAGTTCCTCTGTTCTTAAGCACAGCTAAGTTCTTTGTCTTTTAAACAAAGTACTCTTCTAACGATTTATTCTGTACATAGTAAAGGAACTAGCAGACTTGGGAGAGGGTGTCAGTGGTGGTAAAATACATGCTTGGAATGTACAAGGCCCTAGGTTCAATCTTTAGCACAAAAAAAAAAAAAAAGGAAGAAACAAAAAATGAAGTCAACCATTCTGGTTCTTCAATTAAAGTCCATTGTGAATAAGGTATTTCTAGTTCAAAATTGTGTTACTCTTTCACAGTGACAAAATATATAACATACTTAAGCATAATCAAGAAATTTACAAAATCTATGAAAATGGATACTGTATTTCTATATTACAGTACTGAATAGAAAAGTTTTTTTCAGTTAAATATAGATAAATATGAATAATTTTGGTTTCAAGTATATTACTCAGCAATTGTATTAACTACATGAAGAATATTATGTTAAAAACTACTTGAGATAACCAAAAATCTACCTAGATTACCTCAGATACCTCCAAAAATACCCTAGATTGATTTTTAAAAGAAAAATGAATCATAAAGTACAGGTGTTTTACTAACTTCATACTAGGAAAGCATCTTGAGCACTTAAATATTTTGATAGCAGTGGTTACATTAAAAACTATGTCAAAGGTATAAACTAACCACAGCTGGAGTTGGGATGTAGCTCAGGATTACAATATGCAAATCACTTGGATTTTTTAAAAAGGCTAAGTGGGAAGCAATTTATAAGAAATTAACAGAAATGATGGGATGTTATTTCTAATATAGTTAATAATTACATTCAAAATTATGGATGTAAACATGCATTTTCAGATGTGAATTGTTTTTAATTTTTAACAAAAATCATTAACATACTGAGTGGAATTAATTATAAAACCAAAACATTTAACAGGATGCCAGTGACTCAGACTTGTAATTCTAGGTACTCAGGGGACGTAAATACAAAGGATCATGGTTTAGAGCCAGTCTGGGCAGATACATCCTCAACACTCCATCCATCTGCAAGCTAACCATCAAAATACAGCCGGGGATGTGGGAGGAGGGGAGTATGGTAGAGGGTCAGCTGAAGAAGCTCAAGGCCCCAAGTTCAAACCCTACCACCAGAAAAAAAAAGTGTGTGTGTGGGGGGGGGAAGCTTAGCAAAATACAATCAGATAGAATTTAAAAATAAATTTGATGTGGGTGCTGGTGGCTCATGCCTGTGATCCTAGCTACTCAGGAGGCTGAGATCTGAGCATGGTGGTTCAAAGTCCCTGAGACTTATCTCCAATAAACCACCAGACAACTGCTAGTGGCACTGTGGTTCAAGGGGTAGAGTGCTAGACTTGAACTGAAGAGCTCAGGGCCAGGACCCAGGCCCAGTGTTCCAGAGTTCAATCCCCACTACCAACCTAAATAAATAAATGAATTTTGAAGCCAAACTCCAGTGGCAATCGCCATTCCGTCAGCCCAGGCAGAAAAAGTCCCCAGTTAACCACTCAATAACCAGAAGTGGTGGTATTGCTCAAGTGGTAGAGTGCTCGCTTTGAGCACAAAAAAGCTTAGGGATAGTGCACAGGCCCTGAGTTCTAGCCCCACAATTGACAACAAAATATATTAAATAAATTTGATGTATAATATCCTTATTTTTAAAATGGTTTTGTTGGGGGCTGGGATGGTGGCTCAGTGGTACAGTGTTTGCCTTGCATGTATGAGGCCCTGGGTTCGATTCCTCAGCACCAAATAAGCAGGAAAAAACCAAAGTGGTGCTGTGGCTCACGTGGTAGAGCTCTCGCCTTGAGATGAGGGACAGTGCCCAGGCCCAGAGTTCAGGCACCACGACTGACCAAAAAAACAACAACAAAAAAAATCAATAAAATTGTTGTGTTGGAGAAAAAGTGAAGAATATTCAGGTAATGGAACCAACTTCATACCTTCTTGTAATGATTCAAAATCTGCAATATGTTTTACTTTTATAATCAAAATATTCCCCAACAAGAAGCATTAAATGAATTAGAAGTTACTTAACATGGTTTTACTTTGGGTTTTTTAAACTATGTATTTTTATGCCTATCTTACTTTCTGAAAAAAAAATAGAAATGCTATTAAACATTGTTCTGAGCTCAAGCCCAGTACTGACCGCCCTCCCCCCGAAAAAAAAAAAAAAAAAAATTATAAAGATGACTGTTTAGTTTTGGAACCGAAGTAAAGGAAGCGTAATCAAATGGTAAAGTGCCAGCCTTGGGTGAAAAGCTAAGGCTCTGAATTCAAACCCTGGTACACACACGCACACACACGCACACACACACACACACACACACACAGTGCTCATTGGCAACTACTTCACTATTTTTCTCTAGAAACATTTGACTGAGTTTGTAACTGATCCACTTTAGAGTCTATCCACAATATTGTTATTTCTCTCTCCTATCCAAGACAGCTTCAGTTCTTCCACCAGAAGCACAGCAAGATAAAGAAGAAAAAAAAAGCTGGAAATACAGTATTTAGAAATGTGTGGACAGCATGATCTAGTCTTGAAGCTCATCAAGCAGCAAGAAAATGACATCTAAAAATTTGATTCATTAGTGGAAACTGAAAGGTATGGTTTTGTTTTTCTTGTTGACGGTGGCAGTTTGTTTTGTTTTTATGCTGATACTGGGGCTTCAACTCAGGACTTCCTGCTTTTTCACTCAATGCTGTCACACTACCATTTGAGCCACCACTCCACTTGTGGATTTTTACTGGCTAAGTGGAGATAAGAGTCTCAGATTTATCTCCCCAGACTGACTATGAACCTTGGTCCTCAAATCTCAGTCTCCCCTGCAACTAGGATTACAGGCATGAGCAACAAGACCCTGACTCGGAACACACTGTTTAATGTCAACAATGTGATGCACAGGCATTAAAAATTGGCCTTCATTAATAGAATGTGTCATTTAAGCCAAGTACAAAGGATTTTAGTAGCTACTATAAAATTCCAAGTGTTGCTGTATAAGATTATTGGCTAAAATTCTTTTAAAGTCAGATTACCCTTAATTTTATTCAGCTCTCTTGCTGTTCCAGCCCAGATGCCCCTCTTATACCTTTAGCCACCAGGAGATGGTATGTCTGTGATAAAATTTGGGGGAGCAAAGCATACATTTTACTTTAAAATCTTTCATCAGATCTATACTCCTCTACTGTGGTCTCCAACAAATGTAGTAATTACTCTTTATATACAGTATATGACCCAGAACTACAGTGGGTAATGGAATTGCTCTGTGTTGCATTCCAATATTTCATACTTTTCTCCTAATGTTCAATACTTTATTAGTAGAGAATAAATTGGTACATTTCTTTTATTGTCATTTTTGCTTTCCTTTATAAACCAGCATGGATGAAAGAAATAGCTTAGGGTAGTTAATCATCCAAAGGCTAGGTAGTGACACTAGTTTCTTTGAAAAAAATCAAAAAGCATTATTATGTTTTCTCTTGAACATGAAAAAAACTACTGCCCCCCAAAATAGCTGTAACTGTAAATCTGAGATGTTATGACAATATATTTATATTGCACAACTACAAATTATTCTATGCAGTTTTCCTACATTTTATTAGTACATATGAGTACATAGACAAGGGGGGGTTACTTTGACTTATCATATGTCCATATATATGTACAATGTACCTTGATCACTGACCCCTCTCTCATTCTCCCACATCTACCCCTGTGCCAGCCAATCTCAATAAACTTCATTGTTCCATGTTTAATTCTCAAAAGCAGGACAGAGGTTAAGAAATACATGAAGAAATGCTTTTCATCCCTGGCAATAAAGGATGTGCAAGATAAAACTGCACTGAGATTTCATTTCACTCCAATCAAAATGGCCAGAGACAAGAACACAAAGAATAAATGCTGATAAGGATGTGAGAAGGCAGGAAAAGAACTTTCCCACTAGTTCAACCACTAGGGAAGTCAGCATGGAGGGTCCTTAAAAAACTAAAGGTAAAATATAGCCATAAAATATAGCCATTCTGGGGCTAGGAAGGTGACTCAGTGGCAGAGTGTATGCCTTGCATGCATAAGGCCCTAGGTTCGAATCCTAACCACCACATAAGCAGAAAAAGCCAGAAGTGGCACTGTGGCTCAAGCAGTAGAGAGCTAGCCTTGAGCTGAAATGCTGAGGGATAGTGCCCAGGCCCAGAGTTCAGGCCCCATGACCAACCCCCCCCCAAAAAAAAACCCCATTCTACAGTATTTTTTTTCAAGTACCCAGGCTTGAACTAAAGGCCTCAAGTTTTCTTGGTTGGTGCCCTACCATTTGAGCCACTAATCCAGCCCAACTTTTTGTTAGTTATTTTGAAGATGGAGTCTTGTGAACTTTTTTGGGCTGGCTGGCCTTGAACCACTATCCTATGGATCCCAGCCTAGTGAATAGGCTTTCTGCTGTGAGCCATCAGCACCCAGCTAATTCTACACTATTTTTAAAGCTTGCTTCTGTAGATTTAAACAGTTCACAAAACATCAACTACAACTATGATTATGTAATATTTGCCTATTTTATTATCACCTATTAAAATTAAGATTCTCTTCAAAATTGCAGCTACTTTGTATATTGAGATATTTAGAAAAATCTGAAGACATACTAAAATATAGGTACCAAATATGTGCCCTATATGTTTAGTTGTTCATTAGCTGTCAAGACAAAATGACACATGCACCACTTCATTGATTATGTTCTAACTAGAAAAATAAAAAGAAAATAATAGGTATGATCAATGTGTACTTTGGGATTGGTTTCGCATGCCCTACTCCATTCTGCCACTATCATTAATTGTCAACCCTGCTGGCATCATGGAAAGTAATCTGCTGAACATCTGTGCTGTATTGGTCATAGTTAGCAGGTATTTAGTATATTCTTGTTCCAAATATTGCTATTTTATAAAATTATAGTTTCCTTTTCATGCTTGAGTGTGACTTAAGAATGAAAAGGGGAGCTATTTTATGCCAAGATAGTAATATAAAACAGACTGTGCCAAAAAATCAGAGTATGTGGTCACATTATTTCCTGGAAGAAGTATTCCAATGTGAGATATACTCTATTGAAAAGAGCTAATCTAAATCCTATTTTTGCTTCCTTAAAATCTTGCTACATAACCTCTACCCAAAGATCATTGATAATATAGATCACTGAGATATAATTACTATTGACTACATACATTTCTTCCATGGATAAGTATAACTTCACATGCCATGAAGTCTATAATTGTGTTTGCAAATTGTTTCCTATGATTTTTGGGTCCACTCCCGTTTTTTGTTTTTGTTTTTTTTTTTTTTTAGTACATTCAGTCCTATACCTCTAACATAAAGAAAATATATTAGATATAATATATAGGCTGAATAAAGGCACACAAAGTGATCAAATGTTTTCTATACCAACATTCCTTCTTTTTCAGATATAGAAAAGTGCATTTTAGCCTGAAATCTAGAATAGTGAAATTTTCAGAGAGCAGCTTGGCAACTCAGAATCCCTTGGCTACTGAATCTTATCTACATGCCTCACCCAATTATATGTATCCAATCTTATCCAGTTTGCTGGTTAACTTGGCTCTTTTCCTAATACTAGCCCTAAAAAATAGGGACCCTCTATTGAGACACTAAAATATTCAGAGAGATATTTAAAGTTAGAAGGATATATTTTAAAAGTATATTTTTCTCTTAAAACAATAATTCTCATAACATCTGAATTTCAGAACTAAAATAATTCTACTATGATGCCTGGTACAAATGAACTGTAAGCTACAGTAGCAATAAAAAGTATGGGTATAATTATTTAGTAAAGAGAATTAAAGTTATTATTTTATTTATATTTTATTCTTATTCTTATTATTTGAAATATTAGTTGGAATGGCCAACACTCTAGAACATTTTATGTTTGTTTAGTTTTGCTCTTGATGACTTAATGGTAACTCATTTTAGAGAATTATGATAGATATGGATGAAATCAGATGAAGAACTAAGAGAGCAGCCAAGAGTTAGAGAAGGCTCTGGATAGACTATGATCTAGATAGCTGTAATTTATTTGGAAGATCAGAGGAGGCAAGTGGGAGAGCAGTACCATAAAAAATTATGAGACTACTTAATAACTGGCTATTGTTAAGCATGGCTCAAAAGCTTCCCATATGATTTCCTTGGCTACATGATTTTGAGAAATTTGAGTTCCTCTGTAAACGGAGATGATAAGGGAACATACCTCTGTAATGGTTATAAAATTAATCCATTTAAAGCATTTACTATAAACATCTGTAATGTAAGTATGTGCAGTAAATATTAGTCAATCTCAACCATTTCAAAGTCTGCAAAAAGGAACACTATAAAACTTAAATGCTGTTGGCATTAAATCTACATGAGAAGGATATAATTTTCTTCCTTTTTATAAACTCATAAATATTATTTCATGTTTACTTCTTGTCATCTATTTCATGTTCTCTTTGCACAGTCAATCAGGTTCAACAGCAGCTGTTCTCATTCTCTATTTGACCCCCTGCCTAAGTTTTTTCCAACACTTCTATCTCAATCTGCTCCACATTCTTGGTGTTTCTTGCTATTTGTTCCCACCTGGATGTGGAATTGTAAAAATGGCATCTGAGAAGAAAGATTGTCTATTCCCAGTATTCCTCACCCATTGAAAGTTTTATGTCCTCCATAGGCCACTGATCATACTCATGCAAGACATATGCATTTATCATGTGCATCACATGATTTTACCTGTCAATGCTTATGTAAGTAAAGCTGCCCCTTACAATCAGTGATTTGCTCAATGAACTTCATAGATGATTCAAGGCCAGAATTAATCTAACACAACACAAGCTCTGTTGCCAATCTACTTTCTAATTTTACTTGGCACAGTTTTGCTCAGCAGACTCTTACCACTGAGGTACATTCTCAGCTAATGGGCACAGTTTCCAAAGATAGATGATACATATATAAGTATATATATACATACATGCATGCATACATGGTATGAGACCCTCAATTTTTTCTTAACCATTTCCTTTTTAAGGACATGCTTTATAAGGCATTTTATATTTATCTTCCCACTTGAGATGGCAGGGGAAGGTGGTTGCCCTACTTTAGAAGTTAAGAGAACAGAAGATTGAAGAAAGCTAAGATATTATTAGGTAAAAAGAATTTCTAGCACTGTAACTTATCATTTATGATTAAAATTGGGCTTCTTTAGGGTCATTGCTAAAAAATTGAGCCAAATATGGTTTGTTTTCCCCCCTACATTGCCTTAGATATTTGAACTTGGCTCTTCCCAAAGAGTAATCTTAGTTATAATTAAATTGTGTGTGAAAAGAATTATATTAGTATTGTAAAAAAAAAATGCTCTTTTGTGACATCTCCAAAAACAAGAATTATTTTGTAAAACCCTTAGGCTATTTTTCTTTACAAATATGTTATAGGACAAACTTGTACCTTTCTAGAAAAGCACATCTGTTGTAAATTACTCCCTTACAGAAGAGACAGAATCACCATCCCTTCTCCCAACAGAGCTTGAAAGAGATTTGTTGACATATTCTACGGCCAGCATAGACAAAACAGCACAGGAAAGAGTAGGCGGTCAGCAGGACCAGAGTTCGGCTTTGCTTAAACTAATTCCACATGCCCCATGAACCATTAGCTGTTTTTTATTTCCTGCTCTAAAGATCTGTAGTGAAAATAATCTGGGGTAGGGAAAAGCTGCACTTATTTTTTTCCCCAACAAGATGCTGTGTTAGCAAATAGAACATATGAGCCACCTTCAGCAAACCAAGGTCTTTAATAATCCATTTTTCAAACACTACTAGTATTTCCTTTCCAAACAAAGATGGACTGTGACTGGAATCAATTTCATCATTTGTATGGTTGCAATTGCCAAGTTTCTGGAAATAATCGCCATCTAAATACTGGATAATATTTTTTATATGAAGCCAACAACAGTTTTATTGCTATTTAATTTCCATGATTTGTTTGCTGTAGATATCAGTATTCTCAGAACATGATGTTTGAGGATAGGGAAAAGTCTTGAGAACAAATCAGGAAAAAAGCAATGTTGAAGTCCTGTTAATGGCCTGAATTGAATCCACTAAACAAAGGGATTAACATTACGGAAAAAAGTATTTGCTCCACCTTTTATGGGTTTTCTCTCCTAATTTTTCTATAAACAGCATAGCAGTTATCATTTGCAATTCTTAGACCTTGGCATAAAAATAGAAAACCATATTTATGAACTAAACTCAATGAACCTCCTTAGAAGATAATTCCTCAATGAAATTTACTAAAACAGAGATGGTGTCAGTACAAATAAAGGACTTGGCAAATCTGGAGGGAGCTAGGCCATCTTTCTCTATTGATGCCATATGTAGCACATACTTGAATAACAACTGAGCATTCTTAAGAGATGCTTTTGATATATGGGCAGGTCTATCCCCTACACTTCTTCCTTATTGCAGACTAAATCACTAAAACAGGCTCATTCTAAGGTCGGCATGCAAAAAAACACCAAATGATTATTTTGTCTAAGGCCAACATTGTAAACATTGGTTTACTTAGCTGTGTGAATGATGGCCTTTCAATGAATTTTGGGGCAGGTCAAGGAAAAGATGAAAAAAGCAAGACGAATCTGAAAAAAAGCAAGGGAATCCGAAAAAGGGTCCCAAAGTCTCACGATGTGACCTTGTGTTTATGATAAGATAAAAATAAATGATTTTAAATTACTGTAATTTGAATGACTAGTATCTAAAATGCTCAAGTGTTGTAGGCTTGGTCACCAGCTGGTAAAAACCAATCACTGAGAGATAATTGGACCATGAGAACTATGACTTCACCAGTCCACTGATGGATTCCAACTTCCATGCATGACATTTTGGTTGGAGGAAGTAGTTCCCTAGCAGTGGTGTTGAAGAAACTCCTGTACCTGGTGCTCACTCTCTGATCACCCCCTCCTTTCTTCCTGGTCTCACATCCTTCCATGATGTTCTCCTTCACATGACCCAGAAACAATAGAGCCAGCCAACCATGACCTCTGATGTCATGAGCCAAAATCATTCCTCTTCTAGGTCATTGCAGATGTTTACCATACTGATGAAGAGCTAACACCAAAATGGTATTTTATGTATCTACACTTAGAATTCCTATATTAAAAGTAGGATGGACCTGGGTTGAGGCTACAGTATAGTTTTCTGGGCTTGTTTTAATCAGACAGCTAAATGTTGTGAACTTGAATCCTACATGGTCTTATTACAAACTATGGGAATTTAGATAGTTTACTCAACCTTCAAATATTCAATTTTCCCATCAGAGACAATGTCTAGCTAGCAATGTCAATCACTAAGTATTGTGCAAAGCACTGACATATTAGATTATGTAATTATTTCTTTCTGTGTACTCACTAATGTTTTCTTCCGAAAGGGTAATATTTCCCCCTTTATATTTTTTGCTTCTTCCTTGTCTCATTTCTGCCTCTCCCTCTCCTTTCTTTTCCTAGAATCTGTACATAGAGCTCTGCTTTTCATTCTTTTAATTCACATCACAAATACCTTGATCATTTATTTAATAAATACTGAATATCAATAGTTTGAGGCACTTTCATAGGTTCTGAGGATAATACTAAACTCCAGGATACATAGATGAGATCACACTGAAGTGGACCCTGAGATGGAGCCAAAGCTGGTATGACTCCATTTTGAGCTTTGCCTTTGTTTTAGGGATTTTAGACTTGATGGGCCTAGTTCCTGGAATGAAAAAAAAATGCATATGGTTCAGATAAAGACTGAATGATAAAACTGATAGGCTACAATCGGGCTCAAACTGGTGACACCACTTGCTTATGGTAAACTCTGCCTTTTGCATGTGGTTATGGTAAATTCCTCCTTTTGCCCACCAACAGGTAAACCCTGCCTTACCAGCTAAATTTGCATGCCATTTTAAACCAAAGTGATAGGCTGGTTTAAATAGCCATTACAGACAAACTGTAACCTCATTGGTTACCTGCATGTGGTCTGGTTTGACTGTACAATCTTTTGTGTGTGTAACAATCCCATTGGTCACCTGGGTGTGAACAGGCTCAACCTCATGAATTTTGCCTTTATAAACCAAAGTATGTGGGTAGCTCAGGGTCACAGCAGCCACTCTGACTGGTCGTATAAGAACTCTCTCAATAAAGTTGCTTTTGTTAAACAACTTTGTTGTGGTGGGCTCTGTCACTCTGTACGACTAGGCAGGCTTGCTTGTCTGAGTAGGCGTCTTCTTATTGCAGCACCAAACAAATATATAAACAAAAAAGAAAAGTTGTAGTGTTCCTTAGAAAGTGGAAAAGTAGAATAAAGAGCCCTAATCTGGAGAGGGCTCCAATGGTCAGGGAGGGATGTTCTGAGGATACACTTGATAGTTGAGAACTATTTTGTCCAGGAAACACAAACTACTCTAGGTATTTCCAAGAAAGTAGCTACCCAGATGGTGGAAGAATGGAGAATCAAATACAGAATGGCAGACTTTGTTCATGCAGGAAGCCACTGAAGGCAGATGTTAAATCACACAGACTATCTATTGGCAGGAGTCAAAGGCATGTAGGGTTTGGCAGCATTTGCAATTATAGAAGATCCACCTGGTGGGAGGCTAAAATACAGAGAAGATCCAACCACCTAGTCACTACTGAAAAATGTCCCCAGAAGCAAGGAGAGATACTAAGAGGTGCCATTTTTCTTTTTTCTTCCTTCCAATGCCTCCCATTAGCCAAATATTGGGCTGTGTGGGGATAGAAATTACAGAAGAAGGATAGGTAGGGATTAACATCAAAGCAAATTGAGCTTGCCTGGAGGAAACAAAACATGTCCACTAGAGCATAGTGGTCAGTGAAGGAAGAATGGAACATAATCAGAGAAGCAAGCCACACCACAGAGGGGTGATGTAAACCAGGTAGGAGTGAGGGTTTAATTCTCAGTGTAATGGGAAACAATTGGAATGTTTCTACCAAGGGACAGTGAGCTAAGATCTAATTTGCATCTTAAAAAGACTATTTAGGCAGAAGGTTTACAGGAAAAAGCAAGGCTATTGTACTATTCTTGGAAGGGAAGACAGCTTAGAGCAGGGTGGTATTCCAAGTACTGTAAAAGTACAGACCTATTATTAGATTGGATTTAGAAGGTAAGAAAAGAGAAAACTCCAGGAATTAACCTACATTTTTTAGCTTCAGAAATTAAGTAAATGAGCCAGATTTTGTTTAGTTGAAGAATAGAGAAAGGACATGCTTAGGAAAAGAGCAGATAAAAAGTTGTATTTGAGCTGGGCTCTGGTGGCTTATACCTGTAAATCTTAGCTACTCAGGAGGCTGAGATCTAAGGATCACTATTCAAAGCCATCCTGGGTAGTAAAGTCTGTCAGACTCTAATCTCCATTGAACTACTCAGTCAAAGCTGGAAGTGGTGCTGTGGTACCCTAGTCTTGAGCAAAAGGACAACACGCAGGTCCTGAGTTCAAGCCCCAGGACTAGGGGGAAAAAGTTGCATTTGGGCTATGAAAAGATGTGAAATGCCAAAATAGCTGGGGATGAGAGGGATAAGAGATGCAGATTTGAAAGTCCTTGGTATAAACTAGGCCCTTTAATGTTGTAGGAATGGAAGGAGTCTCCAGGAAAAGAATATGGATGGATACAGACAGAGCAGAGCCTTAAGGTCAGACAAACTTAGGACAGAAGGAGCCAACAAACAAGATAAACACTAAGGTGGGAGAAAAATTTGGAGGCGCCACCAAAGGAGTCAAAGAAAGAAAGGATTTCAAGGAGAAAAAAAAAAGAATCCTTTCAAACTCAATTGAGAGGTTAAAAAAGGAAATTGGCTTAAAAACAGGGGTAGGGCCAGGTGCTGGTGGCTTAGGCCTGTAATCTTAGCTACTCAGGAGGCTGAGATCTGAGAATCTCAGTTTAAAGCCAGCCCACGCAGGAAAGTCGGTGAAACTCGTATCTCCAATTAACCACCAGAACCCCTGAAGCTTAAGTGGTAGAGCACTCGCCTTGAGCTGAAGAGCTCAAGGACAGTGTCCAGGCAGAGTTCAAGTCCCACAACCAATCAAAAACAAACAAAGAAAAAAAACCAAAACAGGGAAAGAGCTAGAGAATACACATATAGAATCAAGGCAGAACTTTCTTTTCTTTGTTGAGGTGAAGAATACTCTACTTGAAGAGCCAAAGTAACTCCATTTTGAGATTAACCCTGCCATCTTGTGCTAGGCTGCCCTCAGAGTAACCCCAAGAGAAAGCGAGAGCGAGAGCAATCTCAAGGATGGCTCGAATCATGTTTTAACTACTCCCCATGGTTAACAACCTTAATTTTTACTCTATTAGGCCCACTTATTGTACTTTTACTTGTGCTTACCATAGGCCCCTGTGTGATAAATAGACTCATAACTTTTGTAAAGGACCAGGTAAATACCATGGAACTAATGGTACCTAGGAGTCAATATCACCCTTTACATTCTGAAGAGATGGCAAAAAACCATCTAGGGTTGAGAGCCCAGGGACCATGATTGGCCCCTGCATGTCTAGAAGAGGAGGGAATGAAGGACTAAGCTAACTCCATTCTAAAAGCAAGCCATCATCTCCTGTAAAACTGACCTCAGGTTAAACTTAAGGGACAAAACACTTATTGGAAAAAACAGTTCTTGGAAGGTTCTCAGAAAGCCCGCAATCGAAACTGCAATTATACCCATTATACCCCTAGCAACTGCCAGTTAGATAAGGGTTGAGAAACACAACTCCAGGTACTGGAAAATGGATGGGATGGTCAGCTGGTAGAAGCAGCTGCAGGGTTGTAGAAGCAGCTGCAGGATTAGGGTGACCCGAAATTTGCCCACGAAATGCTGACCAATTATGTAGAAGCCGGGGAACCTTAAACCCCACCTATTTGCTGGAAACCCTATAAGAACCCTGCTGAACATGTGGTTGGGGCTCACAACTCTGACCACTGTGTCGGTAATGATTGTGAGTCCAGGCTTGATCTTGCAAATAAATGACTCTTTTGCTGTTTGCATTGATCATGGTCTCTGGGGGGGTCTCGAGTTCGAGTCTAACAAATTGAATCTAATTTGGATCTACATTTTCTTTCCCAAAGGGCTACACTGGAGCATATTTCCTTGTGTTTGGATGATCTGCAGAGAGGAGAAAGGATGTAGCAGAGGACAATTGTGGCTTGAGATGGGATGTGCTTGGAAAGGATTAAGACAGCAGAGAGAAGCAGGATAGCACTCCCCAGTGGCCAGCAGGAAGGAAAAACAGTGGTGCAGGTAAGATAGTGCTTAGCTTTGGTGAGGAGAAGATGCAGAATCTGGGAGTTCTGATTGCTGCTATTCTCGATGATGTAAAAAGCAAGAGCCATTGGGATAGAGGCTGATGAGGAGGTTGGTGGAGACAGCAGCAGATGTGAGATTGTTTGCTGTGAAATATCATCTTCCACCTCTGGGCTGTTCACAGGCTCTGGGGAGTGATTTATATCAATATGGCACTATGTTATTAGTTACTGAATTTGCATATATGTGCACACGCATGTATGTGTGCGTGCACACGCATGTGCTGGTTCGGAGGTTTGAACTCAGAGCCTGGGTGCTCTCCCTGAGCTTTTTGCTCAAGGTAATAATCTACCACTTAAGCCACAGCTCCATGTCTGGCTTTTTGGTAGTTAATTGCAGGTAAGAATCTCAGGGTTTTTTTTTTTTTTTGGCTTGGACTGTTTTGGAATTTAGATAATCAGATCTCAGCCCCCTGAGCAGCAAGGATTGAAGACATTGCCACTAATGACTGGCTATGAATTTGCATATATATTTTCCACTACCTTGCTAAAATTAAGTTCTATCCATCTTATGGACTCTGTTATTTAGACTCCTTGTATAAAGTTTAAGGAGATATCACACACTTTAGGTTCATATTAGTTTTGTGTTCAATAGCAAATGATTTCTTCTTCTCTTGAAAGAGAAAGCCTCCCTGCCTCTCTAGACTCTGCCACAGCAGAAGGGAGGCCATCTACCCTGCAGCAGAGTGGAACCTGGTACTTATCACAAAATAACAAGAAAATACCTTTTGCTATTTTGTTTTCTCATCAATTCTTGGCTCTTTCTAAGAAGATAGTACTTGGGCACTGGGTACTCATTCTTATAATCCCAGCTAGTCAGGAGGCTAGTTTGAAGCTGGACCTTTCAGGAAAAGCTGTGATGCAAGACTCCTATCTCCAATTAATCAGCAGAAAGCTGGAAGTATAGCTGTGGCTCCAAGTGGTAGAGTGCCAGTCTTGAGCACAAAAGCTCAGGGACAGAGCCCAGGCCCTGAGTTCGAGCCACATGATCCCAAACAAGAACAATAAAACAATACATAAAGCCGGGCGCCGGTGGCTCACACCTGTAATCCTAGCTACTTAGGAGGCTAAGATCTGAGGATCTTGGTTCAAAGCCAGCCCAGGCAAGAAAATCCTTGAACTTCTTATCTCCCATAAACGACTCAGAAAACTGGAAGTGGTGCTGTGGTTCAAGTGGTAGAGCACTAGCCTTGCTCTGAAGAGCTGAGGGACAGTGCCCAGGCCCAGAATTCAAGCCCCATGACGGACCAAAAAAAAATGGATAAATAACTTGATAAACAATATCGAACTTAATGATATCATCAGTGATTTGTTTCATTTTACTAATCTAGTCAGGGAGAATTAGTCTCTAAAGTAAATGAGCAGCTGGCTGGAATGATATTTTGTCTATCTGGGAATTTATCTGCTGCTGTTATAAAGGGACTTCATTAATTTTTGCAATCATTTGCATTTAACTGGTCACAAAAAGGAGGGAAATGTTACTTTGGTCAAGAATATGGACCAAGTGGACCTTCACCCCCTTTCCCCATCTTATTTGTGAGGGATACTCTGGCATCAAGTAAGAGGATGATTTTCTTTTCTATGCCATTAGAACAAGTTAGTAACAGAGAAAATCCTACATGTAGGTAAGGAGCCACCCCAAACTTCAAAGTTCTCTTTAAGTTTTAGGCCTAGGAAGGTGGCTCATTGGTAGAGTGTTTGCCTTGCATGCACGAAGCCCTGAGTTTGATTCCTCAGCATCACATAAACAGAAAAGGCTGGAAGTGATGCTGTGGCTCAAGTGGTAGAGTGCTAGCCTTGAGCAAAAGAAGCTTGGGGATGTTGCCCAAGCCCTGAGTTTACAAGCCCCAGGATTGGCAAAAATTTTCTTTTCTTTTTCTTTTTTTTGGGTCTGGTCATGGGGCCTGAACTCTGGGCCTGGGCGCTGTCCCTCAGCTCTTCAGCTCAAGGCTAGCACTCTACCACTTGAGCCACAGTGCCACTTCCGGCTTTTTTCTTATGTGGTGCTGAGGAATCGAACCCAGGGCCTCGAGCATGCAAGACAAGTGATCTACCACTGAGCCACCTTCCCAGCCCCGCAAAAATTTTCTTTTAAGTTTCAAAATTAAAAGCCATGTCTTACAGACAGCACAGCTCCCTGGACACCATGCAAGTCTCACTGTGAAGTGCCTATAACTCTCACTCCTCTCATCCTGTGACACCCTTCTTACCTGTTAACTCTCCATGCCAGGTGTTTCAGGGGGAATCTGAAATAGAAATATCACTATTTGGGAACGTCTCCTAGAAACATAATAAATACTTTGGGATCTGGATGGCAGTTGATGTCAGCACCTATAGTCAAAGACACACATATATGCATGCACTCATGCACAAATTTCAAGAGACCTTGACCAACTAGTCCAGTACCTGTGTTAAAAGTATAAGAAGAAAGGCAGATATGGCATGCTACTTGGGAGGGTGAGATTGGGCAGTTGATGGTTTGGGGCCAGCCAAGACAAAACATTTGTGACCCCCCTCCCCTTCTCATCCAATAAGTCAAGCACGGTGGCAGATACAATAATCCCAGGTATGCTCTGAGGGCAGACTAGGAAAAAAAAATATGACACTCTACTTGAAAAGTAACCAAACGAACCACTACTAAATAACCCCTTGCTGCTGATCACATGTATGGTGTATATGTGTACACCATTATATGTTATAGACAGTGATAGACAATTTGCTCCAGGAAAGTTAGAATGAGCTTGTGATTTTAAATGAGCATCATTATTCCACAATACTGTGAAATTTGGGAAATTATGTAATCACTTAATCACACACACAAAAAAAACCCACCAGAAAACTAGAAGTGGTGCTATGGCTCAAGTGGTAGAGCATGAGCCTTGAGCTGAATTGTTCAGGGATAGCTCCCAGGCCTAGAGCTCAAGCCCCACAACTGACGAGAGGAGAGAGAGAGGGAGAGAGAGAGAGAGAGAGAGAGAGAGAGAGAGAGAGAGAGAGAGAGAGAGAGAGAGAGAGAGAGAGAGAGAGAGAGAGAGAGAGAGAGAGAGAGAGAGAGAGAGAGAGAGAGAGAGAGAGAGATATTTTTCATGCGATTGTTTCTAACGTATTTATAAGATTATGTCTTTGTTGCCTTGTATGTACCTCCCCCATGATACAACCCCTGCTTTCACAATATATGATGTTGGTATATGTGGAGGGGAAGGGGAAAACCAAATTGTTAAAACAGGGATACAGGAGGACTCATTGCAACAATGAGATATACAAGTCTTTATGTCGAAAAACGAACTTTACAACTTTGGTGGGGGGGGACAGGCGGGGAGGGGGGGAAGATACGAAGGGATGGGAAGGGAAAACAAAGGAGGAGGCTACAATGCTTGATAAGAAATGTGCTCATTATCTTACCCATGTAATTGTAACCCCTCTGTACAGTATTTTCACAATAAAAATATATTAAAAAAAAAAAGAAAAGTAACCAAAGCAAAAAGAGCCTAGGTTATGGTTTAAATGACAAGCATTAGGCAAGGCGCCAGTGGCTCATGCCTGTTATCCTAGCTACTCAGGAGGCTGAGATCTGAGGATCTCGGTTCAAAGCCAGCCCAGGCAAGAAAGGCTATGAGACTCTTATCTCCAATAAATCATTCAGAAAACCAGAAGTGGTGCTGTGGCTCAAGTGGTAGAGTGCTCGCTTTGAGCTGAAGAGCTGAGGGACGGAGCCCAGGCCCAGAGTTCAAGCCCCACAACTGACAAAAAAAAAAAAAAAAAGGAAGGGAAAAGAAGACAGGCACTGGGCTATACTGCTACTGCAAGGGAAGGTGACCTTACTTCTTTTTTGTTTGTTTTTTTTTTTTGGTTCTGATCGTGGGGCCTGAACTCTGGGCCTGGGCGCTGTCCCTCAGCTCTTCAGCTCAAGGCTAGTGCTCTACCACTTGAGCCACAGCGCCACTTCCGGCTTTTTTCTTTTTGCTTATGTGGTGCTGGGAATCGAACCCAGGGCCCCAGGCATGCAAGGCAAGCGCTCTACCACTGAGCCACCTTCCCGGCCCACCTTACTTCTTATTCTCTGTGAAAATACATTCTAGGCAACAAAGAAAAACTAAGTACAGCAAGAACTGAGTAACTGAAAAACTCTCTGTACTTGGAGCCACTTAGAATTGCTTTAAAATCTACTAGCATAGATTAATCAAGTTTGTAAAATGCTTAGGTCACTGCTCAGTTTATATTTCCCAAAATGTTATTATCATGTGATTACTGTTGTGACTATAACCATTAAGTGTTAGGAGTTGATTCCAAAAAGCCGTTGACTTTTTCTACCTGATTTTTGCTGTGTCTATGATATCAGATATACACAAATGTTTAAATGCTCTGTTTATGAATGCTCCCTGATTGTAAGCATGAAAGTTACAACAATCTGCTCTTCCTCAAACACACTGTGCAGAGTTGATAGAAATTATTTTGAACCTTCTGGTTTGTATGACTTTTTGGCACATATACCAGTATTATGAATTAGATATGTTTTTCGGAGCCAAACTGCTGCTATGCAGAAATACAAATAGAAATAGCATTCTCCAGACAGATAGATGGCTTTAAGAACAAAGAATATTATAAATTAATATTAAAAATTCTATTACTTACTTTACTAATACAGTGTAAAACTGACCTTGCAGTTTCTGCATTGTTACCTTTTTTTTTCTCTGAGATCACTTAAATACCTTCCTTTGGCAAATGGACATTTACTCTTTTAATTTGGCAGACATGATGGACATAATTCAGTTACAAATGAAGTCATTGATAGTAGGTAGCTTCTCTCCTGTAAGGTCATTATGAATGAACATCCCTATTAGTAAAAATCTCTGAGTTTCATCAGTATGGACGAGAAAGAGAGTGAGAGGCCACAAAAACATTTTCTTAGAAATATTTTTGAAAAGTATACTACATAGAGTATACTACATAGAGAGAGGATTTCTGTCAAAGAACCAGTGTTCTTTAGTATGGATGACTGCTATTGCGTTATTCTTCTAGGATAAAATTCTCATCCATCTGGAGGTTTGTATTTTTTCTTCGTGTCTTATTGGCTTATGAAATGCAGTTGGCTTTAGTTGCTTAAAAAGAAAAATCAGTCAGATCACCTAAGTATGATGTTGTAGACCAAATATTTGTATTCCTTTCTTAAAAATGAACATTTTGGAGCTGGGAGCTGGGGCTCATGCTTGAAATCCTAGCTTCTCAGGAGATTCAGATCTGAGGATCACAGTTTGAAACCAGCCTGGGTAGGAAAGTCCATGAAACTCCTATCTCCAATTAAATACCAAAAAGCCAGAAGTGGAGCTGTGGCTCAAGTGGTAGTGTGCTAGTGTTGAGTACAAAAAGCTCAGGGACAGACTTGTGACACAATGCTTAGCTACAATACTGTTTTTATGTATTAAAGTGTTATATATAGTTTAAAGTTGTTTTCCCCCCAGTTCCAACACTTAAGCTCCATGTTTCACACTTTGCTTATCTCGTCTACTGTGCTAGTGCTCTACCATGGAGTCATTCTCTTAGCTCAACTTTTGGCTTGTTATCTGGAGATGGAGCTTCATAGACTTTTTGCCTAAGCTGACTGTGAATCTTGCTTCTCTAGAGCTCAGTCTCCTGAGTCTTTACAGGGTTATAGGCTTGAGTCACCAGCACCCAGCTTAAAGTTAAACTTTGCCTAGTTACTTACAGGGTAGATTCATCTTTTCCAAATATGACAAATTTGACCATTTACATCTTCATTCTTTAAAAAGGCTAGTGGTGCTAGGCAGAGTTAAAAAAATTGGAACAACACTGGAAAAAGCATTTCATGAAATTTGGATTTCAAAAAATGTTTGATGCCATTGAAGTCAGAGCAAAGAAGAACAAAATTTTCTATTGTAAGTCCCGTTTTATCATATTTGTAAGAAGGATGAATAATGAAAAATTCTCAGAACTAGAGAGTAGACATCAAAAAGTGTGTAGCTTTAGGCAAACATCCCAAACTCATACTAATGTGAGAAACTCACCAGCATCCTTAGGAATAGCAATACAACTAACAGAGAGGCTCCATCTTCTTCCCTTAGAACAAATTTTCAGAGCCCCAAGCAGGTTTGTACATGTTTTGCATCAACACAGCAGAGGACTATCATGGAGTAGCAAGGTGATTGTGCATCTGGGAAATATTCCCATCCACATCAATAAAGTGAGAGTGTCATACCTTTATGGAACATTACTAGGATTAAGTCAAATGGTCAATTAGAAAATAATCTCCTTTCTCCATCTACAAGCCAATTTATACTTGCTGGATTTATACTAAAGACACAGTGGTAACTATGGGAGAAAGAGAAAGGAGAGAAGATTGTCAGGTGGGTATGGCTCAGATTGTAACTCTAGTCACTTAGGAGGCTGATATCTGGAGGATTGTTGTCTGAGGCCTGAGCCAGCCTAGTATATTTTGGTAGACCCTATTTGCAAAATAACAAGTGCAAAGTAAGGATGGAGGCATACCTGAAGTGTTAGAGCACCACCCTAGCAACTGTGAGGCCCTGAGTTCAAACCTTAGTGCCACCAAAAAAAAAATGGTGGGGAAATCATCCTATGAGCCATGTGTACTATATGGCAGGTACTGTGCTATACCTTTTATATTAGGGGTACATTCCCTAAGTAGTATTGCAAAGACTATACTACTACCTGCATTTCACAAATAGAAAAATATATTCTTCAGAAGGTTACAGAGTGTGTGAGGAAGGGGCCAAGTGAGGGCAAAACCTTAGATCTGGCTATAGGCAAAGACTTGGAAGAAGCAAAAATTAAGTCTACTGTTTGAGAGGAAAAATCTCTCAGTGTTTACTGAACCATGTTCATAAAGTAGCTCCAGTTCTAGTCCTGCAATGTCTTGTAAGTGTAGAGTGCAATTGTAAGCAACATTCAAATTCTCCCCCATATACTTTTCCAGTGCTCGCTAAATGTACACTACTCCTCTTCAGGGTTTCAGTGAGCCATGCTGAGCAAAGAAAGACAATCATTAAAATAGCTATTCATTCCTCTGCAGATAGACATAGTGTGGAAAATGTGGATGTTTTTAGGATGTGCTCTTATAATACTTAATGTACTATTTTCCTATATAGACAACACAATAAACCCACCTTACCTTAAACAAAATTATTACCCGTGGTGTGGAGCAAGCACAGACAAAAATACAAAACATTTTTTAAACTACAAAAAAGAATTTCAGAAGCAAACATTTTTTTTTCCCAATTCCTGCATTACGCAGCTCCATCCACATGGAAAAGCTCTCAGCCTCACAGTATTGATGTGTTTAAATTAATCTGACCTACCGAGTGTTTCTCTGCCCTTAATTTCAGGAAAGTATACTTTCCAACAAACAAATCGTGCCCCAAAACCAAGGTACTCCAAAACCATGTGTTAGCTGGGTGCTGGTAGCTTCAGGCCTGTAATACTAGCTACTCGGGAGGCTGAGATCTGAAGATTGTCGTCCCCATGAGACTCATCTCCAATTAACCACTCAAAACCAGAAGTGGCATTGTAGTTCAAATGGTAAAGCATTAGCCTTTAGCACAAAGGCTCAGGCACAGTGTCCAGACCCTGAGTTCAAGACCCACCACCACCACCAATTTCATGTGTTTAAATAATAAGGTGAAGGTTTGAGATTTGATGAAAGACAGAATGTCTTTAGTGGAAGTTGATGACACTGTGAAAAAAAAAAGTATCAAGGATCTGCAGTACAGTAATAAACTCTATGCACCCTAAGTAGTCATGGCTTTTTCTCAAGAGCAATATATACCTACAGACACTAAGGGTTTACTGTAAATGTAGAAATAAAAATCAATGGTAGATTGTTAACATTTTTGTATGTATCCTTTCAGTCTTTTCTCTTTGCTAATTTTCAATCACATGATTATAGTATGGCAAGCATAGTGCCAGATGCTGTGAGCTCAAACTCTGATTGGTTCATATATTTGCTGCATTTAAAAGATGTATAGTACACACATATATGAACACAGTTATTGTGTTTAACTTCCGAATGCCAGTTCAGTGATTTCTCTTTCTAGTATTCTAAATAATGATGTAAAGAATATCTTTAAAGGTAAAGGTTTGATTATGTGTGTGTGTGAGTGCCAGTCCTGTGGCTTAAAATCTGGGCCTTGTACTAGTCTGGTCTTTTTGATTAAGGCTGGTGTTCTACTACTTGAGCCATACCTCCACTTCTGGCTTTTTTGTGCTTAAATAGAAATAAGGAGTCTCATGGACTTTACTATCCCAGCTGGCTTTGAACCACAATTATCACATCTCAGTCTTCTGAGCAGCTAGGATTACAGATGTGAGGCCTCAGTGCCTGGCTGAAATTCATTATTGAAAAATATATCTTTTAAAAGGTTTTGAAAAGCAAAACAACAAACAGACAAACAAAACCTTTAAAAAAGATAATACATGCTTAATTTGGGATGGAAAACTCTTCCTTTACTTCCTGACTTCTAACCAATTTGTTTCTTTCCCTGGATAAAAGTGTCACCAATTTCTTTACATTCTTCCAGAGATTAGTCTGTGCATAGGCAAGCAAATACAGATGCACACTCTGTATATGTAGGGGTTATTTCCTTTTTTTCTTTTATGGTGCAAATAGTTATCATATCATAATATCTCCATGTTTTAAAATCCTACTTTGTATTTCCTTGGAGACTGCTTCATATTAGTGGTAAAAGCTTGTTCCGTCTTATAACTGTATAATGGCTCATGGTATAGATGTACCATAATTTATGCACTCAGTTTTTCTCTTAATGACACTTAAGGTCTTTATTAATTTTTTTTGCTAAAAAAAGGAAGCAATAAAAATTAATCTGTATAGGTAATAGTTCACCCATGTGTAAGTATATCTGTAGGATAAGCTCCTAGAAGTGAAATTGTTTGGCCAAAGGATTTGTGTTTTTGTAATTTTGGCATCTACTGGCAAATTACCTTCCAAAAGAGATTGTACAGTTTCCACTCCCGCGGGGAGGACATGGAGAGATTGATTTCCATGCCAGCCTGCAGCATGGATGCTCCTCCTTTCTTCCAGGCTGCAAGAATATTTGAAGACCCACACTCGTTGCTAGGGTGCATCCTATGGGTCAGTTTGTACATGTTTAGCTGTATTTATCTACATTGTGTTTTGAAGTAATGGTACTCACTTTAGCTTATAGGATTGAGTATATAATATACATTAGACAAAAAAGTTCTTTTCTGGCTATAAAAATGGCTAGGGAGTATTTAGTAACAGAAAGTAGATCATGAATAGCATCTAAACTAAAAGAGTAGCATTTTCCTTATTCAGTGGCTGTAATATTGAAATTTTTTTTGTGAGTAGTGATGTTTGAACTCAGTACCTAGGCAGTGTCCCTGAGCTCTTTTATTCAAGTCTAGCACTCTATCACTTTGAGCCACAGCTCGGCTTCTGTTTTTCTGGTGGGTAAGTGGAGATAAGAGTCTCAAACTTTCCTTCCCTGGGGTGTCTTTGAACTGCAGTACTCAGATCTCAGCCTCTTGAGTTGCTATGATTACAGGAGTTGAGCCGCCAATGCAGTCTGAAAAAAATTTTAAAATATCATTTGTGATTTAAATCTTAAGGGATGATCCTATGAGTATGCCTGATACAATGCTCTTACTTTATTGCTTCTGGTGGATTTTCAAGCAGGAAAATTTAACATAGTTTTCCAGACAATATAGTATTCCAGTGAAGTGCTCAGACCAAATAGCCCTGTATTTGGACAAAGTTCTACTTGGACAAAGTTCAATTTGTTGCCTTAAGTTTGGATTTGTGTGCCAAACTTCTTTATTATATCTTATCTCTCTCTCTCTCTCTCTCTCTCTCTCTCTCTCTCTCTCTCTCTGTCTCTCTGTCTCTCTGTCTCTCTGTCTCTCTGTCTCTGTCTCTGTCTCTGTCTCTGTCTCTGTCTCTGTCTCTCTGTCTCTCTGTCTCTCTGTCTCTGTCTCTCTCTGTCTCTGTCTCTGTCTCTGTCTCTGTCTCTGTCTCTGTCTCTCTCTCTCTCTCTCTCTCTCTCTCTCTCTCTCTCTCTCTCTCTCTCTCTCTCTCTCTCTCTCTCTCATTGCAAGGCATTAAACCCTGACCTTTGCAAGTGCCTGGCAAGGACTATACCACTGAGCTATATCCCAGCCCTAAATTTCATCTTCTTTATCAATAAAATAGGATTTGTAGTTCTTGGTTAAGGATTAAATTACATATATGAATTGCTACTGACTCTTGTAGTACTGTCACTACTGCAGCCCAATCTCAACTCCAAATATCTTATCTGACTTACTGTAATATAGATGCACCATATATATGCATATATAAAGTAAGTAATACGAATAGAAGTTAACCCTATAATTTAGCACAATCCAAAACATAATCTTTTTTTGTGGGGTAAGGCATGCTGGTACTGGTGCCTGAACTCAGGACCTTGTACTCTTTCTTAGCCTTCCCTCCTCCCTGCCGCAAGGCTGGCTGTCTACTACTTGAGCCACATCTGTACTTTAGCTTTTGCTGACTAATTGGAGGTAAGCATCTGCCCAGGCTTATTCTGAACTCAGATACTCAAATAGTCTCTTAGTGCCTAGGATTACAAGTGTAAGCCACCTTCACCTGTTGTGCAAATCACAATCTTGCTAAATGGAGAGATTAATACCAAAGTGCCAGGACTCTAACTATATATATGCACACATACAGACTCATATTCGTTTTCCCCATGCTTATTCAAAGTGAAAGAACACAAGAAACAAAGTGTATATTGAAAATTTTATATGAACTTCCTTTGAATCAGTCTTGGAAAATAATATGAGTAAACTCTGATCACCTCATTAGCAAAAATACAGTCATATTTACTGAGTTCACACAGGAAGGACACTGCTGTACTTTCAGAGTAGACTAAAAAGTTCCTTAACCCACTGAGAGTCCACTCTAGATTTGTACTATACCAGGAACTAGAATGAATGCTATGTCCAGCAGACATAGACTCTGCCTTTATGATGCTTAAAATGTGGTAAAACATGCTGGGAGAGATAGAACCAGTAATATACTTTCTCTGAACGTCCAGGGTAGAAATAGAAGCAGCATTGTTGGACAAGGGAAAGCAGTATCTAATTCTCTAATCTATTAGGGAAACCAGCTAACTAGAAACATAGGCTTTATTAACCCACACACAGTTAGCTTAGATATTAGAATGTAATACAAATTCCCAAATCTAAGCACCCAAATGGTTTGGTGTCACTTATTGTCACCATTTAAATATAAAGTAACGATGTGTCTTGATAGAGAAATTGAATAGGAAATGATAAACACACACACACACACACACACACACACACACACACACACACACACACACACACACACACACACTCCCAAAGGAGTTTTAGATAGCTCCAATTTTGGAAACAAGTTATTTTATGTTAGAAATAGCTACTGCTGAGAAATACTTTAGTTTCTTCTATTAAAAACTGGTCACACAAACTATAAATTTATATTTCACTAATAGAAAATCTAATTTGATTTAATTAGAACTTGACTCTGAGAATTAGTTAAATCCCATCCAGCAGAAGCTGCTAATCTTGAGCCATGAATAATGCACGTTCACCACCTAGTGGCACTTGTAGCAAACTGCAGTGTATTGCACTCAGTACATTGATCATCCAACTCATGGATAACGTCAGGAGCTTTATGGTAAATGCCCATGTTTTAGATAATTTATGAGATTTTTTAAAACAGCACATGAAAGTTTATCAGGACAAGTTATCTTCTTCTCCATTTCAATTTCTACTGTGCTATCTAGATCAGGTAGCCTCATCTCATCTTGGCACAGTTGTACAAGCCTTCTGACTAGATTCTCCATCCACTTCTAGAACATGACATTTCATGTTTTTTGTATACGTAAGAGATTTGAAGTATAGATATTTGCAATGTATCCAGTTGCATTGTTGATTGTTGAATTTGTGCAACAATCTGAATTCTAACAAGAAAGTTGAGTGATTACCATGAGCACACAGTATACTTGCAAGGCTTTGCATACTGCATGCCCTATCTGAAGTATCTTTTCTGCCTCTCCTCTACCTGGGTACTTCCTACCAATTCTAAGGCTTCACTCAAAGCAGATGACTCATTTTTCCACATTCTGAACTTTAAGAATTGGTTCGAGATAGACCACTGATTTATCCTTGTTGCCCCTCTGTTAGGCTCCATTAGGTCTGCAGACTAGTAGATAGGTTGTCTGATGGTAAAAGGATTTCTGCACCCTTTGAAGATGGTTGTCCTTATGTGTTAAGGAAAAAAAACTTCCACATTGTTCATAGCTCAGAAGGAACCCCAAACTCAATATATACTTGAGGATTGCACCCACCAGTCCTTAATAGCTTATCATTATTCTGATCTTTTATGGTGCAGCTGTCTTGCAGGTGTGGCTTCAGATCACCTTGTCATCCTTTACTAGTTGAAACATATGTGATCTTTTCAACAGCAGGAGTAGCTACATGTCAATGTGTCTGCATAATCCACAAATGTCCATAAATTGGCATGATACTTCTCAATAATAGAGGACAAGAGCATAGTTCTTCTTTGACTACCTGGACATTTTGGGTAAAACTTGGGGTTACATTTTGGCCAAGGTTTGTCTCATTTATTCATTTCACTTTGTATCTGCAGGTCAGTTGCAAGTGATGAATGAATACCTTTCAAAGGTCACTATCTATCTTCGAAATGCATCAATCTTAAGGAGGCTACCTTCCATCTTTGAAGAGAGAAACTTGTACTATTTTATGAACACATTAGTCAAGAATGTGGTTTGATCAACAGATCATAGAACTCAGGAGATCAACATTTATTCATGTAGGAGGCAGCACCTTTCTGGTTCTGATTAAAATGACTGCACCAACATTCATCAAGATGCATTGGCACACATAAACTGACATGTAGGATTGAAACCCCTTTGTATAACTATTTAAAGATAATAAATACATAAAAACCTAGTACACAAACAATAAGTCAGCATTGCTGAAGTTAATTTAAATCTAACCTGAAATAGCAAAAGATATTGAACTTGCCCATGTGTCCCTAATGGTACAGAATTTGAATAGGAAGACATGTTGGTCTTAATAAAACAGATAATGCAAGGAGTGCACACTCAGCCACTTGGTCTCTCAAACTTCAATTTTAGCCCTGTAGTTGTAATGCTCTTTAACCTAACAGAAAAGTTTAAGATAGTTTTAAGATAATTTTTTATAAAGCTCAGACCTCTTCACACAAGCAGTGCTACCACAGTGACTTTGCCAGACAATATTTTATTGAATTCTTCACATATTTAAAAATATATCTGTATGTCTACATTTCAAAAATAAAATTTCATGTTGGCTTATCATTCTTAATAACTTTCTCTACACACATCCATTTATCTCTAGACAAACAGTCATTGAAAACAGGATTAGCCAAGGATTTGAATTTGTGTAGCTACAGGCTGCATATTCTTACAATAAAAAAAGTAGAAAAATCTACTTACATGCCTTCAGTTATCTTTGTTGAATTTGATTTTTAGATATAAATAACCAAACTCTCTCAGCGTAAGCCTGACACTGATAATGAATATGTTTCAGATGCCAACGGGGGAAACATACAACTACTGCAATTAAATGCAAATGTGTTGAGTGCATGCAGTATTAAAGTCGAGTTGAAGCCACTGAATGAGGAAATTTAGAAGTTAAGTGGCTCAAAAGAATAATTTAAACCTGCTGAGTCAGGTTTTCCCAGTGAACAAGCTGCCCCCTTGGGAATAAATCTGGTGCATTGTAAGTGGTAGAAACTGTTGGATTTCATAATTTTAATAAGAATGGAGACATTCTTTGAGATACCTTAACAATTTTGTGTAAAGCACATGGGACTTCATTGTGAGAGAGGTCCTGCCTCTGTTTCCTTAACCACTCAGTCTAAGTACCCTCTGTGCACAGAATGTAGTTGGCCAAGCTTTTGAGAAGACACTGGAGTTTCATGTCCCAAAATTGCTGAACAGAACCTACGTGAAGGTTCTGTGGGAACCTGGACTAGGAAGCACCTCTTTCTTCCTTAAACTAAGAAATGTTCCATGTTCATCTTCAGGCTATGTGTGATATCAGAGAAGCTCAAGAAGTAATTAGAGTCTTATTCACAACTCTGCTGTGAAAAACATAGAATTTTGGATATGTTACCGACAATACGTGACTTCTGTGGGTACTCTTACATAAGTCCCATAATCCTAAATAAAAACCTGAATTCAAAAAGGAAATAATGCACTCTTAAAATAGAAGTATAAAGATGGAACATGATTTAGGCATTCGTACTACCCTTCTTCCTTAGACGAAGACATTTTTGCTTCGAACATTTATATCTGCTTTTGGCAAATAAAATGCCTTTACTTCTTTTTTTTTGTACTAATGAGTGTATTCTCTTTTTGTATTCAAGATAGTATATAAGACATCAACCTAATGCGGCAAAGAGAGGACTCATATAAGTTCAAAGCCTCAGACCTGATACCCGTTTGGAAGATTCTAATGCTACTAAGTCCATTATCTAAGAAGTGACTTAACTTTGTTTAGCTTCTTCTCAGATGCCTTATAATTTGGTAAATATTAGCAGCTCATGCAACTGATGAAGGAAATTTTGGATGAAGGAATTTCTCCAATCCTTACCTATAAAAGCAGAATTTGGAGACAGAAGGGCTTAATTTGAATTCCACTCTGTGGTTTACTGGCTCTGATAGCATGATTCCTTCTAAATATCTGTGCTCTCCATGTAAGATCAGGGTTAATAGGTGTACCTCTTGCTCAGTTATTGTAAGCATCACATACAATGGCCCAATTATAATGCGCATCTGGAAAATCTTTATAAATAGTAGTGCTTTTTTTTTAAAGAATGTCAAATGATATTGCATGAACTGTGAACTTGAAGGTAAAATCTTGAATATAATTATGACAACACACTATTCAGAAGAAAATCCCTAGAAACTAAAAAATTATAAAAAAAATTACTCTATGATAACCCAACAGCAGGGGAAAAAATAGAAAGCCTATCTTACTGATCTTTTTCCACTTTGGGCTTGTTTTGGTCAAGAAGCCAGAGTGATGCAAGAACTGCAGTGCTTAATAGGCTTAGATCAAACTGAAGAAAGCTTCTTGCAAAGTGTGACCGACCTTTGGTCCTACCTGTCAAGCTGGTTCATTAGAAGAAAGCACACAAAACTTATGAAGCCTCTCGATTTTGTCAAACATTTAGCATAACAATTCTTTTATAGTTTTATAATTTAACACTGGGGTTTTTTATTGTTTTGGTTTTGAATATTGAATCAAGGGCCTTTGTTTGGTAGGCACACATTCTACCACTTCACCTATACCCCTTGCTCTTTTTTTTGTTGATTATGGAGCTTGAACTCAGGGCCTGGGTGCTGTCCCTGAGCTCTTTTGCTCAAGGCTAGCATTCTACCACTTTGAGCCACAGTGCCATTTTCAGTTTTCTGGTGGTTAATTGGAGATGAGTCTCAGGGATTTCCCTGCCTGAGCTGGCTTTAGACTGCCATTCTCAGATCTCAACTCCTGAGTATCTAGGCTTACAGGGGTGAGCCACCAGAGCGTGGCTTTGTTTTTATTTTTATTTTTGAAGTAGAGTATCCCTAACTTTGCTCACAACAACCTCAGACTCTTGTTTATGTTTCTCAAGGGGGTGGGATTACAATCTCACATGACTACATCCATCTTTGGCTTATCATTTTTCTTAACTGAAAAGAAATATAAGGTAATAAAACTGTATTAAACTATCAATACCATTGCTTAACTTGAGGAAGTGTTTGTTTCTTTGTGTCAGACTAAAGAAACTTCAATAATGATCATCTTTCTGTTTATTGTATATCTACTTCAGGCAATAACTTAGTCATTGAAACCATATCGAACATCTAGTATCAACTAGGCAGTAGGCAGAATGGGAGAGATGTAAAGATTAATAATGCCCATAAGGGGATTAGGCTAGTGAATAAATCCTTAGGATACTATCTGATAAGTCCCACCGTAGAGGTAGGGAGAGGTGGGGAAATGCCTAATTAGCAGGAGCCAGAAGACTTCACAAGGAGAGTAAAATGATTTTCGCATCTTCAAAACAGAACAATCAAGAACAAGGATCAAATGAAAATATAATGAAAACACTAATGCAATCTAATGTCAAAAGAAAATCTGGAGGATTATTTCCTGGTTTTCCACTCATATATTTGTACAAAATAGGACTTCAATAAAGGATTCACTGTACTAAAATTAATCCTAAAGCTCTATTTGGAGAAGTATGAGATAGTGGGCTCATTAGCAAATCTACAAACCTACCTATATTCAATTAAAAATATATTTATAATGGAAGAGCCTACCAAACATTGACAGCAGGGAAGACAAAAAGACAGGCTCTGGAAGATGAGGTGAGATAAAAGAGGATATGACAAATTTTTTATGACAGGGTGCCAACAAGGGCTATCAGAGATACAAACACCTGCATAGGCCAGGCTGGAAAGAGAACACAGGCCCCATGGAGGGGCAGCATTCATGGCTCAGTTCCCCAGATCATGGCTATGTGGAAATCCAATTGCAATGTTGTCAGAACTTCCCATTTTTCAAGAGAAGATCAAGTCAAACCTCCCCACCCCCAAATTCTCCTGATTTTTGAAAATTGTTCTAAAATCATGTCCACAGATAAATTTGTTCCCCTGGCTATCAGTTTGCACTTTGTGTTTTCAAAGTATTCACGGAGTCCTTTGGGTGGATCATGGGGCAACACAACATGAGGCAGGGTGAAGGACCACGGCTTGAACATTGGGTTCAAGTCCTGCTTCTGCCAGGCAAACTGGTTTGAATCTTTGAAATGGCTCTGAATTTTAACTGAGGATAAAAAAACTTGCCTCACAAGGGTTTGCTGAGCAGAAAATGTGAGCTAGCTTGTAGGAAGTTACTCACAAATGGCAGGTTTATTTTTATCTTCAGAAACCTTCAAGAAAAAAGAGGGATGAAAGCAGGTTTTTGAGAAATAGGATTTTGACTGGCACAGATGACCTGGAGGGCATGTAGATGTTTCAGGGAGAGGAAAGGAAAGGTGCCAACCACAAAAGGAAACCAAAGATCCTGCCTTGGAAAAATAATGCTGCCTTGTTTGGCTGGAACAGAGCGCAGCACATGGAGTGTGAAAGAGTCAGTGTTACAATCACAGACTGGGGCCGAAGCGCTGAGGCTCCTTGGGTGCAGTCTTAGAGATGCTTGAACTCCACATTGGAGAAAAGGAGTTGTTTGAGAGAGTGTCAGATCAGAGCTCTTTTTGTGTGTGTGAAAGAGTTCGCTGTCTTTTTCCATTATTTTTTAATCTTTAAGTAGCTGTACAAAGGAGCTGCCATCTAACAAAGCAGTTTGGGGATACAATGCGTCTTGATCGATGTCATCCCTTTCAACATCCCCACCCATCTCTCCCAACCTACCCCTTCCCTTGCTTTTTCTAATTTTGTGATATACATTGAATTAGTGACTGCATTCTCTTCCTTCTGCTATTCATTCATCTAACTCTCTCCCTTTAATGTCAATTGCAGCCCTTTCAAGTACTTCTTATTTTTGATGCTGTCATCCAATCCGTCTTTATCAAGGGCTTACTATGTGCCACCCACTATAATTTGTCCTGGGAGGTAGTAAGCTGACAACCAAGGTCCTTACTCTATGGAACTTATATACTAAAAGCGTTAAGACACAGATATGGATTGACTTGTAGGAGTCTAGGGTTGAAGAGATTGAAGACTGAATAGGCCATCACTAGTTTCCAGCAAGAGACAGTGAAAGTCTGATTTCAGGAATTAGTAATGGGATGGTCAAGAAGATGATGAGTCAAAATATGAAATCACTAGACAATAGGAAAGAGAAACAACATATACCACTGGCAGGACTCAGGTTTTTGAGTTGGAGTGACAGAAGAGTTACAGAAACAAGAAAAGTGAGAGGAAATACCCATTTGTTGGTGAGAAAGATGATTTGACTTTATCCTAGCAGTGCTTTGGTAAATGACACATCGATCTGTTATAGTTCCATCACAGTAGAATCTTAGACCCCAAAATACCATGGGATGAGAGAAAGTTGGGGCTTGAAATTGAGGACTTCTTTAATGGCCGCCTGTCTGTTGGTGAGAAGTTTACTAAGAGATATTTAGCCTCTTCCTTAACAGGTGCACTGTAATGTTCTAGAGCTCAGAGAATGCCTTCTCTTGCAAATAAGGAGGGGTAATAGAGTTGAACCAGTTTTTTTTAATTTCCTACTATCCTCCTTTTAATGGGAAGGGGTCATGTATAACACACACACACACACACACACACACACACACACACACATTCATACACTACAGCTCCTCTTGGCTTTGCTTTTATTGTGTCATCAAAAATCAAATAAGTAGAGATAAAGGCAAGTTAGAGTGATACGAAAGATAGAAGTGGAGAGAAAAGAAGCATACTGTTCTCCACCAGAGTATCTTTAATACAATCATCGGTTATTTTTAACTTCTAATTGTATATTTCAAAATAACTAGTAGAGAGGATTTTGAATGTTCCCAACACAAAGAGATGACATTTGAGGTGACTGATATGCCAATTATCCTGATCAGATTATTACACATTGTATACATGTTCTAAAATATCTCAGTGTACGTTATAACTAAGTACAATTATTATGTGTTCATTAAAATTTAAAAATTGGTGAACAAATGATCAGGTTTTTCTTGCAGGAAAAAAAGGTACAGTAATTATATTTGTATTCCCAGCACCTATACCAGTGTGTGACACATAGTAGGTGCTTCATAATCTTTGTTGAGGAAATAAATGTGTTGAATAGTTGTTTAAGAAATAAATGTCTTCATGCAATTGTTTCTAACACATTTATAAGATTATTTCTTTGTTGCTTTGTATGTCCCTCCCACACAGTATAACCCCTGCTTTCACTGTATTTGATGTCGGTATAATTTGTGGAAGGGAAGGGGAAAAACAAATCATTTAAATAGGGATGCAGGTGGACCCATTGCAACAATGAGATGTACAAGTCGTTATGTGGAAAATGAACTTTACAAGTTTGGTGGGGGGGGGGGCGGGGAGGATTGCGTGGGGGTGGGGAGGGGTAGGATGGGAAGGGATGGGAAGGGGAAACAAAGGAGGAGGCTACAATGCTTGATAAGAAATGTACTCATTATCTTGCCCATGTAATTATAACCCCTCTGAACAGTATTTTCACAATAAAAAAAGAAAGAAATGTCTATTTGTACAGGTGAGTAAACACAAATTCAAATAATATTTTAACATTTTGCTGCAAAATGATAGAAAATCCATTACCAATCATTTAGGTAATAAAGCAATTTTCTTCCTATAATAGGTGTTCAATAGTATCATGGGAGCTCTAAGAACTTTCTATCTTTCCATTGTCCTTGTGCTTATTGCCTTCTGGCTACCCTAGCTGTAAGTATTATATCCACATTCAAGGTCAGATGAAAGGGGGAAGAATGAGGCCAGCAATATCTGTCTTCTTTTATTAATAAAAGGTGTTTCCAAGATTCTGTGGAAAATGTTTTCTTCCATCTTTTTTGTTTTGGTCAGACCTTTGATTAGATGACTATATACAGGCAATAAAATCATATATAACAAAGATTTCTAATAAGTCCTCCATTAGCAGGGAGAGAAAGGAAAAATATGAATTGGATAGGCAATTAATAATATAAGCCACTTTGTTGGAGGGCTTTCTCTCTTTCACTCTCTGTAAACCCAAATTATCTGTAGCCTTGTATAAATTCAATTTTCATGTATTTTCTTTCCAAAGTGAAGGTTCCTTTCTTCATATTCTCTAAATACAAGGTTCCAAATAAATATTGATGAATATTGTTGAAAATACCGTGAATGATGCTTTCAAAGTAGTTATAGAAAGAAAATAATCTACAAGTCTGTTCTTAGATTTGTGCATTAGCTACTACTTCATTTTAAGCACTTTGGGTAAAAACTAAGATTAAATGAAGTTTCAAGAAGGAGAGCAAGAAGGAATAAACAACAAATAGAAAACATTTTTATAATGTAACAACAGTGTAGTCAAAACTGAAATTCTCTCTATAAAATGGAGTTAATTTTCCTGTTTATTTGTTCTCTAATGCACCTGTTCTATAAAGACAGGGAAATTATTTTAGTAATACAAATTCTCTAAGCATAAAAGACTTGTGGAGCTAATTTGGCCTAAGGAACTTGCCATGTTCTTTGTATTAGTGCTCAAAATCCTATAAATGGGTCCCAACCAACATATTTACTTCTGTCACTCAAAATTCTAGAATCAGAATATTTTCCTTTGGACAATTTCTTCTATGTTCACTGTCCTGTCAATGTTTCTTGGGCATCCCAATTCCCTTGACCTTGAGTCCCTTCAACACTGCATTTGGCTTCTTTGAATTTGACTTCATTTTCAAAGGCTAATTCAAGTATGAAATTGGTAACTACAGAATGGGGTTACCAACATCCTTTAGGATGGAAACACAGTTTGCCTTTGGTATGTTTGTCAGTATCAAGTGTTGTTATTTCAGTTGTTCAGGAGTCACATGTGTTAACTGCTATCCTGTCCATCCACCCCCCCACCCCTAGCAGAGCACTGCAGCAGCAACTAGTCCTGTCATTGGAAAACTGAGAGCTGGACATAGTCATCAGGCTTATCATTGAATTAACAATTTTATAATGATATAGCTCTTGCCACACAGGAATTCAGCAATGTCACACAATCCTTATAATAATTTGTAGTAAGTGATATTTGTATTCTTACTCTATGAAAAAACAGCAGAGTGGCATGTGGCTCAAGTGGTAGAGTGCTAGCCTTGAGCCAAAGAGCTGAGGGACATTGCTCAGGCTCAGCGTTCAAGCCCCACAACTGACCAAAAAAAAGAGCTCATGCAAATGTAACACCTCTGTACAGTATCTTTACAATAATATATATATATATATATATATATAAATAATAGGTTCTGCCTGAAGAAACAGCAGAAAGACAAGACAGGTTCATATCCAAGGGTCTGTCATTTTATATTCTATAAATGATCATGTTTTAGGCCTTATATTCCTTATAGTTCTGTTGCAATTACTTAACTCTGTTACTAAAAGTATGAAAGCAATCACAGATACTGAGTTTAGAAAATGATTGTAGTTGTTTTCCAGTAGAGTTTTACACAGATATAAGCTTAGCCAGCTGTGTTTGGTTCCTGTGTTTGCTTATTTTTGTTCTAGTTCAAATTCCCCATTTCAAATATAAGGCCAAGAGAGGTAAGGCCATCTCAATGAAAGAGGCCAATCTTGAATTCAGGCTTAATTGATTGAATATGCTTTTAAACTACTGAACTGGAATAGTTATTCTGTACTAATCAAGCTTTGGACATTATAAGATAAACCTGCTCTCTTGAAAAATTAGACTATTTTGACTCAGAAGATTAGATTCACATTATTTGATGTGCTTTTTATTCCATTTTCTGGATTTGAAGGCAAATAGACTTTTAATTCCATTCCTTGTTTATATTTTCTGATAAGAGCATTTATTTATTTTTGATAAGAGCATTTATATAAATACATGCCATATTTGAATGTTTAATTAGGACTCAGTGCCCTTAAAAGACAGCATTGGTTGGTGATTATGGAATTGCCAGCACTTTATCAGGACAGTATTACCTGGACAGAATTCTTTGGGGGTGGTACAGAATACACATAGCTTCCTGCCAACTCTCTAAGTTGGCCTCCTATGTTACCAGGAGGTATTTTGACATGGTTAAAGGGTAGGTCACTCCTTTGTGTCTTCAGAACAAAAGTCTGTGATTATTTGACCTCTTTAGCTCCATACTCTACAATGAAACAGCTTTGCATTGTTGACTGAAATCTTTGAACAGAAATAAAACTTCTGCAGGAAAAGCTGTCACTCTATGAACTTTGTTCCTTCTATTAATAACCACTGCATGCCATGGAAAATGTGGCCAATAGTCTTCTGAATATTTACTTCTTCAGCATTATTATTGACTAAACTCTATGTTGCTCTCTGATTGTCTCAAGAATCCCTGTTGATACTAACAGCCTGACAAAAGGCTTAAATTAGAAGAACTAGTAACCACCCTCCCAGCTCTTCATAGGTCCTGAAACTATGTAGAAAATCAGAGAGACAAATTAAATATTACATACATTACTCTCATGAGTAAGACAAGATGCTATTACTTTGTACATAGTGGACAAACCACAGAAGCCTGGTTAGCCTCAACATCAGCACTCCACACAGAGGAACAGGAGATGATCTGACTCTAGAAGATCAATAAAAATATCTATTTTTCATGCTCTTGCTATAATTGTAGCCTGAGAGAATTCTTGCCATTGAGTTAGGTCATGACTGGGATTTATGGTTTGATTCTGCACATCCATATCTTATTAGGTTATGTGCATCATATTTAAATACTTTGATTAACCTTAAAAGAAGTTCGGAATACTCACTTGCCTATATAACGTTTACTAATTAATCTATCATCAGGGAGATAAAAGAAAAATAATTATTTTCCTGATAGATCTAAATACTATTTGCTGTGGGTGACGAGGTGTCTTATATGTTGTGCTTCCTGGAACTTTTATTTTATCTTTTTAAATAAGTTTTTTATTGGGGAAATACTGTACAGAGAGGTGACAATCACATGAGCAAGGTAAAGAGTACATTTCTTATCAAGCATTGTTGTCTCTTCCTTTGTTTTCCCCCTACCATCTCTTCCCTCCCATCTCCACAACTACATCTCTCCTCTACGTCCCCAACCCCCGCCTAAATTGTAAAGTTCTTTTTTTCAACATAGCGTCTTGTATATTTCATTGTTGTAATGGGTCCACCTGTATCCCTATTGAAACAATTTTTTTTTCCTTCTGTTCTCCAAATTATACCAACATCAAATACAGTGAAAACAGGGGTTATACTGTCGGGGAGGGACATACAAAGCAACAAAAAAAAAATCATGTGGTACTTTATAAATACGTTAGAAACTATAGCAAGAAAGAAAAAAATCACTTGTGTCCGTATCTTGGGGTTCATTTTGCTTAATATCATCTTATCTGACCTTTTCTGCTTGTCTCAGACATATACTAGTTATTGCAAATAAGGGAAACCATGGGACCTATGTTACTTTGGGCCTGGCTTACTTCACATAGTATAATTGTTTCCAAGTCTTTCCATTTCCTAACAAATGGGGCAATGTCATTCTTTCTCATGGAGGCATAGAATTCCATTCTGTATGTATACCGCATTTTCTTGATCCATTCATCTACTGAGGGGCATCTAGGTTGGTTCCATATCTTAGCTATGGTAAATAATGTTGCAATAAACATAGTTGTGCTGGTAGCTTTAGTATGGTCTTGTTTGTGATCATTTGGGTAAATGCCCAAAAGTGGGATTGCTGGGTCATAGGGGGGGGTCCTAGAACTTTTACATGCAGGCCATTGCCTCAAATATTGCTTTTAAAAGAAGAAAAATCATGTAAAATATTTTCTCCAGTGAAAGAAGAGCTAGTATCCTCTTCTTTGTATATTGGTATTAAAGTAAGAAAATTATCAATGATTCCTGCTAGGCATAATACCAAAGAGCTTTGGACAATAGGCTGTTGTGTGTGTGTGTGTGTGTGTGTGTGTGTGTGTGTGTGTGTGTGTGTGTGTGTGTGTGTGCGTGCGTGTGTATTGCATGTATATATGATTGTATGTATGTATATATATTATGTATATATATGTAATCCTGTGTGGTAAGTACCATTATTGTATTTATCATACAGCTAAAGAAAACTGTGAGTTATCTAGCAGTTAAAAGTATCTACAGTCATTTGGCTAGTAAATCATGAAAGCTGGGATCCAAATTGAAGAAGTCTGACTCCGGAGTCCAAATGGACCATTGCGCCATTCGGTATGACCGTTTAGTAGAATCTATATCTTTGAGTGGAGAAGGTGTTACATGAGACACAGAGGAAATATCATGCCCCAGTCCCAGTTCCCTAGCTCCCTGCTATTACAAAGGAAATCCTACCCTGAGCTACTTCTATGCATGCTGAGGCAGTCACAGAAGGACACAGCGTTCACAAGGACCCACAGCCAGTTCTCCTCATTGCTTTCCTACTGCTACTCTGCTCCTTTTAATACTACTAGGGGAAGCAGAAATGTGATGTTGATAATGGGAATTATTTATCTTCGGGTAAATGAAATGATTTCATATGCAGTCTTTCCCTTCCTTATTTTAGACCACTTGGTCCTTTTAATAATCATGAAGGCCAAGCACCAATATTCTAGCTCTTTCTTTCTGATTCTGAGGAAGCAATGCACTTCTTTATTTCTACCCCTTGGAAACAGTTTGCTTTGTCCAAAGAAAGGCAAACAGAAGGGTTTGTGCTTCTTCCAGGAGATAACTCCAAGGGCCGACATTTTAATTTTTTTTTTCTGACTTGGTGATTGGTAATATTCCCCAAAGTAGAATATGTGGGCCTAGGTGAAAGTGTAAAAGAAGTCCCTGCCCACTCGTGGCAAACATGTAGTTAAGAAGAAAAATGCATTGCAGTTTTAAGCACCTGAGATGTGGAGTTATTACAATGGCCAGACAGAGCCTATGCTAAAGGGTCTGCTCTTACAGAGGATGTTGATTTAAAGCAGCAGTGTGGTAAATATGGCAGAAGGGGATTAGACTTCTGGCAGTTTTGACTTCTATCAAGGCTGCCAACTAACAAGAAATATCCAAGTTTCCAAAAGAACTAGAAAGAAAAAGTACAGAAAGAAAAAGTCCTCATTATCCAAGAGTGAAACCTGGTTAGAATTTCTCTGGAAAGAAAAGTGTGAGATTTCCAATTTCTGCAACTGACCCAAACTGTTCAAAGCACCCCCAACGTGCTTTGTCTTTCCTATAGGTGCTAAGACAGGAACATGTCCACCTTCAATGCAATGTGGAGCTTTAAACCAGTTTGGCCAAGATGAAATCACCACTCAGAAGCATAATATTTTAACTTTGCTGATAGGTAGCATAAGTCAATGGAGCAACCAAGGGCTTTTCTTTTTCCTTTTAGTAATAATCAAAGAGAGTGATGCGGTGTGTTGGGAACTTAGAAAGAAATTGAAATCTGTGACAGTGATGACTTAATAATATTGCAAATTACAGTTTTTAGTTCAGGTAATTTAGCATACCAAATCACAGTTTAATTTCTTTCTACAAAGCCCAGGCATGCTAGAGAGTGTGCAGGAGAAGGGGCAAGATGGTATGGGGGGAGGGGGGGAGGCTGAATGAGAGGGGGAAAAAATTAAGGCCTCTGAAAGGCACATGCCCTTGAAAGACTAATAGAAGTGACTTGGAGAATGTAAATGACAGTTTGTTAATATGTGCAAGGCCTAGAGCCCTGAGCGTTGCAAGGCCAAGAGTCCTTGTTCCTTTTGTTCAGGAGCCTGCTTCTCCTGCATGGTGGAATGTGAAGATCAAGTGCCCAAAAGAAATGTATAACATGTGTAGAGCACTGACAGCTCTGAAAGAAGGACTTTCACAGTGTCGGCAGAGTGTTGCTGCTGAATGTCATGTGTCCTTGATGGTGCACACGCTGCAGGAAGGAATGGAGGACGACGAACTGAATCACTTAATGACTTGTCTTTATATTCTAGGATCAACCTTCCAGATAAAAACAAGCCACTGTTCAATCTATGCGTACAACTCTCCTTGGAAAAATATTCAAAAAAACTTTCCCCAGGAAGTCTATTATTAAGGTCTATTATTTACCTGGTTGAAGCAATGTCCTGTGCTTCTGGCAGAAGAGTTGGTAAAGAATTGTGCTAAATGAATTTTATCTAGAATGATTGCCTCAAGTGTGACCTCTGAGCTAGCTGCAAAAGTATTAGGTCATTCAAACCTGTCTTCATTATCCAGAGTGAAGCTGATCAACTTAACCAAATGCTCACAGTACTTTAGAATAGTCATGGCCTTTACATGTACATAAGTTCTCAGTTAAGGATCAAATACTTCAGAAGTTTATAGTTATCTAAACTAAAATTCTAAAAATCAAGTTCTTCACCACCATCAAGTTAAAACGATTCCCTGGTCCTATTTTGTCCTTATTGAATTGGAATCTCATGGGGTTATATAGAGAATCTGTATTTCAACATGGTTCCTAGATTATTTTAAAAACTGGAGCTTACATTTTAAAAAATCTTCTTAAATTTACCTAAATAGAGAAGAATGTAACCTCTCATAAACATAAACCACACAAACACAAATATCACCTAAGGAAACAACACAGTTCAATAACCTCCTATAAGCAGAGGTCATATCATTTATCATCTAAATTGGGATACTTCAGAAAGTGAAATGAAGACACTATTAATTATAGCAAGATAACAGGCAAAATCTAGGACTGTCTAAACCAGAACTTGTAGTCACCTAAATTATTCAATATTTAAGCCATCAGTCCAACAGAAAGTCCTCATCCAAATCTCAAAGCTTTGCAATCACTGTGAATATTTTAATAGAAAGTGTCTATGAACTTGAACTCAGAGGATCTAGTTCAGAGGCTCTCTGTGTGCAGAGTAGAGCAGAATGAACTCTCAAGCTGAATTACCCTGAGAAGGAAGAGACCAATAGGAACTTTGACCTCACAGTATTAGAGTGCAGAGCAGTGACTTTTTTTTCCAATAGGAACTTCAGGACTCCTTCTCATGAAATGTAAAAGATTGGTCTTCAGAGGCAGAGACAAGGGGAACAAACCAGGCATTATCTTATGCTCATCTTCTAGTTTCTAGAAAACAACCTTTTCCTACATCTCTCATTCTAGTCTTACAGAATTTACACAAATCTCCAACAGTTATTGTTGCTCACTGGTTTACTGCTTTCTTCCTGGGGGAAAATACTGCAAACTTGGTTGCAGGGCAAAGGAAGAATGGATTGTGAATTTTTATGGTAAGTATATGCAAACAAATTGATGTGCGAAGGGTATTTTAGGAGTTCAATATAGGTAAATGGAAAAGCACGTGTTTCTTTAAAATTTCATTTATTTCTTTGGTTTTAATAATCATAGTATAATATTACTGTATTTGCACATAATTACAGTAATACTATTGCATGTTTACTTCATGTATCACTTCCATTTTTAATCATCTCAAAATATAATTTCCATTCAATTAAGCAACATAAATTCTACTTTTAGCTCCGTGAAATCTTCAACACTGGAAATGCCTTCTTAAAACACAAAGACCAGTAAAAACATGTATACAGAAGAATTTGGATCTTCACAAGGTAACTTCATCTATGGAAGTTATAGATAGAGTACACCTATTCTGAGCAGTTTTCCATGCACAGAATGGAAGGAAAGGAAAAGCCTAACTGGTGTGCAAGCCCCCTAGGGTAGAGCAGTATCAGAGGAAACATTGAAATAATTACTAAATAGGTGTACGAAAGGAGCAAAGTGATAGTTACAGGAGAAAGGCTAGGGAAGGGAAGGAGGAGAGAAATTGGTCTTAGATGATTATAAAATATATCTTATTTACCTGAGAGAGTTAAAGTGTATTGGCTAGGCTTTTTAAAAAAACAGGTCTTAATTACCCCAGAGAACAGAACTCCATATGAGATAAATATATTTTTAGATAGTTTCCTAAAATATGTATAATTTACTCAAGGAAAAAAAGGACTGTGTCCTCTGGAGCCAATCTAGCCTCACAGGTAAATACAAATTTAAGTAGATTCCTAAGAAGCATATTATGTACAGTGGCTGATGGAGTGGGATGTCTATGAAGAAGCTGGGAAGGTCCGTCCGTTAAGCACATAATAAAAATGTATTGAAAAAAATGCATCATTTTCTCAGTGGACTATAATTGGCTATGCATAGTAAAAAGTCTTACTTTCAAAAGCATATTCAGCATCCACAGAGTTTTAAATCTTAACAACTGCTTTATTTTTGAAGCTTGGAGTGCTAAGCAATATTAGTGAGAGCGACAGAAGAACCGCATGGCAGATGTCATTCTGCAATTTACAACTCGCTTTAACATCTTCCCCTCCCCACCCCCTTTCATTTTATTTTAAAGCAGACATCATCTATAGCCATAGGTGGAAAGTTAAAGATGGAGAAACAAAATTCAGCTTGCCTTCTTGGTCTGATTGCTTTCTGATGTGTCAAAGTACAATTAACTATGTTGTTATAACTGTAAAACAATATCATTATCCTGGTAGAATTTTCTACTATAACCAAATAAGAAAGAAGAATAAGACAGATACACAGACACAAAGAGATAGAACTTAAAGGTCTATAGTAATGTAAATATCTAGTTCTGTCATTTATAATTTGGTTTGGAGGGGAGTCTTCTCTAACACTCTGATTTTAAGGCTGCCTCTGCCCAATACCTCACCATTCTCTGAGCTCATTCATTTAATTTTGGTTTTACTTCAATGACATGCTTCAGTTATTGGCAACTATATGAAAGAGACTTATTTCTCTAAGGACACACATGAATTGAAAGTGAATGGATGGAGAAAGATATTTTGTACAAATGGAAACCAAAAGAGAGATAAAATAGACATTAAGTCAAAGTGTATAAAAAGAGACAAAAGGGTGTTTTGTAATGATAAAGAGATCACTTCAACTGCAGTAAGTCTATGTACCCAATAGCAGAGCACCTAAATATATAAAGCAAATATTAGATCCAAAGGGTGAAATGGATGTCAATATAGTAACTGTTTACTAATTTATTACCCACTTTTAAGAATGGCTAGATCATCCAGATAGAAAAGTTACCAAAGAAACATTCAATTTCAACTATTCTAAAGTTTACAGAGCATTCTACCTCCTCTCCCAATGAATATATGTTTTATTGTACCTGCCTCTATTTTTTTTTCTTATGATCTTGTTTCTGCAGAGACCATTGTGGCTTGCTGGATGGTTTGGGTAACACTATCCTTCTGTTATATTGGCAGCCCCTATTGGGCTTTCTCACAGTCACTTGCTGGTTTGTTCATTCATCATGCTCTCCTTTCTCCCCAGTGATCTTCTCTTGAGCTTTCAATCCTAACTTTCAGTCAGCAGGCGACCATTTCTCTCACATTCTTGGTACTGGCAAGGCTGTGCACCCGTATTATTACCTAGAACATCCCAACAGAGTCCTCCCTTGCTCTCCCTCTCACCACTTCTGATACCTTGATGCCTCATTCTTCCAGCTCCTGATTCCTCCTCCTTCACTTCTATATTGTAAAGAGTGTGAGTTCTTTACTACTTAAACAAACTCCTAGTCTCATCAACTCTTTTTCTCTCCCACATCCTTATCTATTTTACCTGTGCAGAGACAAGCTATTCTAATGGCAGTACCTAATAGTTACTTTGGATTTCCCCTTTGTATTTTGCTCTCACCAATCCAGAGAAATGACAAGCATCAAGGCCATGACTAATCAAATCACTAGTATCATCTTCCATGACCATTTGCCATATTTAATTCTAGTGATACATTTTTCATTTCAAACCTCTTGGGTTTTCATGATAGGGATCTTTCTGATTGCTATTCAATCACCCTGATGATTCTGTGTCAGCTGAGTGCCCTGTCTTCACCCTCTCTTACATGAAGACATTCTCCACAGAATTGCCCTTGGCCCTCTTGCTTTTACTCTCAGCATCCCCTGCTTCAGTAATTACTTTTGATCTTTAACAGGTATTTCTCAAATTTAAGTCTCTGCCTATAACCTTTCCTCGAACTCCAGATTCTATTCCTAATATCTGCTAGAATACCCAATTTGACGGTCTGATGACATTTTGAACTCAACATGTTAGAAACAGAAGTAATAATTTTCTTCCCCTCTAAAATCTATAGCTACTCAGAACTGTTCTTCCATTTAATAATATGACAATTTTCCTGGACATCCATGATGATAATGCTGTTGCTAATGATAACTATGGCAGAGATACTATTATACAGAATTCATAGTACATGCCAGACATTGCTCTAAGCTTTACATATATTTAATTTTTACATGCTTATAACAATTCTAGAGAGATTACTATGAAACCCACTTTACAGGTGAGGAAACTGAGGGATTGTGGTGAATTTCCCTGTCTAACATTATTGGCTTAGAAACCAATATTATTTTAGAAACCGTTATTTTAGAAACCAGTATCCTTAACTCAGAAAGTTTTAGTAATTTGTGACACAGCCTCAAGAAATTTTTAGTAATTTAGTATTGATGGTGGCTAGAAGCTGGATAATTTAATATTTGGGATATTTAAAACTCGGTGGGAGCCGGGCGCCAGTGGGTCACACCTGTAATCCTCGCTACTCAGGAGGCTGAGATCTGAGGATTGCTGTTCGAGGCCAGCCTGGACAGGAAAGTCCGAGAGACTCTTATCTCCAATAAACCACTAGAAAACCAGAAGTGGCGCTGTGGCGCAAGCGGTAGAGCACTTGCCTTGTGCTGAAGAGTGCGAGTTCAAGCCCCACGACTGACCAAAATAAATAAACAAATAAATAAAACTAGGTGGGGTTGTGGGAATGGAAAGGACTGTGACTAAAAGGAGACAATGGAGCTCTGGGAGTACACAAACTGCTCTTAGCTCTGACATTAGTAGCAGCACAAATAGTACTGGTCTCAGAGACTGGTGAATGGGGACAAAAATGAATTATATATTCAGGGAATCAGAAGTTCTTTTTTCTACTGACTGGCAATGGAAGGTGCAATGGCAGTTATAGCAGCTGAACATTTCAGACAGGAGAACAAAAAGGCATTGGCCAAATGAAGATCATTTGGGAGCCAGCTTTTTTTTTTTTTTTTTTTTTTTATTTTTTTTTTTTACGAAGTAATAACCAGCAAACAGCAAGGCTGTTTGGGACCCTAATGTCTGAATGGCTATTCTCCATTAATATCTATCCTTCCACTCATGAAATAGGCAACTGAATGCTTCCTTTTTGTTTAATATTGTAGATAATATTATGCTCAACAGAATCAAAGAGGAAACTGTGAAGTAAGGAATATTATAGAAGCAAAATTATAGAATTTTGATCATGTATTTGACAGAGAGACCATCAAAGATGATTTGAATAAGTCTTTAGGAGTAAAATGGCCATGCTACTGGCAGAAGCCCATTAGCCATGAAAGGAAGCTAGTCTTGGAGGAGGAATACAAGTTCAGATAGAAATACCCTGAATGTCATATTATGATAGGACAACTTCCAATGTCTAAGAGGATGGAAAGACACAACAGACTTGAGATGAAAGGCAAAAGCAGAAGATGCTTAGTTCCTTTCAGAGTTAAGTTTCTTTCTCCAATCAATCTGCCTTAGTGTTCAATACCTGATGTATTGATGAATAAATCAACAAAAGAATTTTGCTTTATCTTCATTAATGTCATAGTTCAAGCTTATTCTAAGGAAAAAGAAAAGTGGGAGGTACTCAGATTGGAAGCAAAGGAGGAAACTGAAGTGTTAGAGGAATAATATCGTGAGCACGCAGGGAAACAGAAGGGAATAGCACATAGTGATCAAGGAGGCATCAGACTACATGTTTCAGAAAGGGAGTGGGCCAAGGGAAGTTATTAATGTCTCAAAGTCATGAAAGAAGAGATGAAAATTAAGCAAAAATTGTGAAGTAAATGAAAGCAATAGTTGTAGAACATGTCTGAGATTGATGATGACTGAAAAAATGTCACACATTCTGTAAACTTGTGTCAATGTATGATGCATAGAGTTGACATATATACATAACTATATATACACACATATATAAATACACATAGATCAAATATGATTCTAAGATTCTAACTATGGGTCTGTTTAGCAGAAGGGAAAAGGGAAAAAGAAAGATAGAAGATGAATAATTTGAAAACACATTGCATCTTACATATGAGAATGGCATAAGAAATGACAAAATTGCTGATCAGCTAGGGTTGATAAACTGGAGAAAGAAATCAATAGACAGCATTATTCTGATAAAACAGAAGCTATCTGAAATACCATGGTGATATCCCTTGGCACCCCCTAAAAATGTAGTTTCTATTCATAGGGGGATGAGTATTGGTGGGCTGGAGGAAGGCTAATGGAGAGGATGAATGAGGATGAATATGTTAAAAGTAGTTTTATTTTTGTCTAAAAATAGAACAATAAAACTTGCTGAAATGTTTTTAAAGAAGGGAGTATGGGGTAAGAGAGAGTGAAGGAATAAATTTGATTGGGATAAGTTGTATACGGGTTGGACAAGAAAAGAGAAAAAGAAAACATTTCTACCCTCATGTCTATGACGTATGTATATAACAAAAGTTTTTGAAGTTGATAGTTAATCAATTCTAAGGCAAAAACTGAGCTTTATAAAACATTACTCTTATCACCTGTTATGAAAAAGCATACAAAGGGCTGGGAATGTGACTTAGTGGTAGATGCTTGCCTAGCATGCATGAAGCCCTAGGTTCAATTCCTGTGTACCACATAAACAGATAAAAGCTGGAAGTGGTGCTGTGGCTCAAGTGGTAGAGTGCTAGCCTTGATTGAAAGAAGCTCAGGGACAGTGCCCAGGCCCTGAGTTCAAACCCCACGACCAACCAAAAAATAAAAAAAATTAAAAAAGAAAAAAACACAAACAAATATATAATTTAGATATTTATCATTATGATGTTATAAATGTAAAAATTAATTTTTATATTATTATATAAAAATGTCAATTATTTGACTCCAAGTCACTTTCATCTAGATAATTTAATTGTTTGGAAAATACACTATTTTATAATCATGGAGAAAAGTCTGTACAATACTATTATAACGCAAAAAGCCAACATGATTTGTGGAAATAAGGAAAAAGCTCTTGAAATCACTTGAGTATCTAAAGACATTAATAAATTTAGGTATGCATTTCTCTTCATAATGCTATAAAATTCATGATGCATGGGGGAAAACCCATATCTGGTACAATCAAGTTATAGTACATCCTGAAGGTAAATTATTAAATCCTCAAAACTTGATCTTCTAGTACAGATGCTGATGTGAGCACAGATTTGGTGAAGAAACAAAGATGTACAAGGACATAAGTGTGTGTGTGTGTGTGTGTGTGTGTGTGTGTGTGTGTGTGTGTGTGTGTGTGTAATCAACAGGGACAAATTTTGATGGAATAATCACCAAATCTCCACAGACAGGACCTATCGATCAAACATGCCTACCCTAAGCTTTGATTCCACTAAGACCTTGAGAAAAGACATCAGGTAGGGTTCTGGACACCAGGTGTGTAAACACTCCAAGACTCTGATATTACAATGTATTTCGCATGGAAACCCGAACACAACTTCACCAGATGCAGAAGCTGCTTTCCACTGGGAATTCCACCTACCCTTTTATTGCTAGTGTCATTATTTAAACGTTTAATGTAGGAGAAACTGAAGGCCAGAAAAGAACATGCCTGCACTTAATTTCAAGTGACAGCTAATATAGTGCATTAAACGTGTAATACTATACACATGGTTGTTATATATAAATAGTCATGTTAAAAGGGGTTACAACATCCCTAAGACATCCTAAAGTCTAAAACACTTAAAAAGCACATTTGGAGAACAACTTATCTTAAATTATTTTAATTGGCTTCAGGAATGCTTCAGATTACTGATGGGTTTTGACTTTTTCTGATTACAAAAGAGAAAAGCAGAACCAATGAATGCTTTTTAGATAGTCTAATTAATATCATCCGAGGTAGGCTACCATATATAACCTGTGCTTCTTAAATGCCTTTAGCTACCAGGGACTATTATGCTCACACAAGTGCTTTATATAAGTTATGTTTTCTGAAAGTTGTTAGTTCTAATAAACATTGCTATGCAAAATGTCTTTCATTCTTTTTTTGCATTTATTATCCAAGAATTTTTCAAAGAAAAAAAAGGAAATAAAGCAGTGACAGAGATTTAATACTTAGCAATCATTTTACTGTTGAGAGTTTGATTTTTTTTGGTGATATGAAAAATAATCCAGTTATATTCTTTAACTTGGTTGCTTACAAATAACTTATCTGGAAAAAAAATCAGGTATATCTGTCAGCTGTGGAAGTTTATTTTTCCATGTGTTATCTAGAGATAAGCCAGACTGTACTATTAGATTTCCACTGACATAACTGTGCATGAATTCTGATCTGATTTGGTATTACATGGTGCAAAAGGTGACACATTTTCTCTAATATACCCCATTAGACGGAAAAGAAATTGCCAAAGTATGAAATCTGAGGACCTTCATTCAAGAACTATGTGACTTTGAGGTTAGCTTCATGAGAAAAAAAAAAAGATCTTGTTCAACTACCCCAAGCATTGAAGTTTGTGACAAGCCAGCCTAACACCCAGGGTAGTTACTCTGGGATAATCAATAAAATCTTACATTTTCAGACTGTCCCAGCTGTGTATTCGTTTATCATACTGCCTTATAGGTCTCTAAAATATTCAAGTATGGCATCACAAAGAGCATACAGATGCTGTCTTTATTCCCAAATCATGGCTGAGATACCAGAAGCTAGTGAAAGCATTTATGTGCATAACATGTGAGGTATTGATTTTCATATCTGCCTCCTGCTCTTACTACAGAAGAGTAGTACGAGCTTCAGTGATAGCAAGAGAGAGTCTCCAGAGTTTCTTACCGTTCTGAGAGCAAAATTTTCAAAGATATTAGTGATCTTTTAAAGCCTGTGAGGAATGTCCTTGAGCAAATTAATAAAATGCCAGGTGTGACATGTTAGCAATTTCAAATTACTTTTTCTATAAAGTAGAAACGATTATGTTTTAAGAAGGAAGTATTTCGCAATCTTCTTCCCTCTATTCTTGACTTTTTATCTTTGGAAGCCAACCCTGGTAAGAAAAGCCCAACAGGCCATGGACATTTTGTCCTCTTTTATCAATGAGGAACAACATTAATATTTTCTCCTCTTTTATCACAGGACAATGTCACTACAATTCATATGGGAATTAAAAAACTAGTTCTTTGTGATTCCTTCCTAATTCCCAACCAACTTGTAGGTACAGTTTAACAAAAGGTGACATGTTTGGTTGGAATCATTATCTGAAAGCTAGATAAAAGAATTACATAATCCTTTTTTTACTTCAGTAAGGAAGTAGAAAATCTTAATTCAGTCTTTGATGCTTCTAATCTTGTAAGCCAAAAACTAAATATGCATAGGAAGATAAAACCTGAACCTACTAGGTCACTTGAAAGTGGCACGTTTATTTTTGAGATAACCTACCTACCTTGAATAAAGAGAGTCTTGTGGTAAGCAATAGGTTTTTTTTTAATGTTATATGCTATTTAGTAGGACCTTTTCTGCCTTTTAAAAATCATTGCCAATTTCATTTTCCAAAGAAGGCCTCACAATCTCTCTCACCCCATAGGTTCTTATTCAACATGGCCTTGATGGTTTCTAAACTAAAGGAAAATCCAGTCTTAAGGCCTTACTTGACTTACATAGGATGTGGCAGAGTGACCTGCTGGGAGTTTGGAGGAAGTTTCTACCTGAGTCTTTTGAATTCTCTCTCATATAGCATAAGAAGTCAGTAACAATCACTGTCATCTGCCTGAGCTACCTTGAATAGCCAATGTGGGTGAGCCTTCAGATGGCAACAGCCTAAGGAGTCTGACCTTGAGATGAGCCAGGGGAATGAACCCTGTCACCTCCTGGAATGATGGAAGAGAATGGTCAATGTCTTTAGGTTTACTAAGGGTTTGGGGGGTAGGACTGAAAAGAGTTGATCTCATGCAAAAAAAAGAAAAAAGAAAAAAAAAAGAAAAAAAGGAGGGGATTTTGTAGGTTAAATGTGGGTATTTCACTTTGTTAGAAATTTCTAGTGAGTTGTGTCTCAGAGATTCCTGTCTTCACATCTGTGAAACAGCAGCAGCAGTAACTGCTAACACTGTATTGTCCCAATGACTGTGAAATCAAAGCCAGAATAAACATTGCCAGACATGGCTCCCTCAGAACTAACTTTTAAGACAATGATACTATTCTGCTCCCTTTTATATTTGGCCTTCTTGTTTCCACGCTGAATCTGTGCTGCATATTGAAAATACAGAGGGAAACAACTGTGGGTGGGGACTTACTGCCCTCATTTCCAAGTGGTTGAGAAGGAGGGTTAGAAGAGTTGTTCTCTGATCTCAGTTTCTTCATCACTAGAAAAGTGAAATCCCTAGTTTTATTGTTAATTTTTAGATTCCAGTCTCAAGTTCTTCTATATTACTTGGTTTCTAGCTACTACCCCACTGCTAGGAATATTAGAGCATGGGAATGACACTTGATAGGCTAGTACACAGTTGCTATGAACAGTATAAATGGTTGAGAAGGGGAAGTATTTTGGAATGTGAAGGGCCACACCAATATATTTCAGCCATAATTCTTAGTCTCTCACAATCCTAACATTTCCCTGTCTTCAACACGTATTATAACCTGATCTTAACGTTCTCTCAAAAATGTTTTCTTTTATCACAATTACTGTTTAAAGTCTCTCCCTTTCTTGTCTCTCTATGAAGCCCAGGTTGACCTTGAACTCATAATCCTCCTACCCCATACTCTCATATGCTGGGATTACAGGTGTGAATGACTAGACCCTGCTAAAGATGCCTTTCTTATTAAAAGCTACTGTGATGCCTCATAGCATATTTTCCTACTTCAAGTCCCTCTTTCCTTCTTATCACATGGTCTGCCCTATTGCTAAAGTCATTTCTTATAGCAATGATCAACTTTTAATTTTGAAAATTGATTCTACATCTTTATGGGGCACCATGTAACTTTTCTGGCATCTCTATACTTATCAACTCAAATATTTAACATCTCTTTGTGTTGAGAACACTCAAAAATTGCCTCTTCTATTTTGAATCATATAATACTGTTAGCTATAATTACTCTTGCATAACAGAACATCACAATTTATCCCTTCTAATTGGCTGGGAAGGTAAGAAATGGGAGATAGGAATAGTGGTTAAAATGGCTTTCTAAAGCCAGGTGTTGGTGGCTCATGCCTGTAATCCTAGCTACCCAGGAGGCTGAGATCTGAGGATCGAGGTTCAAAGCCAGCCCGGGCAGGAAAGTCTATGAGACTCATATCTCCAATGAACCACTAGAAAACCGGAAGTGGCACTGTGGCTCAAGCGGCAGAACGGCTTGCTTTGAGCTAAAGAGCACAGGAGCAGTGCCCAGGCCCAGAGTTCAAGCCCCAGGACCGACCAAAAAAAAAAAAAAAGGCTTTCTAAAGTACAAATTTCATCATGAACACTACAACATTTGTTTGGTGGTACTAGATTTTGAACTTAGTCTTGTACTTGCAAGGCAGGGCTCTACTATTTGAACCATATCCCAAGTTGTTTTCCTTTAGTTATTTTTCAGATGGGGTATTACGTTTTGCCCTGGATTCAATTGCAACTTCAGTCCCCCTACCAATATACCCCACATGGCTGTAACTGCAGGTACAAATCACCTTGCTCTGGCTTGCTAGCTGAGATGGAATCTGACTGACATTTTGCCCAGATTGGCCTTAAACTTTAATCCTCACAATCTTTGCCTCCTAAATATCTGGAATTACAACTGTGACCCATCATACCCACTTCAAATTGCTTTAAAATTGTTTTTTATCCCTCATAAGTTGGAGAATATAACTGAGACTCCTCTGATGGTGATTGAAGCCTCCACATTTTTTAAAAAAAAAATTACAGAAGGGTTACATGTACATGTATCTGTTCTCTCATTCTGACCTATTCCCTCCCTTCCATCTCTATCCACGAGTTATATAGTTCACTTTCATCAATGTTCAGTATACTGCACTGCTGTACTTTTTCATCCTTTTTCTCTGATTCTGTGTACTCCCCTCTACTCTCCCACAGATAGGCACATGATACACCCTTTATAAGGTAAAGAATAAAGGATAATCAGAAAAAGAAAATGAATTTTTAAAAAGTCTTTTGTTTCCGTGTCTTTGGAGTTTCAGTATATATATTTTAAAGTATGAAGAGGCCCTTAGGCATTGAACCTTTGTGATTCTCTCCTAAGATTATCCTCTTTTGGTCTCACTGTATCTAGAATCCTGTATAATTTATTATATCCCAGTGCGTTTCTTTAATTCCATCACCAGAGTCCCTTTCCTCTAGTAGTCTTCTTGTATGTTATGTTCCGATTTTACCACACCATCCTTGATTTTCTTTCTTTTTTTTTTTTGTCGGTTGTGGGGCTTGAACTCTGGGTCTGGCCGCTGTCCCTAAGCTCTTCAGCTCGAGGCTAGCACTCTACCACTTGAGCCGCAGCACCACTTCCAGTTTTCTGAGTGGCTTATTGGAGATAAGAGTCTCATGGAGTTTCTTGACCAGGCTGGCTTTGAACTGCAATCCTCAGATCTCTTTATCGGTCGTGGGGCTTGAACTCTGGGCCTGGGCACTGTCCCTGAATTCTTCAGCTCAAGGTGAGCGCTCTACCACTTGAGCCACAGTGCCACTTCCAGTTTACTGGTGGTTAATTGGAGATAATAGTCTCAAGGACTTTCCTGCTCGGCTGGCTTTGAACCACAATCCTCAGATCTCATCCTCGTGAGTAACTAGGATTACAGACTTGAGCCACCGGCACCGGGCACCATCCTCGATTTTCGATACCACATTCCTGGTACATTTTCATTCATACTTCAAGAGCCAGACTACATGCCACTTCCTTTATGGAACATTTGCTAACAAATCTGAGAAGATGGTTACCCTCATGCTTTCTCACCAAAAGTGTTCTTAACTTTGTAACATTTTCCTCATGCTATTACAATTATTGGCTTACACAGCCAGTGACTCCTTAAAGACTCATGTAGTATCTTATCTTTATCGATAGTGACTTGTTTTTCCATATGTATTCATGGAACAAAAGAATCATTTTTCAATGAGAGATACACAATAGCAAAATAGTTCAACCTTTAATTTTAGCATCCAGGAGGCTGTCCAGGAAAATTTAGAGGCGCAGGCTTACCTGGGCATCACAGAAGGATTCTATGTAAAAAAAGCAAAAAAAACCCCAAAAAACAAAAAACAAAACCCAAAACCAAACCAAAAACAAAAAACAAAACCCAAAACCAAACCAAAAACACAAAAAACAACACACACACACACACACACACACACACACACACACACACCACAATCCCATTTCAGTCTTTATCTGGGATTGAAATTTCAGGATGAGAAGGGTGAGAAGGGTGAATGTGTGAATTTACAAGGAATACAACCTATTTCTTGACTTTTTTCCTGAGATTTTTTTCATTACTTTTGCAAAAAAAAATCCATGTTCTGTTTCAAATTACATTGTTACTGATCAACAAAGAATTGTATAGGATACTGGATATAGGATACTAGGGAAAGTTGTAGTGAAGATCTCAAAATCTTCTAGGCTTATGAAATCAAAGGTTTATTTTCCACTCACATTACATGTCCATACGGGCTGGCTTTATGTTATTTTCATACCAGGATTTAGGCTAAAGGATAGTTCTAGCTTCATTGAAAGAAAAAAAAAAAAGGAGGTGGCAGAACCAAGAATGGTTGCTGAACCTTCTGCATGGAAGTGGCATGCCTGCCATAGTGGCCAAACTTGACATCAGTGGGCAGGGAGGTACGTTCTGACTATAATATAATCATGCCTAAGATAACAGATTCTATTGTCCCTATCCTAATACAATGCTAGACTAGTTCTTGGTGAGAATCTAAGAAACACTCCTTTCTCAACTGATTATAAACCATGCATCTTTGTTTACTTTGAATATGACTTTAAAAGTTGGAAAATTTCAAAAGAAAAAAAACAGTACTATGAATTTTTTATTTAGAGTGCATATTAATTATGGAGTGTGATAGAATACAAAAACTGCAGTACTTTTTGTGTGACAGAATGCTGGCTAATGAAAGCTTATTGAAGAATTACTCTATGTACTCTGAAAATCTATTAGACAATGGGTATTTTTTATATACATATAAAAAAATCATTTTTAAGCCTAGAGACTTTACCTGGCTTTGGACTTGTCCCAAGAAAAACAGTTCTATTGAAGAATTTTTTAAATAATGGACTCTATCATCAATAAACAATAATTTACAGGTAATAGGAAATATTTTGGTAAAGCCAGACATTTCCTGAAGTTGTATGCTCATCAAATGATGCCAACCCTCCAACATTTTGAATATTGTTTGAATATTTACCTTTTGCACTTAAATTGATAAACTGATCATTTTGTTTGTCTATTTCTGTTTGCTATTTATAGTCAACCCCTGCTGGCAAGGTCTTAACAATCAAAGAGGAATTTTCACTTCATGAACTCTAGAATCTGCAGAGTCAATGTCTTTAGCATGGTGAAGAATTTCTTTGCCAAACAAACTTTCAGGCAGAATGAAAATCTTGGCACTCGGGGTACAGTTGGAGCATCTGTGATGCTTGGCAACACATCTGGTTCTGCTGCTTTGGTGAAGAAACATTTTTCTCCTCTCAACATGCAGTGGTGTCAGCCGGTGTCAACGGATCTGCCAACAATCCTGAAAAAATCGTGTCTCTTTCTCCATACGTTGTCAACCTCCTGAGAGCCAGGGTTGACATGCTGCTATTTCAAGATTTTTTTTTTTTTTTGTCAAGATATGGGAGTGGAAGAGGAAGTTCCCTGCTGCAAGAGAGAAGTTAACTAGCTTCCCAGAGAACTTGTCCCAAGGCACTGATTGGTCTTCAAAAGAAAGTTCTTTCTGATGGAGGCATAGAATTCCATTATATATATGTATATACAATATATATTATATATTCATGTATATGTATATATTTTATATCTGTACACACAATATATATATATCACATTTTCTTGATCCACTCATCTACTGAGGGGCATCTGGGTTGGTTCCATATCTTAGCTATGGTGAATAAACATGGTTGTGCTGGCATTAGAAAGAATGACACCACCCCATTTGTTAGGAAATGGAAACACTTGAAAAAAATTATAGTAAGTGAAGCAAGGCCCAAAGAAACATAGGTTCCATGGTTTCCCTTATTTTGCAATAACTATTATATGCTTTAGACAAGGAGAAAAGTTCAAAGGCTATGTATATATGACCATATAAGATGATGCTAAGTGAAATGAACCCCAAAATAGGGACACAAGAGGTTTTATCTTTCTTGCTATTGTTTTTAATGACTTATAATGTACTATGTGATATTTGTTTCTTTTGTATGTTCTTTCCCCAAGGTATAACCCCTGTTTTCACTGTATTTGATTCTGGTGCCCTGCATCTTGTTTATACATTTTTCCAATTTGGGGAGGGGAAGGGAAATAACAAAATGCTGAAATAAGGACACAGGTTGATCGATTGTAACAATGAGATGTATAAGACACGATGTTGGGCCAGGTGCTGGTGGCTCATGCCTGTAATCCTAGCTACTCAGGAGGCTGAGATCTGAGGATCGTGGTTCAAAGCCAGCCAGGACAGGAAAGTCTAAGAGACTCTTATCTCCAGTAAATCACCAGAAAACTGGAAGTGGTGCTGTGGCTCAAGTGGTAGAATACTAGCCTTGAGCTGAAGAGCTGAGGGACAGCACCCAGGCCCAGAGTTCAAGCCCCATGACCAACAAAACAAAAACAAAAACAAAAAAAGACACTATGTTGAAAAAGAACTTTACAACTTTGGGGTTGGATAGGGAGGAGTTGGGGAGGAGTGGAGGGAAGGGATGGTAGGGGGGAAACAAAGGAGGGGGTAACAATACTCAATAGCAAATGTACTCATTACCTTACTCATGTTACTGTAACCCTTCTGTACAGTATCTTTACAATAAAAAATATATATGTTAAAAAAAAGAAAAGTTCTGTTTTCCTGGGGCAAGAGAAATCCAACGATCAGAATAAACCAACTGGAAAGAGTTTCATTCACAGTTTGCTTTACTTGGTAGATGATTCTTGCCAAATGGTCTAGATAAATCTTTCTCTTTCAATTATTTTCAGTTCAACTGCCACTCTAGAAAGGCACCTCAGGGGGTAGATATCTACCAAAATATTACAGGATTTCTGCAATGTGGAACAGGAGTGACAAAGTTGTCAATATATTTACAGATAGCGACAGAGGCCACTGGAATGACTAGATAACTTTTCAGAACCTAATTCTGTCTCTCAGAAGCTCAAGATAGAGCCATGAATATTTAAACTTTCTTTTTTAAAATGATAAGGCATGAATGATGCAGACTTTTCAGAAGCAGATCTCATTGACATATGAATTGAACAAGGATTTTGGAGAATTTTTTATCAACCTTCGCTATTTCTAACCTTCATCTAATACAGTCCCACTTGGTTACTATTATTTTCTTTTCTTTTTTTTTTTTTTTTGGGTCCAGTCGTGGGGCCTGAACTCTGGGCCTGGGCGCTGTCCCTCAGCTCTTCAGCTCAAGGCTAGCGCTCTACCACTTGAGCCACAGCACCACTTCCGGCTTTTTTTTTCTTTTTGCTTATATGGTGCTGAGGAATCGAACCCAGGGCCTCAGGCTTGCAAGGCAAGCACTCTACCACTGAGCCACCTTCCCAGCCCCTATTATTTTCTTTTGTCAAGTCAGTGATTCCAGCACTAAGACCCATGATGTCACAAGTTAGTCAAACAAATATTAAAAGCTGGGCATGGCTCAAGAGATGGAGGTAGAGGAATTTTGGGTTTGAAGCCAGGCCAGGCAAAGTTAGTGAAGTACTATCTTAGAACAAAATACAACAGGGCTGAATAAGTAGCTCAACACTTACTTATCAGGTACAAAGCTCTAGGTTCAATCTTCAAGAGTGGACAAATCAAATATCCAAGACAACCAGCTTGTGGGTATAACAAAAACTACTCCAGACTATCAAAATCAGACCTTTGTTTGAATCTGTCTCTGTTCCCCGCCCCCGCCCCCCCCCCCCCCCGCCTCTCACATTCTCTCTTTCCTCTTTCTCTCTCTGTATGGTGTGTGTGTGTGTGTGTGTGTGTGTGTGTGTGTGTGTGTGTGTACACTAGGGCTTGCATTCAAGACTTCATGCTCTTGCTTGACATTTTTGCTCAAGGCTGGTACTATACCACACCTCCACTTCTGTTTTTTTGCTGGTTGATTGGAAATAAGATTCTCACAATTTCAAGCCCAGGCTGTCTTTGAAAGATAATCCTTAGGTCTAAGCTTCCTACTCAGGAGGGTAAGGTCTAGCTACTTTTTTTGAACAAAATCATTATTTGTAAATAAAAAGTTTGCATTAGCTCCAATCTTTGAGGAAATTGACATTAATGTCAAGAGAAAGATGTTAAGTATATAAGAGATACAAATTTATGTAACTTACAATTTCTATGAAAATGTTTGTGTTCTTCTGGGGGAAAAGTCTATTATCTTTCTTAAAAATCTCAAAGGATTTGTTACCTTAATATGTCTGTTACCCATACTGGGAGTTGGTGCAGTACATATTTTAAGGAATGGAATGAATCATGGGAGGAAATGTAATTCTTCCATTCAAAACCAACTCTCAGCATGACTTGTTCCTTGTTTATCAACTCATACTCTAGGATCCTTGACCCGGAAACCATACAGCTGTATAGAGATGGTCTACCACTCATTCCTATTTTTAGATGAAAATTTTCTGAGGGCTGGGAAGGTGGCTCAGTGGTAGAGCACTTGCCTTGCATGCCTGAGGCCCTGAGTTCGATTCCTCAGCACCACATAAGCAAAATGAAAAAAGCTGGAAGTGGCACTGTGGCTCAAGTGGTAGAGCGCTAGCCTTGAGCTGAAGAGCTGAGGGATAGTGCCCAGGCCCAGAGTTCAGGCCCCACGAAAATTTCAGAAAATTTTCTGAAATACAAAGTAAGGAAATTTGGATAAAAATATTCACTTTGCTACTACTGCTTTTAGTTTCCATATTGAATGAAGAATGGCTGTAGATTGTGCATACAATAGAAAAGGATCAAGTTAAGAAAAATTAGGAGCTCATGTCTAGTGCTTGAAAATATAGTGTTCTTGGAGAAGTATAAATACTGGTGGAAGGTACCTAAAGTAGTTTAGAATTACCTCTGTAATAAAATAACTATAAACCTAGTGTTCGAGCTCCATTCTATGATCTTACAGCTCAGTAGTTCAGGAGACCAAAATGGGTCTCCCTTGGCTACAGTCAGGACATAGGCAAGGCTGCAAGGCAGAATTATTTTCCTTGTCCTTTTCAGTATCAAGAGCTTGCCCATATTTTCTTGGCCTATTCCATCTTCATTGCCAAGCCATAGCAGTGTGTCCCTTCTCCCTGTCCCAGCCAGCTTGTGTTTTATTGATGTGATGCTGCTCAGGTCTTGACCACTTGCTTCCTCCTTGGGTATAGCTGTCCTTCTGCAGCTGTTTCTCAGTCTTCGGAGTCTTTTCAGCTCCATGGTCCTGTGTTGCAGGCACGTGCTTTATTTGGCTATGGAATCAGGGGCTTGTACTTCTATTTTTTGTGAAATATCCTGAGATTTTTCAGCACCTGGTTAATTAATGTAGAAAAAGCAACAGGCTATGGGCATTTTGGATCCCATGCCACCTATGGCTTTCGGTGACACACAGCTGGTAGAACTCTGTTTTCAGGTGTCCAGCTGTTCAGCAGCTCTTCCCTCTTCTTCCTGAGCCTTGATCTTAGCTAGGGCCAAAGAGGTGGCTGCCAGCTGCTCTGATGGCCTCTTCCACTTTTACGAATACTTGTGATATTGGGACCATTAGATAATCCAGCATAATCCCCCTATTTAATGTCAGCTAGTGGGTAACCTTCATCCTATCTGCTATTTTAATTTCTTCTTTGGCATATAGCACAACATATTCTGTTTCTAGGGACTAGGGAATGAACAGTCTAATTTCACCTACCCTTTACTGCCTTAGCCAGTAGAGTGGGAAAGGGCTAGATGTGCAACAGTGAGCCGTGGAAACCTAGAAGGAAATCAACCCCTAGATGGAAAAATATCCTATTATACTCCCTAAATACTTAAAGGTCATATCCAAAGTAATCGGCAGCTGTACTTTGATCCTGACTTTCCCCTAGGAAAACCTTGTCTTAAGGGAAAGGAAAGGATGCCAGACTTGGAGTCAGAAACTCACCATTATTTATTGTTTCTCTCCCTATGGCACTCAAGTTTGCTAAGCTATTTCCCTCATTTTATTGTTTTTGTAATACTGCAGGTTGAATCTGAGGGCCTGCACATGGTGGGCAAATACTCTCCACTGAGCTACATTCCCAGTTCCAAGCAGCCTCATATATTTTTAAAACATTTTATTGTAAAGATGATGTACAGAGGGGTTGCAGTTATGTAAGTAGGGTAATGAGTACATTTTTTCTGAACAGTGTTACCCTCCCTCATTTTCTCCTAGTCTTTTTTTCCCTCCATACCTCTTCCCTACCAAGTTGTATAGTTCATTTCCAACATAGTTTCTAGTGAGTATCACTGCTGAATTAGTTCACCTTATGTCCTACCATTTCTGTGCTTTTCCCTTTCCTCCCCAAATCAGACAAACTTGCATACAAAACAAAGGGTACATAAATAAAACAGCAACAAAAGGGAAAAAGAAAAAAGAACCATAACAAGTAAAGTAAAAAACCTCTTGTTTGCAATTCTTGGAGTTCATTTTAATAAGCATCATTTTATGTGATCATATGGACATAGCTATTGAGCCCTTGTGATCCTCTCTTAAGAATATCCTCCTTTGGTCTGTGTTCAGAGTCCTGTTTAATTAACCATGACAAAATGTAATTTTTTTTTGTCTTTTACTGTCCATTAGGTTTACTAGTAGATTTTTTTTTGGTCAGTAGTGGAACTGAACTCTGGGCCTGGGCGCTGTCCCTCAGCTCTTCAGCTCAAGGTGAGAGCTCTGCCACTTGAGCCACAGTGCTACTTCTAGCTTTTTCTGCTTATGTGGTGCTAAGGAACTGAACCTAGGGCCTCATGCGTGCAAGGCAAACATTCTATCACTGACCCACCTTCCCTACTTGTAGATTTATAGGCACATTCTTTTTTTTTTTTTTTGTCAGTCATGGGGTTTGAAACTCTGGGCCTGGGAGCTGTCCCTGAGCTCTTCAGCTCAAGGCTAGCGCTCTACTACTTGAGTATAGTGCTACTTCTGGTTTTCTGGTGATTAATTGGAGATGAGAATCTTACAGACTTTCATGCCCAGGCTGGCTTTGAACTGCAATCCTCAGATCTCAGCCTCCAGAATACTGAGGATTATAGGCATAAGCCACTGGTGCCCAGCTTTATAGGCACATTTTAATTATTGAAGATGAGGGAAACCATACAGCCTAAGTTTCATTTTAAAGAAGGTAGTTGAGTTAGATTTCTTCAGTACTTTCAAATATTAATTATCACTAGTTCTAAGAAAAGTGGAAAATTCCTATAGACTTGAGGTCATCAGCCCAATGGGTTTAAGCTCCAAAAAAAGATCCAAAAGACTAATGTAGCCTTTCCTGCTGTTCATTCACTTTATTATTTGCTTTTTGGCAGAAAGACAAAACAAAATGAAAGAAATGATCTATCAGATGTCAGGTTGCCTAATCAGAATTAAATAACTGGTAAGTGGAATATAGCATGCTATGATTGATTTTACAGTCATCAGCTATCAATCTATCTTACATTGTTTATTTTGTATCTCTAGTATGAGATGTTCCTATAATTATTGAAGATCTATATAGATAGACAGGTCTTCCTTATTTATTGTAAGATAATTAGGACATAGTCTAGGGATAGATATATTCAAGAAACACAAAAATTACTACATTTTCACTTCTAGAACATCAGTGGGTATAAATGGCTGTGGTATGCAGAAGACAGAGGCTAAGATTCCCACCTCTGGTCTATATAACATGTATAATCCCTGTATTAGGAGTGGGTTTAGGAATATGATGGTATAGTTAGTTGTTCCCACAATTAGGGCACATTTTATGGCACCTTAACCAGGTAAGCCCTTAAATAATACTAGCCTTTTCCTGAAAATGGTAAATTGACATGTGCCATAGATTCTAACAAAGAGACATTATTTTTTTTGGGCGGGGGTCTGGTCATGGGGCCTGAACTCTGGGCCTGGGCAGTGTCCCTCAGTTCTTCAGCTCGAGGCTAGTGCTCTATCACTTGAGCCACAGAACCACTTCTTTTTTTTTTCTTATGTGGTGCTGAGGAATTGAACCCAGGGCCTCACGCATTCAAGGCAAGTGCTCTACCACTGAGCCACCTTCCCAGCCCCACAAAGAGACATTCTTGAACGCTCATTTGAAAGATGGAGGGGCACATGCAAAGTGGCCATGAAGTGCAGAAAACCATCAGGAAATGCATCAGTCTTCCAACTTTTTTTGTGGGTCATGGGGCTTGAACTCTGGGCCTGGCTGCTGTCCCTGAGCTCTTCAGCTCAAGGTGAGCACTCTACCACTTGAGTCACAGTGCCACTTCCAGTTTTCTGGTGGTTTATTGGAGATAAGAGTCTCATGGACTTTCCTGCCATGGCTGGCTTTGAACCGTGATCCTCAGATCTCAGGATTACAGGCATGAGCCACCAGCTCCTAGCCAGTCTTCCAACTATTGAGAGCTGAAACTGAATTCTACTAACAACCTTAATGAACTTGAAAACATTTTTTCTCTTAGGCCTCTAGATGAAAACTCAACCTGACTAATTCTTTAGGGGGAGCAGAGAACACAGCTCACTATGCCCATACTTCTTACCTACTGAAAGACAGCTGAAATCAACCAGTGAATTTTACATCTCTAGGTTTGTGGCAAGTTGTGTTATATAGTGCTAGGAAATGTATAAATGAACACAGGGGTATTCCAGTTAAAAGTAGCCTCAGATTGATATATATGGTCTGGATGCTCATGATTGTAATCCTAACTATTCAGGAGGCTGAGATCTGAGCACCATGGTCTGAGGCTAGTGGAAGCAGCCAGAACCTGGAGACTTTTTTTTAGTTGTTGTTGTTGGTGGTCATGGGGCTTGAACTCTGGACCTAGGCACTGTCCCTGACTCTTCAGCTTAAGGCAAGCACTCTACCACTTGAGCCACAGCACCACTTCCAATTTTTTGGTGGTTAATTGGAGATAAGAGTCTCATGGACTTTCCTGCCTTGGCTGGCTTTGAACTGTGATCCTCAGATCTCATCCTCCTGAATAGCTAGGATTACAGGTGTAAGTCATCGGCACCCGGCTACTTGGAGACTCTTATTTCCAATTAACCAGCAAAAATCTAGAAGTGGGGGAAAACCAAAAACAACAACAATAAAAAACCTGGCAGAGCTCTAGCCTTGAGCAAAAGAGCCAAGAAAGAACAAGAAGCCATAAGTTCAAGCCTAGTAGCAACACACACACACACACACACACACACACACACACACAATTTTTGTTTCCTTTTGTTTCCTTTTACCTCACCTTTCTCCAAAGCCTTTATCTATTTCCTGATCATACACTGATTTCACTGAGAGGAACTGGAAAAGGCAATTTGGTCAGATTAACATCTCTTGTAACACTTAGAATTATCTTTCTCTGTGCCAACTCCTACAGTTGATTTAAGACGTAGAGATGTATGAATCTTAGGTACATGTTTGGTTCACAGAAACCAGAAAGTACAGATTTTAAGAATTAAAGCAAACAATGTGTATATTTTGAAGTTACTCAGATATGTTCTATTCATTGCATTTGGTTATCTTGAAACACAGTAACCTTGACATAACAGTTGAAAAAAAAGGAGAAGCAATGTAAGCATAAATGCCTGAACATTTTAATATCTTTTATCAATAAACATTACTAGAATGCCATACATTCTAGTCCTGAGGGAAACCTGCATTCTGTTTCTGCTTCCTGAGACTGCAGCTGGATCTTATTACAAGGGTAGGGTAGGACACACCATGGGAAGCATGCCTAAACTTTTTAAACCACAAAAGGAAGACTGATCTTCATTAATTAGATGTCAAGATTATGCAGATTAACCACCTTATTATGATATATAACATGGTGAAAAACACTGTTATATGGCTTGTTGATAACTGCACCTAGGCAATTTAGTTAAGCTTTATTTGCTTAGACATTCCATTAGCCACAAAGGTGGAATTTGATGTCAGGTCAAAAAATCAGGTCAAACTGTGACTTTGTGGTTGATGACTGAGAGAATGCTTTACAACAAAGGGAATGGAGAACACAGTATGATATCTTTCCAACACTTAACTCAGAAAAAAGAATGTCATCGCCAACCTAAATTAACATAGTGCTACTACATAATGCAGGCAAACGAAAATATTAACAAGTTGATGAATCATAACCAGAACTCCTTACTTAAAACTCATTCTCTGCCTTTGTAAAACCCATGGGATTGGATTAAGACAGAATCCACCTAATTTTATTTTATAGAAAATGTGAGCAATGTGTTTTAGAATGAAATACAAATCTATGGCCTCACAAACTCTCACCTGAGTATTGATAAGCTCTTTTAATAAAATGTGGAACTCAATTACAAAAAAAATACAAAGCCATAATATGGAAAGATACAAGAACGAGGTAGACTCATGTATGATTTAGCCTTTACCAACTTTAAAACCAGTCTTCCCAGCTGCTAGGGTCCATAAAGAAAACCTATTACCAAGTTATTCTGTGAAGTTATTATGATCTTCATCTTTTCCATGCATATAATTATCAAAAACACTTCAAGCTCAAATGAAATAAAGGTTTATGCCCACACAGACCTTGTCAAGTAGCCAATGACCTGCCCTTTCATTGTGAGTGACTAATATCAATGCTGGCTCTAAAGAAAGACACTTTTCATAATCGCCCAACAATCTGCTAAGTGAAAACATATGGATGGGCTTAGGCAAAGCCTGCCAGGGGTCTTTGCTGAATGGAAAACAGGTGCTCTCATTCTGTGCCACGTAATACCCCATTTACCCCCAAGTCCAAAGGTTATAGGACTAATAGCTGCCTGGTGGTAATCAGGGAAAGCCAAGACACTAGCCCTGGTGAAACATCTGGGACATATTTTACATACTTGCAACATGTGCTTCAGGTTCAATTAAAGTGAGGCTTTGGCACATTTATTAATCTTTTTTACTTTTATCCTATAAGAGGACCCACTGACCTGACCCTACTATTATACCATATGAGAAAACAGAGAAATAATGAGAGCTAGAGGTTAGTACCTGTTCATATGGCAAGAAAACACATTTGTTTTCTCATGAAATTCCATTATGCATGACTCTACACACAAACTTTAAATAGAGGAACCAATGAATTTTTTTAAAGTAGGAAATTACCCTTCTTGCATTTAGACACACTGATAGCTAAGGCTTACAGCTTTTACTGCTGTGAGAGCCAGCCCAGAGACACAAGCTGGTAAATGGAAACAGGCATTATTTCCATCTCTTGAGTGAAAACTGTATTTCAAGACATCTACTCTATCTTTTCCACTATTATGCAAGAATTTAAAAATCTATTGTATTTTGTTGCATTTGAGATTTTTTGTTCAGACATTTTCATGCTATCAATTCCATTATGAGTTCAATATATATTATATATTTATTTAATGTATATGTTTATAATATATAGCATTCAAATAAAGAGTTGGATTTATGCAGAATCAGCTTGCAGTTCTTTCACAATTCTTTCATAGTCAGCATCCTGTATGGATGAATCCAGTTGAATTCACACAGTAATTTAAGCATCTACCTTCAGTCAACTTTGGTAACTAGTTATGAAAATGTGTTAGAACCAGGGTTTCAATTTCATACAACCAAACACTTGATTACAATAGAGGCTACTCTAGAGATTTGGTGGTATTTCCATTTTGGCATGTTCACTTGATGTCTATGTTATGGTGAGCTGGTTATCTAGGCATGTATTTGTTTCCCATGCCTAACATCCTTTCTATTAAAAAAAAAACTGACCAAAAAAAAAAAAAAAGGGAAGATGAAAGGAATAGAATAGCCTCAACAAACTGGCTCTAAAATAGAGGTTTACTTGAGGCAGAGACATTGAAGTAGTAGACTTCACCAAGGGTTTCCATTTATTAACATTTCTGGGCAAATGCCTGCTGCTGGGATGGATCTTTATGGTAGCTTTAATAATAAAGCAGCAACAAGCATGGGAAAATGGCCATAAATGGATGGCAGCTCAGTGTTTATCAGCAGAGAAATGATGATTCAAAACTGACATGTTGAGTTAAAATACAAGCTCTCTACAGCTCTACAACTGACCTTAACAATAAATCATATCATTTATTGCCAGAAGAGTATGCTCATGTTATTTAACATTAAAAAACAAGCACATATGTGTTTTTTGCAGGAAGGACATTTTTTTAGTTTTATATTTGATGATGTCGCTAATGACTAAATAATATACAGAAGAAAAAAAATTCACATAAGAACTCTATCAATTTAAAAAGTGTTTGAAGTAGCATTAGAAGGAAAAAGTATGTTTGCGTTTTTCCTTCAAGAACTTATTGTTAGGAAAAAATTGTTTATGAGGTTAACTAGTCATTGTGATTTTTTAAAAATTTGAATGCAATATGAATCCTTCTCTGGGATATAACAGATATACTGTTGTTCTCTTCAACATTTTTTTTTTCATTGCTTTAGTATAACAAAATGTCAGATTGTAGGGAAGGTCAAAATCGGGTTTCATATATCGAACAATGCGCAAATAATTAATATCCTCTCCTCTGCTTCCTGATGACACCTTAGGAATGTTTAGCTTTTAGTTGTATAAATGCTCAGAAGTCATGATGTCACAGCATTTCAGCCCTCCTTGCCACAGAAAGCAGCTCCGTCGCCACCACCCACTACTGCCCTGATACAAAGTCCTTCTAATTCATCTTCCTTGCCTTCTTTCCCCAGGGACAACCAATCCAAATAGCCACAGAAATGGGCTGTTATTTACTGTGGTCACCACCCCTAAACCAAGAAGCAATCAAAATATAAGCTTCTCTGAACAAGGACCTTCCTGATGAGGTACCCAGAGCCATTCCCAAGGTAGGCAGGGACAATGAGCATTGGGGTTATTTAAATGTCCCCCATACTCATGTTCTTTCACTGGGCTGTTCTTCAAAAATTACTCATGACAATATCCATGGTTCAACTCATGCAGACGGCTACCTTTCCACTCCCCTCTTCCTTCAAAGTATAGACCAATTTGTAATACTCAAGATAGGACACATATTTTGCCCTTCAAAAACAGTTGTCACTGCAGTTATCTTCATGAGAGCTATCAAGTTCCAGACAAGCTAAAATTATATATATATATATATATACACACACACACACATATATATATTTCCTAGCAGAAAAATATTTGACCCAGCTCTGGACAAAAGCGAAGAGAATTTATAGCCCTCTCTCCCTCTTTGCAACATGCAGTGACATTGTTAGGATGATAAACAGCACTGTCCAATTTTCTGAACTCAAACACTTCAACTCCTTTTTTAACTGTCTGTGAAAACAGTGTCATGTCTCCATTCCCCCATCCCCAGGCACCCAAGTGCTGGGAAAGATAATTACCTTGTCATCTTTGTCATCTTCTTCTTCCTCGTCCTCTAACATGTCCTCCACTACCTGCAGACAGAAAACAGAAGTCGTTTTTGTGCTCTTAAAGGAGAGAATTTTATTCTGTCATTTTGAACCTTTCGGAAATAAAAACTTTATTAACATTTGAAATGCCTGCACTGGGAGAGGATGTTTGATCTAGGAATGAGGATCAGGACAAGATTCTGCTTTTAACTGATTAAACATTAGGCAACTGAAGCCCCATTAAGGAATCTCATACATGAGAACTGTTTTGTGACAAAGAATTTGAAATATGTGTAAGGTAAACATTCATTTAGGGGATCCTGTAAATCAGGAAATTTCCTATGCTGCTGTCTAAATGAATCATGCATTCTAAATTTAGAGTTAAATAACAAAGCATGAAACAGCTCTGTTATTTCTAATTTACTTTTTTTCTAGATGCTAAGGATTTTTTTTTAAAAAAGCTATCATTCTTAATTGATTCATTCTGTTGGCCTATGTCACAAAATTAACACATCTTTCATGGCTCAAATTTTAATTTTTATGCATAAAAATCAACTCGACTGTTTTTGTATTTTTGGAATTTTGTAGATTACCTGAAACTCATTTTAATTTGCTGTGATTTTCACATAAGGATTATGAGAATGGATATCATTAATAAAATGAATTCTAAAATCATATGTATATATCACATATATGAGCTCTATGTACATGGATATGCCATGCATGTTTTTAATATATTCTAGTTTACCTAGAAAAATTAGGTAATAAATGGAATGGGCTAATGATTTTGGATTTGCCAGGTAATACTGCTTTACCTCAGGCATTAAGAATGGAAATTCAGTTCAGATGGGGTATTTTTAATTGTTACAGGCACAAAAATTGCATTCCTTGAAAATCAAATGTAAAAATAAAACCAAAGTGAGGGCTTGTCATTTAGGTTTGTCCTCATTTACTACATTTATAATAATTTATATAATTTGTAAATGCATATGCCTTTTTTTAATCCAGTCTGAATATCTCTAAGCAGACTCAGTAGAACCATGGTAATCAAATAGCTTGAATCCCCTCAAACCTCACAACTTTAGGGACACTTTAGCCCTTTTATGTGTCTTCTGAATATAAACAGGAATAACTTGTAAGTAAAAACTTGAATATATTGTGCCATGAATTGTGTAAACTGATACAGTATGTTAGGATTTTCAGTTATGAGTTAAAATATTCTAAAAGCTTTATATGATTTAAACATAAACCTAATATAAACTTCGAGGTCACATGAACCAATATATAATCAAAGGCATGTGAAATGTGTGAAATCATTTGTCAGTTAATGTCACATTTTCCATGTTCTAGTAAATGATAGAAGTTTAAGGACTTTCACTAGGACACTCAGCATTTGAAAAAATACCAGTAACATAATATCTAGTTTCCAATTAACTAACATAATTTATACTACTCTACATACAGAAATTCAACTTAACAAGAACAACTCTTAATATTTTCTCTAACTATATTCAGCTACTCCACAATCACTAATAAATTCCTTTGTCCAAGGCACACAGTACTAGGCAATGTGGGAATTCTAAGATGATTATCAGTGAAGTACTTCACGGATACTCATATCAACTCTCTAGAAGGTAAAGAGGGACTCTCAGGTAAGCCGTTGTGTTGACATCCAGTTTTCTCCAACTTGAAGCATCATATTACAAATACGCAGAAAACCATAATGACAAAGTTTCATTGCTGTGCTATCACAGGCTATTCCAAATGGGACTATTTGTGACAGAGTTTTAAAAAGGAAATCAGCCACAATGTTTTAATACATTGGAATGCATCAAAGCAATTCCCCCAACCTTATGAAGATTTTTAAATGATTATTTTAAATCATTCAAAATTTCAGTTATATAGTATTTTTTTGCTAAAACTCCCTATGCATTCATATCAAGTCTGTCAAAGAAAATGAAATATTACACTTTTATTCTCATGAATAAACTAAAACCACATTGAAGGTAGTTGTCACTAAAAATGTATTATAAATTTCCTGTCCACGGCACTTACCATTGTATTGTGTTATAAAGGCAGTATGGCATCAGGTTGTGCCTAGAAGATTGCTAGATACATAGCAAGAGTTCAAGAAAAAAAAAATTTTTTTTGTTGAATAGATACATGTATTATCTATCCTTTATATCTTTCTATTTGTTTTATTGAGACAGGGTCTTTCTGTGAAAGCCCAGACTGGTCTTGAACTCACACTTCTCATGTCTCAGCTTCCTAAACACTAATTGTAGGCACATGCTCCTATTCTTCATCTGTTTGAACACAATCTTTTAGTGCCTCTTCTTTATTCCATAGACCTGACTCGGATTCTATGAAAAGACTTACACCTAATCAATGGCACAGATTAATAAAGGCAAGTATTCAAAATGCCTTCAAACATTAGCCTGGAAAGGAGCCTGGGAATATTTAATCTTTAAGATTTGGGAATTTATAAAATTAATTTCAACCATAAAAGCAAATACTACATTGCTGGGCACTAGTGGCTTGCACCTGTGAGCTGCTCAGGAGACTGAGAACTTAGGAACCTGAGGACCAGGGACTGAATCTAGCCCAGATAGAAAAGTCCTTGAGACTCTTATTGACAACTAGCCACCAAAAAGGGTGAAGTGGAGCTGTGGCTCAAGTGATAGACTTCTAGCCTTCAGCAAAATCATGAGTCAGTATTCAGGAACTCAGTTCAAGCCATGATACCGGCATGCATATACACAACACACACACACACACACACACACACACACACACACACACACACACACACACACACACACACACACACACACACAGAAAGGAAAAGAAAAGAGAAAGCGCTATGTTCATCTACACATCCTACAAATCATCTGTGAATCTTATGTTCAAGTATGACTCAAAGAAGTCTATAAAATCAGGCTCTTCATTTGAAAAACCCAAACTGTTCTTACCCTACTCAAGTGGGCAATTGGCTACGCACAATTACTCCACAAATGTGCAGCCAGAACCACCCAATACAACCATTTGCTTTTACATTTGGCAGCAAAGTGTTGTGTTAGTGAGGGCCGCTGTGTTGTGTGTTAGCGCTCTAGTGAGGGCTTTTCCTTTCTCTAGTGGCTTTTTAATGTTACATCATAAACATCTACAAGTGAGGATTTATAATACAGATGGTTTCTTCCTGGTGCCTCCATACTGCTCTGCAATGTATCTGTGCTATTACATTTTGTTCAGGTGAAGCTTAAGGTGCCATGGAAAATGGAGATGATAATAGCCCTTATATCTCATAGTACTGATTAAGGATCCAATAAGAGCATGTATATAAAGTGCTTAGCATAGTTCTTGTATCCAACTAAGTTCTCAAAAATGTTGTCCTGTAATAAAAAAGAACATCAGCAGAGCATTCAACATTAATTTTTGGAAATTAAATTGTGTCTTTTTTCCTTGGACCAAATACTCTATGTTCTTAATGGCACACAAAATTCTGATTCATGCTTTCACTGACACTAAGAAACACATAGAAGTGTAGTAACAGATGTGCATAAGGACTTTAAATTAAAATGGTGATGCTTTCACAATTAGTCTTCAGGCTTTAGTGGTCCAGTGAAATGAATGGCTCTGAAGACAGGATCATGTTAGAAGCTGAGCTGTGCTTTTAGACACAAGCTTCAGCCAGACTCAATGAACTCAAACTGCAAACTGAGCTTTTAAAAACAAACCACATATATCACTGAAGTGCATTTAATGACTGCACAAAATTGCAACCTTTCCCAGAGAACTCAAACAACACCTGCTATTTAAAAGTAGACGGGTGGAGTTTAACACTTAACTAAAGAAAACAAATAAAATACAGGAGTCCTAGTGTCAAATTCCAGCCCTTTCCTCTTCAAATAAATCCAAATAAGCACAACAGTTTTGTTTTCAGGTATTCAAAGTCCAGTTGCCCAAACATTTGTCAGCAATAACACACACACACACACACACACACACACACACACGCGCGCGCGCGCACACACATACACACACACACACACACACACACACACACACACACACACACACACACACACACACACACACACACACACACACACACACACACACACACACACACACACACACACACACACCCTTCCTTAAAGGGGAAAAAAGGAAAAGAGTGACATAAATGCATGTTAGAAAAGATACATTTACAAAGTTTCTCTTTTTTTTCTTCTTAAGAGAAAATCTTTCAGGTTGGCTCCAGAATTCTTTTTCCAAATTACACTTTCTGATACCTTACTTGAAAGCAAGTAGTATTAATCAAACAAAGGAAGGACACTAGGGAAATCAGAAAGATGTAATGCAAGCAGTTAAAAGTGACATGACCTTCTGTAATGTCGCTCGTCACAGACTTATATGCCACACACTGGAGGAAGGTCTTGAAAGAAACGGATTCTTGCTACTATTCCTTGAATGTAATACTAATAAAGATGACATTTTAAGAAACACACACAGACAGTCCCAAATGCAGTGTGCCAGCTACATTACAGCCAAAGGATAAGCAGATAACATTATTTTAAAAAGGATAATATTTCTTCTTCCATATTCAATATTTGCTGAACATTTTTCATTAACATATAAAATGCAATATGTGGCAGAACATTTTAAAAATCAATTTATAAAATGGAACAAATCCCATCTATAGTATCTATATATCCTCTATACATGTAAAAGCATTTCTTTCAATATTTTAAGACATTTTCAATATAACCCAATACCATGGAATATTTTATAATTTGCAAGGAAATAAAATTTTACTTGACCAAAGATGGAGCACAGAAGCAACTGGAAGGATGCAACAAAAGAAAGAAGACCAACCCAGTATAAGAATGAATAGTAGATTCAGGTATATTGCATTTCTAAAATCATCACAGGACAGTGAATATTAACTACTGCTTTTTAATCCCAATGGATAGATAGTGCAGGTATAATCCTAAGGTAACAAAATATTTCTTCAAATAATTCTTAAAGCACTTAGCATTATAATTTTCTTAGGAATTATGTCTTCCATTTCTCTAAAACACTGAAAAAATTGTGATGTTAAGTTGTAAATACTAGATCTTGTGAAAATATACCCCTTGAAAGCCAATGCTGACATAAACTACTTTCTTTTGTATTTTTATTTCCTTGAAAATAATCTTTGAATTAAATGGATGTTTTGATATGTGTGGAACAAACAGTTGCACAATTCAAATTGCTTTACTCAAGCAGTCTATAAAAAAGCTACATATTTAAAGAAGAAATCACTGCTGTTTAGATTGTGCAACTGCAATGTTAAAATATTAAAGAAAAGTGGCACAAAAGAAGATTCAGTTTTAATTTCTATTCACAGAACATCAAATGTGTACAGATGCTCATAATGGGACACATCACATACTAAATGCTTATTTCTACCCAAGATAATGGAAGAATTAGGACAGGATGGTATTCTTCCACAATTTTAAATAGCAGTCCATTAATATCATGTGTGTGCATAACCAGGCGGAGCATACAATTGCATGCCCATGTATTCAGTACACGTGTAAGTATAATATGAAGTTATGGAATGCCTATGATTGAGGATAATGCATGTAACCATTTAAGTGATTTTGGACTACTTGGAAGTTATCAGAGTTTGGCTGAAGACTTTTGTGGTCAGTAAGATAATTACATGCATGCTTGGGCAGACCTGTTAGGCTTCTCACAAGACTTCTGAGAAGAAACTTTTGCAAAATGAATGGTACAATTACACGCACATACAATTTATTCCATATTTGTAAGAATACCAAGACACAAATGGGATAATGTGAGGTCTCATAGAGTATAGTTCGAAAGCATGTATGATGGCGGCTTGGTTTGATTCACGCTATTAAGGATTTGACCTTGAAATATTTCAGCTACAGTAGTTATCGAGATAGCTGAGCCACTAGATGTAATAATAATTAGTGTGATAGGCTTGCAAGTGAGGCTGAATATATTGCAATACAAAAGAAGGCAGACAAAAAGAGAAACGCATTAGTTCTTATTGCTAAAAGACTTCCTGATTTTTAAAGACACACTCAAATACAATTATTTCTTGCAGAGTGCATTTCCTTGGCTCATTCTGGGGAGTGCCATGTTGTAATTTTGTCTGATTCTTAATAGAAAATGTGGCTTTAATGTGGCTATCAGATGACTTTTGATTCATGCCACTGATTACATACAGCCTGTATTCTGCATCAAGAACTGCATTCTGATTTGCAGTATATTATGCTTTGCTATAAGGTGTGAAGACAGAAAATTTACTGGCCAGGAGTATGCAATGTTTTATTTTCTTAAGAGTCAGCTTAATATGCAAAAATATTCTTTTACTAAGAAAGACTATAAACAATAAATAGTGTGAATTCTATAATAATCATAAACATCTTAAATGATTTTTTTCCTGCCTATTGCCTTCTCAGTATTCTTAGACTTACACAAAGCACTGTGAACAGAATTCTAGTGTTTACTTGAGTGATGTCTCCACCTAAAGGCTTCACAATGTATTGTATATTTTGCTTAGAGGAAAATTCTAATCGTGGAGTCTTTAGGATATTGCATATTAATTCTGTTGAGTGGGGAAAAATAGGTCAACTATTAACCTTTAATGTTCTTCTAGAAAATGCTTTCGTGAACATGTACTACTTATCAGGTTGAAAATATTAAAAAATTCATCCCACCCAATGAGTTATTTAATGTGCGTTGAAAGCAAGTTGAAAAGATAACTAGACTCATTACTAATGTTTTATACAATTTAATATTTTCAAAGCAAAACATTTTTGGCTTAAATGATAAAGTTCAAATAAAATGGAAGTTATTTCTTTAAGCCTCTCTATTTAAAGTCATAGCTCCATTCCAAAACAACTTTCTATTTTTAAAAACATGGCACAATTTCAAATGTTTGACGTTTTGAAAACCACCTAAGGAATTTGTGTTTTTTAGTCTGTCTAATGAAGGCTTTGCATTATTATTTATTTAACACATTTTCTGCAAAGCAAGAAGAGGAAACTGCTGTGACTTTTGTTAGAGCAAGTGTCCTGCCATCTGCTCCGAAGGTCCCTGGCTCTAACCTCATCAGAGTTGCTCAGGAACATTAACACTGCAATAGGCGAGTTCTTTTCTGATAAATGTATAATTTAGCACATGTATTACAGGTCAATATGACACTTTGGGAACAGTGGGAAATCTTAAAAAAAAACACTTGAAAACAAACTACTTATTTTAGAGCTTCATGTTAGCAAGCCTTTGGACTGTGGTGACTGGTTAAGATATTATTTTACTTCTATGAAAATTCACAGGAATTTCCTACTTAAGCAATATGCTGGGGGTCATGGAGAGGAGTAGAATGGGTATACATTTGCAGAGAACAAAATCTGGCATGCGTGAGTTTTGTCTTTTTTCACCTACAATGCTTTAAGGCCTTTGAGAATATTGTATTATAAAAGGAGTATGTTTTAAATATTGTATTTATAAAAGGAGTTGTTTTAAATACCAAAACACATAGCTAGAAGACAACAGTTCTTTGTTTTTATCTTTCTTCTATAAGTAACAATAAAATTATTATTATTATTTTACAAAGAATAATATTCACAAAAGACATCCCTGGTGGATTTGGACCTGAAAGAATGCTTGTGGTAAGTAGTACATTGTAGCTCAGAAGCCTGAATGAAAAGAATATCTAGGAAACCTCAAACAAATCCAGCTAACAGATATTTCTTCCCACTTAGCAAAAAGCCTTCCCAGTCCATGTCCAATTTCTGCTATATGGTGTATCGTATGATTGCTAAATTACTGCATTGTGCATTTATAATATTTATAGTACCAACATTTAGTTAAATAACCTTTATGTAAGATTTATGCTGATTTTTTTATTTCTCACTTAATGGCAAATTATGAAGACCATGTTTCATAAAGATAATTCTCCATTTAAATTCATCAGTCCATTAAATATTAAAATTATGTTTCTGATGCAATCGAGAACAAATTTGTCCAGCTTCAGTGATTATTTGCTCTCATAAAAATTAGGCTTGATTAATAAAATTTAAATGCTTGATTAAGTTGACATTTTCATGTTTCATTCTGATTTATTAACATTAGTTCCTGTCTCCAGGCTTTGTAGCTCTTGTAGGTTTACCTTTCCCTTTCCCTAAGTGAGGCTATTTGAATAGAGTATTTTGCTTCTAGACCTAATGACAGCTCTACTGAGTTGTCCTTCGCTTCTGGTGCTGCCTGCCTTTGTCTCTATCCACTGTACATGGTGGAGAAGTATGTTGTATAATAATCAAGAAAAATGTTTTTATTTTCTCACAGATACATGTATATAGTATAAAAAAGACATACATTTATGGTATTTCTGAATATTTCAGTTTCTTTGAAGCTTTAATCTGTACAGGATTTTTTTCTCAAATTTCTTCATATGCTTTTTATGATACAGAGATTTATATTGGACTGGTATGTATGTACATACCAAGGGAATTATGGACAAAGGAAATCTTACTGTGGCATTGCTATTATTTTTGCCTATATGAGTAAAACTAAAAACAACTACTAAGGCTGGGGAAAACCATTCTCTTTAATAATAGTTTTTAGTAATAGAAGATAATGCTTCCAGAGTTAGCAGCTTACAATGTGTAAGCCCCCATCCTATCCACACTGACCTATCCCGACAAGGAGGTATCTGTCATTTATTGAACACTTATTCATTATATGCTTGATACATTGTGTTGTCTTTTAAATCCCTAGGTAAACATCTCCAAGAAAGTAGCTGTTGATCCATTGCATTGGAAAGGATATTGAGATCTAGAGGAGTGAATTTGTATAGCAAATAACTAGGAGGTGTTGAAGTTAAGCCCATAAATCACCTTCTACCACTTGGAAAGGTGCAGGTGGCAACACTTACTATCAAGTTGCTGATGCTCATTTGGGTACTTTGTACAGGTTAAAAGAAAAGTTCATTAATTCACAATTTTGGAGCAAGAGTTTCGTTTGCTGCATCACAAGAGGATTTAGAAGTAGAAAGGGATCCACCCTCAGAGAAGAAGAAGGTAAACACATTGGGTAAGCTTTTCTTTATAACCATCTACTCTCTCAAGAATTAAACAGATCCTGAAAGAACTACATTAATCCTTTCAATAAGGCAGCATTTATGCAACCAGTATCTTCAAGTTCCTTCACCATGACTAAGCATTCATCTGACGGAAAATAGCTGGGTTTCAGAGAGAAATCCACTATAAATACTGAGAGTATCTCTTTGCTATGGGACATTCTCAAATGCCTCTCTAGACAATCTGAGCAAGATGTGAAGGGTTCAGAAAGACACAGGGGCTAATACATGAAGGTAACTAAAATGTGCCTTCTAGGGCCACTACCACTAACTTTAAAACAGAAGTCTCTTCTCTGAATCTTGATAGATCTAAACTAAGATTTGTGCTTTCTAGTGAGGAGATCTTCAGAAAATTGCCTTTTAAAAATAGAAGTGTTTTCCTTCCTTTACATCTTTTTCTGTTTGAACATGTCACGTACAGGTAACACTCATCATCTTCCACTCTAGAGTTTTTATCTTTGCAATTTTAGGTGTAGCTGCAATTGGAGAAGAGAGTAAAAGGACAGTCTGTGAACCCAAGAAGTATTAAAGGCAAACATGAGAGGGGGGGTTTGGAGGGAGGAGGGAGGGGGGAGGGAGGGAGGCAGGGCAGGGGGAGAAGGAGAGAGAGAGTGAGGAGAAAGGGAGGGAGATTGAGGAGGGAAGTAAGGACTATGGATGTTTAGATATTTAGCCTTTTTTTCTCTACATACCACACATTCATACATTCTGTATAACTAGGTACACTTTGTACCTATTGCATCCAGCTATTTATTTTTTACTTACTCGGTTACAAACTGGGGAGTGGAGGGGGGTGAAGAACAGGCCTTTGTTATCTTGAAACAGCTAACCCTGATAGTACTTATAAGATTTTTTTAATGTGTTGACTGGAAACAATTGTGCATTAAAAAGTTAGTCTTAGCCTGGTGCCAGTGGCTCATGCCTGTAATCCTAGCTACTCAGGAGGCTAAGATCTGAGGATCACGGTTCAAAGCCAACCCAGGCAGGAAAGTCCGTGACACCCTTATCTCCAATAAACCACTAGAAAACTGGAAGTGGTATTGTGGCTCAAGTGGAAGAGCGCTCACCTTGAGCTGAAGAGCTCAGGGACAGTGCCCAAGCCCAGAGTTCAAGCCCCATGACTGACAAAAAATAAAGTCTCTGATTTATACAAGAAGATCAGATTAAAACATTTGCTCATTCATCAAACATTTTGAACAATTATTATGCAGCTATGACTGAAACTTGTTCTGTGTTGGAGTTAAATTCAAGTATAATAGTTATAGGCTACTAAGGAAGACTGACAGCCAAATATTTCAGCACAGTGAGAGAGTTAAGTTCTTATCATTATGGTTTCTTTCTAATTTAGTCTTGAGGTTTCCTCAAATGAGGCCATAGGCCATGACCACTCCTTTCTAAGAGAGCTCTGCTGGGAAAATACGGATACCAGACATAGATATGATAAAGACATATGGGAGGTTCAGTCACGTTGGCCAAGTAAGACACAATGAGACACTAAAAGTGTGTAAAACAGAAGAAATATCTTACTTACAGGTCCCGGAATGGTTAGGGTCACCAGGGAGAAGCAGAGGGGATTCGGAGACAGTGAGGAGCTCCACCAGGGGGCAGGGCATTTGGGAGGAAGCAGGGACTTGTGGGACTATGCCTTTATTAGGGCCTGCAGGCATTATCCCCTGGCTAATTAAAGAAAGCACGTGCAAAGAATTTATTTACAGGACTCTGGTGTGAACCATAAAGTTTAATCATAGGCAGCAGCTGTGAGGGGTGTGGATTTGTGATTAGTGTGATAAGTAAAAATAGGCTATATTACAAACAATCCCAAAGAAGGGAGATTTTTAACTAGCCAGAGATGATCAGGTACCAGTGGGTTTCAAGTAACTTAAGAACTTAGGTCAGAAAATGGATGCCTAGGCAGTAACTGTAAGACTTAATTTCTGAGAGTACCAATTGGTGGAGAACTGGGAGGAAAGGGAAAAAAGAAGTCAGAAATGCTTTTCTAGAAGAAATAATTAATGATTAGCGAGGCACATATACATAAAATGCTGAAGTTTAGCAGATTGCAATTTTTTATTAGTTAACATTTTTTTAAAAAGATCTTTAAAAGGCATATACTTTGGTCCAAAATGTCTTCCTAGAGTTTGCCAAAATGCCTAAAGATTTAAGATTCTTTTCCTTGGGGCACAAAAAAAAAAAAAAAAAGGAAAGAAAAGAAAAGAAACTTTTTTTGTGGGTGGGGCTTGAACTCTGGGCTTGGGCACTGTCCTTCAGCTCTTTAGTCAAGGCAAATGCTCTACTGCTTGAGCCACAGCACCACTTCCTGTTTTCTAGTGGTTTATTGGAGATAAGAGTCTCATGGACTTTCCTGCTGGGCTGGCTTTGAACCGTGATCCTCAGATCTCAGCCTCCTGAGTAGCTAGGATTACAGGCGTGAGCCACCGGCGCCAGGCAAAAAGAAACATTTTTAAAGAAAAGTATTTAATAAGGAAAAAATAGTATTTGTATAATGAAAATTATGCCACCCTTATAAAGCAAAGTTTTTCCAGCAATATATCAGAATACCATTAACTCCGTTATAAAATACAGAAGATTTTGTTGTTGTTGTTTGCTTGTGGTGCTGGGAATTGAACCCAGGACCTCCTGTATACTTGGCTAATGCTCTACCACTTACCACCCAGCCCCATTATAGAATATAAATGAAGGTAACCTCAACATGGATTCACTATGATTAATTTTAAAGTACATGATAAAAAAACCCAAACATTTGTGAATATATTTGAAGGAGTAGAAAAGCAAGTTAGGATATATAGAATCTTGGGGTACCTTCTGCTCCACTGCTCTTACTGGAGCAGAGGTCAACCCATCCCTGGTCTTCTTCACAGACGCTGTGGATCCATCCCATCTCAAGGTTCCTCTTTTCTCAAGGTAGAAGACTCTCATTCAAACTCTTCTTCATCAATTTAGTCCCACCCGCTTCTTACAGCTGCAAAATGAATCCCCTACAAATCCTACACAGGTCACAGTTGGAGGAGTCCCAGAGTAGTCTAGCCTGAACTGCCCTGAACAACACATTTAGTCGTTATGAAGCCCTCTGTGGCTACAGAGGCACAGTGCACCACACTCGGATCAAGTCTTTCAAATGCCTTGCTTGAAAGGATGTTCAGTGCTACAAACATGCCACATATCAATCCATAATTTCTACCTGGCTCCTAAGACTCCCAAGACTCCACAGATTTAGCATAGCATGTATATCTCTATTATGGTTCCCGACTATGGTCCAAGACTAGACATTGCCCATCTCTGGGACACATCTGTTTCACCTAGAGCATTCCTACTCAAATATATTGATTCTGCTAAAGTGACTGTCTTGGATTCAGTTTCCCTATTTTTCCAAAGACATAAGCATCATCCCTTCTTGCTGACTGTGTCAAAATAATTGCCTTTGCTGGGTATGTGGGATGGACATACAGGAAGAGAGGCAGAGGATGTAGGACTGAAAGTCTGTCAGAATTAGAATTTTGTCTAGCTATGCTGATGAACCATTTGAAAGTGTTTTGACCTCTTTATGCCTTGGTTTCCTTCTCTCCCAAATGGTAAGAAATTATAGTTTAGTTGAATCAAATGAAAAGAAGAACATGAGAATATCCGGCTCATGTGTTTATCCCCTCTTTGATCCGATATCCCCACCCCTTTGCTCAATAAACATTGCAAAGACCAAAACAGGCAAGAAAACAAATGCAAACAACTAAAAACCAAAACATTAAATTCTACAGGAAGAGTCTTCCTATAACAATGGGGAAATAGAGCTTATTAAGCTTTGGTTTGGATGGGCTCATCCAGGTTGAAAGATGTTAGGGAACCAGCAAAATAGCACAATGTTACAATTAGAATTTTATTTCAGGGTCATCTTTTCTCTATGGGTCTACAGGCAAGAATATAAGGTGTCATTGTGATAAACTTGCCAAATAAATATAAAATTGGAATTGCAAAATCACATGGTTATCTAAAATTCCAACTTAATTTATCATCAGTCCATTTATTTGTTATTTTAGGAAATACTAACTTGGGGCTCAATTCAGACTTTGTGGATGCAATTGGAGAGAAACGTTGAATAGAAGGCTCAGTCATCTGGGAAGGGGATAAGAGCATGGTAATAATGTGGTTGGGCACATGAGTGGAGAAAATGTGGAAATCCATTTGGTCCATGTCCAGATCCTGATATGGTTTTGAGATGAGTTGGGCATAACTCTGTACAGTGAGTGACTAGCTAACAAGTCTAACAGCTTTGACAAGGGGCACAGTAGAGGTGGGGGGAGGGACTGTTTTCGATTTCTTTGCTCTAGTGATTGTGTTGGAAAACTAAAGGTCTGGCTTTTTCATGGTCCTCCTTAGATTTTTGCAAGCTGTTGACCTTCTGAAAAAATTGAGAAAACTGCTGTTGAAGTAAGCATGAAGGAGAAAAGAGTAATCATCCATTTTTAGATGTGTTTATAGGCTGTATGAGTCAATGCTGCTTCTGTTAAGAGCATTGAGTATGTGGCCTTTTTTGGTTCAGAGATGCAAATGGAGACTTGTGGTCTATGCTACTTGCAGTGAGTGATAAAACCATATTGAAGTAGAGAGGATCTAACTTATATTCAAAGTGCTGTTGTAAACAAGTCCTCTAGTCTATCTATCTTTGGCTAGCCTTTTAGATCCTGTTAGAAATAGTTTACTTGTTACTATTCCACCTTTTCAAATATTCCATTATGGTTTGCTTTGTAACCAACAGCAGTGACTGAAAAAATATACTACATGTGTTTGATTGACAGGAATTCAGCTCGAACACCAGATGTTTGGTAGACATTCTTAAATTTTCCAACAATAGTATTTATGATGTAAGGAAATTTTTTCTTTATATCTTCATTTCTAAAGATGAGTGTTCTGTTCCTAATTGGACCAAGCCCAGCCAGAAACAATATTCAGTTTTATTCTAAAGGGGAAAGTAAGAACTGAGTGCTTTGTCATCAGAGGGAGCTAACTAAATATTTCAGTGTTTACTAAAGCATTTCTGCAAGGCAGACTTTGTCTCAATTTGTGTCATAGTCATATCATGAGTCAGAGAGTGATTTCATCGATCTGCTCCACTCTTCAGTCTTTTAATGCCACCATTGATTAGACAACTGAGATTGTTGTGTAGGAGGCATATCATGATAGTAGGAATGAATGTTCTTTTAAAGCATAATTAAAAAACCCAGCTTGAAGAATTTCTGTATGTTAACAAAATTCAAAGACTTTCTTCACTAATGTGGAAGAGCCTCAGCTTTGATTAACCCTTTCCATACTCCTCTTTGGGGAGGGGGGTCATTTCCCAGACCATCAAATACAAAAGCATTTGAGGAATGGATATCCAGCACTATTTCTAGAGAAATCAGTAGGCACCCTTGAAGGAATCTGAGGACATTTGGGATTTGTGTAAAAGCCCTGGATGCTAAAAAAGTGTCTTAATATGAAAAACATTCCAAGTGCATACTACAGAATAGCCCGAGGTTTCAAGAAGGGACCAACTTAGAGATTAAATCACATTTTCCCTGTGGAATTTAGTTTATCCTCGTTCATTTGTACTTTCTTCATTTATAAAATGAAGATAAAACTATTTAGAATTATTTGCTCGATAGAGTTATTGTGTCTCTGGAAGGCTTAGCAAGATATCTGATACAAACAACATGCTCAATGAGACCTTACTTAATAAGGTAGAGTCCATTTGACTTCTCTCCCCTCCCCTCTGTCATTTGTGGGTGAAAGTTATGCAGGGAAAGATGGGATATAGCAAAATAGAGCCCCAAGAGGAGATGAAATTGATGGAGCAGTACAAACTTTAGACTGTGGCCTCTTGGGAAAGTTGGTCCATAGGTATATAGTGAGAACCACAGACGGTGCAACAGGACCCTTGTTTGCCTGCTCACCCATTTCCTTGGGTCCCTCTTCTTAAGAACAGCTTCCTGAAGCTTTTTAATTTTTTCTTCATATAAGTGTGTTCCTTAATTGCCATAGATGAAAGGGCCAGGGGTCAGCTGGAATAGAAGGAGTCAGTCCACTGGCTGGGGTAACACAATTGGCCTTTTCTCTCCTGAGAGAGGCTGATAGGATGAACATTAAATACTTCACAGAGCACCTGGGTTTAATAAGGGTTCAGTAATTAAATAGACATCATTTCTTAGGTATCTACCCTTCAATGTAAGGTATTTTTGTCTTCCAGTGTCTGTAACCTGTAGAGCTGGTAGCATCCTAATAGGCAGTTCACGGGAGAATTTTCCTCAGTGTTTGGAGTGACAGCTGAAACCAAGAGAAGGATGACATTTCTATCTATATCCCTTTCATTCCGGGGACATTGCTGAATAAAGCATGCATTAAACAGGTTCCCCTGGAAAAATCTAACAATCCGCATGCTAGAAATGTTAATGCCACTGTCCCAGACTAGGCAGATTCAGGCCTAGGATTTCTTATTTTTAACAAGTCTAACAGTGGAGGTCAAATAACATTTCTAACCACACCTCTTCCTCAGGAGCTCCTCATTTCTCAGGAGTCTACATTTTCAGCCTCACAAATGGCTGTGCTTCCTTACTCTATCTTTAACGTGTTCTAGTCATAAAATGTAAAAAAGACGTATTTGGAAAGGATTTTTTTTTCATTTTTCTTATTAAGAGTAAAGGCTCCTGAAAATTTGAGGATCTCCAAGGTAGACAAGGCTTTCCTTAATAAACAACACACCATCCACCCTTTCCTATTAATCTCAACTATCAATCAGTATGTTGAAGACAGAATTTTCACCCACATTTCCTCTTTCACAGTATTTATTTGCTTTCTCCTCTCAACATCTGTATCATGGAACTATTATTTCCTTTTGTCTCTTTTCGGTATAGTCCTGAAGGTCATTTACATTTTTTCCTTTATACTTTTCATCCTAATCAATTTTCTCAGCTGAATGAACAGTATTTATTATTTTAATAGCAGAATAGGAATAGTCTCCTCCTCTTCTCTTCCCTATCTACCACCCCCCTCCACCTGCCCCTGCTCTTCTCTTTCTTTTTCTTTTCTAAAACAGCAAGTCTTCCTGGTTTCCCTTTTTAGCTGTTGTGTGATTAATGTACCTTAGAGACTCTGTAAAGTTTTATACATGCTGAAAGATTCTGCAACATTTTGGGGATACCAGTAAGGGCTTAGGGCAAACTACCTTTCTTCCAGGGCTATGTACCAAGCAGAAGAGTTACTTAGTCACAACACAGCAACCCCTACAACATTGTCCCTTAATTTACACACACATGCACATACAAATCCACACATACACAATCTGCAAGCAGCAAAGTATAATCCAGGTTTCTTTTGAAAAGGAGTAACCAGTTCAAATGCACAGCTGGGTATGCCAGAAAACACATAATTAAACAAATTGGATTTAAGAGTTACGTAAGGCCTCAACTGAGCCAGTGAATGAGAGGCTGAATGAAACGTTGTGATTGCTGCTCTGGTGCCTGGGAAGAACAGAATATGTGGATATGTGTGTTTGGGACAAATAGAAGGCAATTACTGAGAGTTATGGAGTGTAGTTGGCATTCTATGAGAGTTAGACTATAGAATGGTTCACAGTGGGCTGTACTGGGAGATAAAATGTTCTCCAGGGCTAAAAGGGGGGCATTTGTTAGAAGACATGTGACTTAAAGGGGAAAAAAAAGGTAAATTCTATCAGAGTTTTGTTTTGTAAAAGATAAAGGGAAGTAGAAAAATTATGTGTCATAATTTTAATTATGCATTATTCAATTTTTCTACAGACTTATAAAGTATTTGAGAATTTTAAAGTTCACTTTACAAGCCAGTAGAAAAATGTGATCGAGAATATATTATATATTTTAACCTCCACTTTAAAAGTGGACTTTTACAGCCAGGACAGCTATACTATTATATAACAAGCAAATTCCATGGTTTCAGAATTTTTCACTAAGAATTCTCAAATCGTTGACTAAATGTTGAAGACATACTCCCTCATAGAATTAAGAAGCTAAAACTAAATTACTACTTTTTCCTATTTGCAAATAATCTTGTTTGCAAATTTGTCTCAAGGCAACTGAATGACACATAGTCTTCTCTCACACAAATCTTCTTGCAATAAATGAGACGAGAAAGCACTTGTCTGAAAGAGTCCTATTTTCTTAGAGAGAATATTCTGTATTAATTGACATAAGTACCTATTAGTTTCCATGACACCAGTGCTTAAGGTATTTGGGGGTTTGTCTCTCAGTGTACAATAAACTATATATCTATAAAATCTTTGCCAATGGCAATAACTTCTATTGATGCTGCCTAACCATTAAAATCTCTTAGCAATCTCATATTTGATTTGTATAGTTTACTAAAAAATGTTTTGAACACTTCTAATTTTCAAAGCACATGCCAGAGAAAGTTGTAAATTAAAAACAACAACAGAATTTCTTCCTTTAAGCTCAGAACTTAGTGAGATGGAAATGAATATGGTGTGTTTTGGTCATGTATTTGGTGGGTATGCATCAGCATTTTCTCTTTTTTTTAATGATTAAATTATTTTGAAGGGGTGGGTGGAAGGAGGGTGAATATGTTGAAGAGATCACACAGATCAAGGTGTATTGTATACATAAACTGTTTTGTTAAATGGCAAACAAATTCAATATGTATCCTACAAAATTAAGAAAAGTAAGGGAAGGAGTGAGTGCCCAGGGTTGGATGAGATGAAAGGGATAACAATAATCAAGATGCACTGTATTCATAACCTGCTTTGTCAAATGGCAACTCCTTTGTACAAATCTTCAATATAATATTTTTTAAAAAGATGCATTGTATTCATAAAAATTACTTTGAAGAGGTAATTTTTTTTGTCAGTCGTGGGGCCTGAACTCTGGGCCTGGGCGCTGTCTCTCAGCTCTTCAGCTCAAGGCTAGCACTCTACCACTTGAGCTATAGCGTCATTTCCAACTTTTTCTGCATATGTGGTGCTGAGGAATCGAACCCAGGGCCTCATGCATGCAAGGCAAGCACTCTACCACTGAGCCACCTTTCTAGCCCTTAAGTAGATTCTTAGGTTTGACAATCCTTTAAATTCTTTTCAACAGTTGTTCATCAAATCATCCAATTGCAAATGTCATGTTTGGAAAAGAAACCCTTATCTTCATTTATTTATATGTGGGAAAACCTTTGGAAGTGTATTTTCTATGGGTATGGAAATAATTTAAGGTGAATAATACCTGGCAGAAGAATAACAAAAGTGATTATAGTGTGATAGGTCCACTTTCTAATGTAAAATTCTTTCTGAGAAAGCAAAGGTTGTCTCACACATTTTAAAGACTTTCAAATATGCCAGAGAGGGCATTTTTTCCCCATTGCTCAGTGAACATCTATTGAATTAAGGTACTTCAATATTCTTCCCTAGGCAACAACCATCACTTCTTCCTTCCTTCCAATGGTAGTCTACAGAGAGTTACCTTAAATAAAATACATTCATTTGGTTTGGTCATTAATAACTTTGTGATAGTACATCTTATTTCAGGATTAATTGAGGAACAGAACAAATCTAAAGAATAAAAGAGACAACTATTATAACCCCCCTCCCCATAGTTCATTCCTTGGTGTACTCTCTGCTTTAGTTCCTACCAAGAGGAGTGATGCCAGAAATAAGTGAATACTTTCTGTTGTGTTAAGACTAAAGAGCTGCTGGTAAAACTTTCTCCAAACTTGAGTATTCATAGACAGAATCTCTGGTTTGGAAAACCAAATTCAATGTTGATCTTGTCAGACAGAGTAGAAATAAGTACAAAAACACACACAAGTAAGAAAGTAGAGACTTACTGTATCACGTTGCCTGTTATCTTTCCCTGATATTATCAAGAAGTAGTTCCATGTCAATAGTAACAACAAAACCAGTGGTATCATGTAGAGCTCAAAGTTCCAGACAACAAAGAGAAAGAGCTGAGGAGAGGGGAAAGAGAAAGAGATGAGTCAACTCTGAATTTCATTAGACAGGCTCTCTTATTCATACTCTACTTCAAAACCCACAAAACTAAATGCTTCAAATCTGGAAGATTTATCTTGAAAACAAATCCTTGAGAACTTAAGTATTTTCTAAAAGCACAACTGACCCCTGGAAACTAATGTGAAGATTTTACTTTGTTTAATTTCTATTAAGGAAGAAACCCTGCTATCATTACATTGTCAAAGAGGTAATTTTAATTTTTCTCCACCACTGCAATTATTGTTAGGTTAGACAAAGTTTTTTTTTTTTTTAAAGCAACAAAATGTGCTTTCTTTGCATTGTCAGAATAGCCTGGTCTATCTGCCTTAATGACAAAGAATGAATCACTATTAAACATCAAGGATTTTCTTCTTCTTTTAATCTCACTTGGATAACACAATGAACACATTATAATAGGCAGACAAAAATGCTAAGTCTACAGCAGAGAGCCCCAAAGATTTCACAATATGAGGACAAAAAAAAAACAACCTTGCCACCAACAAGTATAAAAAGAGTCTGTCTTATATTCAGTATTACATACAAATCAAGCAACTATGAAACACAAACATAATTCTGTCAAATACAAATTTAAGATGCCTATGAACATCATTTATTCCTCTAAGTATATTAACTATTTCTGTGGTAAAACACAAATATCAGTCTAGGAGCACAGGGCGGCAGATGGAGCCATTCTAAAAGCATTTACATGGTAAAGCAAAGGACTTAAGATGTAAAATGTGACCTCCTCCCCCCATCACCAGACGTAATACTGGACTGATAATCTATTTTTCTTGGGCCTGTGGCTTCTGCTGTCAGACTCAGGTAATGTTAAGTCAGGTGGATTATAAGAGCTGGATTCTACACCCGACTCTAGGAGTAACCTTCTACAATATCCTATCTTTAATTGCTTCCTCTATATTATGGAAACAATGGAAGTATCACTTCATAGTTGTGGTAACAAAATAGCTAAATGTAGTTTAACTACATTACTATATTACCAGTAGCCAGTAAGGTAATGAACAAAACAAAAAACCCACCAAAATTTATTATGATGCCAATATTATTGAACATTAATTATTGACTATGATCTTCATAATCTAATGTTAAAATCTGAAATTTATCAGCCCACTAAGATTTAGATGAACAGTAGCTTAACTGTGAATTTCTGCTAGCTAGCTAGGAGAACATAAGTATCTTACATTTGACAGGTCGGGAGAGGAGGGTCCTAAGGATAAATATGTCAGGCAATGTTAGCAATCTACAGCCTTCTCAGAAAATCTCAATCAAACCTGGAGGCTACTCAAGTAGCAGAGAAAATTACACTGTGGAGTGCCAGAGAGACTCTTTGATTAAGGGACAGAGAGATAGTTCTGGGATTTAGAAAGTCACCTGGCCTCAGAGTTTTCCTATCTAGACTGAGGTCCACAAACTTGATCACTTTTAACATCCCTACTCTACTAAAATGACTTCGTGACATTACTGTACCATTTGATATTTTAACATTAAAATTTGAGAAATGTGAATTTCACTGAATTTTTCTGATATTCATCATTCTAAATGGATACCAAAGAGTATAAAGAATGGTTTAGTAACAAAGGAGGAGGCTGCAATGCTTGGTAAGAAATGTACACATTATCCTGCCCATGTAATTGTAACTCCTCTGTACAGTATGTTCACAAATAAAATTAAATAAAATTAAAAAAAAAGAATGGTTTAGTAAACCAAGAAATGAATTTTGGACAGAAATACATAGAAACAACTAAGTTCCTAATTAATGCAATTCGTGAAAAGAAAATATTTTCCTTATTATTTACATAATAATTATATAAATTAGTGATGATTATGATAATTAACATGTATTTTTATAAAGATACCTTTCAAAAATGGGAGAAAATGTGGGAGGGGTGGCACTGTTCAAAAAGAAATGTACTCATTACCTGTCTTATGTAAATGAAAACCCTCTGTACATCACCTTTACAATAAAAAATATAAAACATATATACTTTTTCAGGAAATGAGTTAAGGTAAATTTGATAGCATCAAAACATATAAGAATGTTTTGAGTCCATATAAGTTCTTTACACATTTATTTGTAATTAATTTAATCAATCACTAAAATGCATGCTCGTTAAGGGTAAATACTTTTTTGTACATTTTTATTGTAAAAATGTTGTACAGAGGGGTTACAGTTACATGAGCAAGGTAATGAATACATTTCCTATTGAGCATTGTTGCCTCCTCTTTTGTTTTCCTCCTACCATCCCTTCCCTCCCACCTCCACAACTACCTCCCCTCCCCTTTCCTCCCTTCCCCCACAAGTTGTAAAGTTTGTTTTCAACATAATGTTTTGTATATATCATTGTTACAATGGGTCAACCTGTATCTTTATTTAAGCATTTTGTTTTTTCCCTTCCTCTCCCTGAATTAGAGAAGTATATATACAAGATGCAGTGCACCAACATCAAATACAGTGAAAATAGGGGTTACACCATGCGGGAGGAACATACAAAGAAACAAAAAAATCACATGGTACATTATAATACGTTAGAAACAATACAAGAAAGAAAAAAGATATTTGGGGTTCATTTTGCTTAACATCATCTTATCTGGTCATATGTACATAGCTTTTGACCTTTTCTGCTTGTCCTACACAGGTACTAGTTATTACAAATAAGGGAAGTCATGGGACCTATGTTTCTTTGGGCTTGGCATACTTCACTTAATATAATTTTTTCCAAGCCTTTTCATTTCCTAACAAATGGGGTAATATCATTCTTTCTGATGGAGGCATAGAATTCCATTGTATGTGGAAGAATCTGCCATGCTACTGGATTGGAAGGATCAACATCGTGAAAATGGCAATACTTCCCAAGGTTATACCTATCAATATTCCAACCTCATTCTTCAGTGAAATAGAAGGAGAAATCCAAACATTCATATAGAACAATAAAAGACCCTGAATAGCAAAAATGATCCCTACCACAAAGAACAGTGCTGGAGGAATATCAATACCAAATTTTAAACTCTACTACAAAGTCATAGTAATCAAAACAGCTTGGTACTGGCACAAGAACAGACCTGAGGACCAATGGAATAGAACTGAAAACCCAAAAATGAACCCATAGACCTATAACCACCTAATCTTTGATAAGGGAGTTAAAAAAATAGAATGGAAGAAAGACAGCTTCTTCAGTAAATGGTGCTGGCAAAATTGGTTAATCACCTGTAGAAAACTAAAGCTAGGTCCTTACATATCACCCTGCACCAGAATCAACTCCAAATGGATCAAAGACCTTGGAGTCAGAGCAGACACTCTGAAAACATTACAGGACGGAATAGGAGAAACCCTAGGTCTCCTTGGCATAGGCCGAAGTTTTCTTAATAGAGACCCAGAAACACAACAAATCAAACAAAGGTTGGACAAATGGGATGGCATGAAGCTGCAGAGCTTCTGCATGGCAAAGGACATAGCTAGCAAGATCAATAGAAAGCCCACGGATTGGGAGAAGATCTTCACTAGCCATACAACAGACAAGGGTCTCATATCTAAAATATACTTGGAACTCAAAAAATTAAATCCCCCAACAACAAACCCTCAAAGACTTCTTTCTTGTTGCTTTTAGAGCTTAGAACAGTAGTTGAGGTATAATAAGTAATCAATAAATTTACTGTTCATTGGAATAAACACTGGATTCCAAAATCATTAAATAAAAGTTGATTAACTTTATATTAGTAAAAGTAGTATAAAACTCAAAAATAATGAAAAGAAATGAAAACAAAAACACCTGATTTCAGGAAACTGCTTGTAGAGTTATAATCTGAGATGCAATGAGCACATTTCTCCTAACAAGTAAGTCTTCTTTAGGTACTGCTTTCAGATTAGCTTCTCTTTCCATCTTGGCTATATACTCATGAATTGTTTTATGTATTAGAGTCTGATCATATTCTTTCCTTTTGTTCCTTCTCATATACTTGCATTTACTTGATGTGTGTGTGTGTGTGTGTGTGTGTGTGTGTGTGTGTGTGTGTGTGTGTGTGTGTGTGTGTGTGTGTGTGTGTGTGTGTGTGTGTGTGTGTGAGTTAGTCCTGGGATTTGAACTCATAGCCTGTTGCTGTCCCAAAGCTTCTTTGGCTCAAGGATAGTATTCTACTATTTGAGCCACAGATCCACTTCTGGCTTTTATTATTGTTCAGTGGATATGGGAGTCTCACAGACTTTCCTTGTCAGGTTGCCTTCAAATCACAACCCTCAGATCTCAGGCTTTTGAGTAGCTAGGATTATGGGTGTAAGCCACCAGCAGTCAGCCATTTTACTTGATTTTGTTATGTTCTGCTCTGATAGGTAGGACTTAGTTTATCCTAGTGCTAAATATGACCAAGTGTAAGCATTTTTAACTTGTTTAACAAATATAGTCTCCTTGTAAGGCCTACATAGTGGTGTTAGAAGCATCATGCTACCCAAAATACACGTACTATATCCTTGCATTGGTGTCTGTTATAGCCCTAGAACTACATAGAAAACATTTTCTAGCTAATAAGCCTATAAGTAATCAAGACATCATCATATCTTTTTTTTTTTTTGGGTCCAATCGTGGGGCCTGAACTCTGGGCCTGGGCACTGTCCCTCAGCTCTTCAGCGTAAGGCTAGCACTCTACCACTTGAGCCACAGCGCCACTTCTGGCTTTTTGATTATGTGGTGCTGAGGAATTGAACCCAGGGCCTTGAGCATGCAAGGCAAGTACTCTACCAATGAGCCACTTTCCCAGCCCCATCATATCTTTTTGACAGAACTAGTTGCTTCAAGCAGTAGAAACAAGATCCAATTTCTGGGAATTTAGCCATCTTCTCACTACATCCAAATCAACATCCCAAAGGCTCTTTCAAAATATAGGACTCAGAACCAACACATTTTTCATGAATACCTGCGTGTTCATACACACTATTTACATGGTCCTCAGAAAATATTTCAGGAAAAACACAGAAAAGAGAAACAATGTAAGAAATGACACCAGCTTTTGGGGAAGCTTTAACAATAGGAAACAGTCTCCTATTACTTGTATAATTGAGCTTCCACAGTTGAAAGTACCAAGAAAGGAAGGAAAAAGAAGGAGAAGGAAGGAAAAAAGCAAAAGGAAGGAAGCATGGAAGCAAAAACAGAGTTTTGAATAAGTTCTATTAAAGAAAGCTCTATGAAATAAGTTCTATTACCTAGAGCACTTATGTTCATATATTTTAACACTCAAAAATGACAAAAACTCTTGAAAGAACACAAACATACATTTTATCAGTAAAAATACTTTTGAACATTTACCATGTGGTATGCAATATTAAATGTTCAAAAGTAGGACAAAATGTTTTCTGGATTCAGATTGCTCAGAATTACTTTAGAACACGGGATCAGTTATTCATTATGGTATAGTGAAGATTGTGATTTTTGTTAGCTGGGGAGAGCTGAGCTGCAAAGCTCAAACTATGTACAATAAAGCCTTCATCCTCTCAGGGACCCCATGCACTAAGGTCTGGGAGGAAAGAGGGAGATAATGGGTTAAAATGGCATGGAAAATAAATTAAGGAGTAACAATTTTAAAATCCCAATATATTCACAAAATACAAACAAATTGTTTAGCATGTGTCCTGACTCATGCTTCTAGGACCTGTAGGAGACATGGAAGATCCAAAGTCTCTTGTTTTTCAATATTGTATGAGGTAATAAGGACTCTCACAAAGTTATACCATACTTCATTTCATTCATCGCCATCAGCCTCTCATCCTTTCCTTATTCATAGGACATTATTTAAATGAGAGTAGGCACATACAACTTCTGTCATTAGAAGAGGATACTGAGGGTTGTATGTATTATCCTTGACTGCATTATCTTGAAGCTCTTTTTCACCTGCTTTGGCCTGGCAGCCATGGCTATTGAATCTCTTAAGAAACTGTCCTAGTCAAGTAGACTGGGAAAAGCATAGGTGCTCACATCAGGCCCAGAGGCATCCAGCCTCCCCAGCCACTTGCCATGTGGCCAGAGGAAAGTGACTAGATTTCTTTGTTTTATCATCTGAAGAGTAGGAACAATACTACTTGTGGAAGGAGATGGAACTAGTCTAATGCTTGTTACCAAAAGGTGCTCAGCAAGCAGGGATGTATTGGCTCAATTAACACACAACTTTTTGGTCCTTCTTGCAGCTTCTTGTCTTTTCTATGCTACCCCAGGAGCTGTAGTTAATAACTGTTTCTAGAATAAGAGCTATGTGGAGCCATGCCCACAAGAACAAGAAGGGATGATGAAAGAAATGCCGTTTTCAGTGTTTTTGTATTTCATTTGGGGCATTCATGTCTTCCTTTATCATGGTGTCCCATACTGACACTGGGATTAAATATATTACTCCACTTATTCAAGAGCGGAGTAGCAAATACGATAAACACACAAGTTTGAAAACCTTTTGACACAGTTAACTCCATCTCAGAGAAAAGTCAGAGAGCATCCAGAAGCAAAGCTACCAACCTGAATGGAAACACATGTGAGCCCAGCTGAGGACAGAAGAAATGCCCAGTTCAACTTGCTTCAGATGGCTGACCAACAGAATTACGTTGTTCTAACATACTGCTTCTGGAGCAGCTTATTATATATTATATAACTGATGTATATAATTCACTCTCCAAGATACTGTGATATGGAAAGACATGGATCAGACCAGAAACCTGATCATTATAGGGCCTAAGCTCATTGGTTATTTTGTTATTTTTGTTTTTTTTTTTTAAATAATGCTTATATTGCATTTTTAATAGTGGCTTGCCTGTGCAGAGAAACCCAATATAAATATTTTGGTCACCATTTGATATGAGAAAAAGATAAAAAAAATTAATGGGGACATGGCTCCAGTGGCAGAAAACTTGTCTAGTAAGTATGAGGCTCTCATACTTCAAATCCTAGTACTACAAAACAAAACAAAACCTAGTGGTGAAGTTGTAGTTTGTGGCAACAATTTCATTTTTCATTTTTTCTTACTTTCTTATATGGCTTTGAATATCACAAGTTAACTGTTGACTTAATGCATGTGACAGTGATTTATCACAAAGTATTATGTAGGCATATTGTTAATGTACGGTTTTTTATATTTATTTAATTTTTTTAAAAGATTGTGAAGACTTTATAAACTAATGCTCTAAAGTAAGCCACTGTGATAACTATGTTTGAGTAGTTACAGAAGCTGGGCTGTGTTCTCCAGTGGGATCTGGATTGATGAAAACAGAGGTGCTTGCTTGAAAGGTAGAAGTTATGTTAAACAGGGAGTTGCAGTTAAAAGTTTTATTAGCAAGGGAAAAAAGGAAAAGTTATTTATTTACAGAAACTCATTATTACTAGTAAGTGGCACACACATACATTGAAGATTTTGGAACGCTGAGTAAAAACTAGTAGATTTTAAGTTTTAAAGAATTTTTAACAAAGACCTGTTGCAACAATGAGAAGTACAAGTTGTCATGTCCAAAACGAGCTTTACAACGTCGGTGCAGGGGGGGGGTGGTGGAAGGGGGGGAAGGAGAAGGATTGGGATTGGGGGGGAGGGGGGAGGCTGGGAAGGGATGTGAAGGGTAAACAAAGGAGGAGGCTGCAATGCTTGGTAAGAAATGTACGCATTATCCTGCCCATGTAATTGTAACTCCCCTGTACAGTATGTTCACAAATAAAATAAAATTAAATTTAAAAAAAAAGAATTTTTAATAATCCCATGCCCCTACTTATAAAAGGAAAGCTTGCTTTGAAATAGAAATTTCATGAATATAAATTTCTGTCCATATCCTTTATATTTGTAAATCCAAATACAATTTATCTAAATTACTGCTGTCTTGTCCATAAAATGAGTACCAACATCACAAATGTGTAATACTTAAGTATCTATTTGGGTCAGATATTAAAATCATTTTAAATTTTAATAATTAATATTCAGAATTTTAAAAATTACTAACTGAAAAATAATACAATTTGTTCTGGCAAGCATTTTATGTCATTGCATGGAATAAGTAGGGGAAACGTTCCCAAGAGAGACTATGAAAGGTGAAGCAGAATACTTCATTTAAAAAATTTAATTTACATTTCTATTTTTATTATTAAGGAATTTTGAAAAGGGGTTACAATTCCATGTCAGGTACTGAGTACAATATTTCTTGGACACTATCACCACAAGATTACTTCATTGTTTACAAATGAGGAAATGAAGGCTCGGGGAGCTTGAGATTTGTCAAGAGCTACTCTCTACTGAGTGGCAGAATCAGACCTTCTGATTCGTAACCCAGTGCTTTCTGAAAAAACTTCACTGCCTCTAGGATGAACAATTCCTAGTGACTTTTAGTGCTTTGAAGGTGTCAATTATTTAGAAAATGGTATTAGATGGTCAATACCTGTATTTGGACTGATTGTAGTTTTTCTATGTCTCTAATTCTTCTTTCTTTCCTTTCTGTGAGGTCACTATTTTTGCATTAACATAATGGAAGAGAAAGATACTTCTTGGGTGCTGTGACAAAAGTTTAGAATGGCAAAGAGGTCAAGAACTAATGATGGAAACGAGGTTTGTGGAGTTCAAGTCATTCTTACTTTCTCTTACTATGTTGTGTGGTTCTGAATAATCAAAAGTTGGCCAGTCACAAGGTTTCTATTAAAGAGAGTTTTCCTCTGTCCAAAATGTTTAGAAGAGGTTAGCCAGGAGGATGTAATGGCAATGAGCCAATTACATTTTTCTGGACAAAAAGCGTTCCAGTGTTTTAAATGAATATTAAGCAATCAAAACTTTCTGTCTTACTCAGAACGTAAGTGAAGGAGATACAAGGCAAATTACCTAAAAGTTAAGTGAATGCTTTAAAATATTAAGATTTTATAGCAATGCCATTTCTTAGGAAGTACAAGATATATGTGATTTTTATTTCTTTGAGTTTGGGGGGCTTAAAAGTCTCAGACAGGACCCAGTCATTCACATCACCCCATCAATTGATGCTTTCATTGAAGTGCCCTGGAAGATGCCGGCATTCAATGATCATTCAGGGCCACACGCGACAGTATCCCAGGGGGAGCACTTCAAAAAAATCATTTAAGTTGGAATATTGAATATCCTATTCTTTTGCAAACTACAGTATGTTTTAAAAAGAAATCTCATCCAAAATGATTAACACTTCCTACTGTTCAAGAAAAAAAGCCTGCCCTTTCAGACTAACAGCTGTGGATCATTAGCTCTCCAGTGATGAGATGTGTTTGATGAGTATTTTTCTTTCTAATTAAGAGATGAGATTCTCTATTTGACTGTCTCTTCAGAAAGAAGTGAAGAAAAAATTTGCTGCCTACATGGAAAGGCCATCTCCTACAAAACAATTAATTATTTCAGGGTCCTTTTAGAAAATCTTTTCCTTCCTAATTTCAATTCATTTTTTTAAATTTCTTGAACTTAACACACAGTTACACTCGGGCCTTCACAGTATTAACCCATTTTCCACCTAATCTTCACCCCCTAGCGTTTCTCTGTTTGTTTCATCCTTCAATAATATCTAGTTCAGGTAAAACGAAGGAAGGAAATGTGTCAAAGGTACATGTATACTTACAAGAATTCACCCAAAAGGACTTTTTGGTCGTAACAGAACATTTTGTATGAGGCTTTTCCCTCATATGAGAAAAGCTTCAATTTAGAAAGATAAATACAGAGGATATATTTTTTAAGGCAATGATGTAAAATGAAAAAGACCTTCAAGGTCCTTAGCAATATCTAAAAGTAGCTATGGTAATGAATACTAAAAAGAAAACTATTTCACCTTTCTCCATAAGACTAGGCTCAAACAAGAAAACTAGGGAATGAACGTGGAGACCTAAAACATTTAGGTTTTCTTTTTTAAGAAGGCCTTAATAACAGTAGGAAAATAGATAAAACTTTTGGATCAAAAATGTGATTGAAGGGCTGGGAAGGTGGCTCAGTGGTAGAGCGCTTGCCTTGCATGCATGACGCCCTGGGTTCGATTCCTCAGCACCACATAAGCAAAAAGAAAAAAGAAAAAAGCCGGAAGTGGCGCTGTGGCTCAAGTGGTAGAGCGCTAGCCTTGAGCTGAAGAGCTGAGGGACAGTGCCCAGGCCCAGAGTTCAGGCCCCACTACCGGACCCAAACAACAACAACAACAACAACAACAACAACAAATGTGATTGAAGAGTACAGAAATTTTCCAGTGGGGAAAATAATCCAATGAAAGCCAATGTATGAATCCACCAGTTGCTTTCTTTGATCCTTCTTGGCACTAGAGGAAAAAAAAAGGAAGGGAGGGAAAAAAGGAGGGGTCATTTTCATTAGGTGCTCACTGCCACTTCCTTCCCCAGGCCACATATGGAAACAAGTAGAGACTCTTTAGTAGCCACAATGATTAGGTGGAAAGAAGGTAGCTACTGTACCGGCATTTAGATGGTAGATCCCAGCTTGTGGATCACTGTGAAAACTGTAGTACATACATTCTTAGCTTATGAGAAATTTTCTTGCCCACAATGCTAACAGTATTCCCCTTTGAGAACCACTGCTAGTTTTCCAAGGAGAGAACAGTTATAATTATATTAATTATTATAATTAATATATATATGATATATTATAGAATATTATATGTAATATATACAGAAACCTCTGTATATATACATATGATTAGATATGTTTCCAAGAGGATAGCATGATTTAGGGATTTAAAGATTGAGAAGAGATCAGTAGCAAAGAAAAAATTGCACATACTCATAAGCATTTACATTACATGGTCTCTCCACCTAGTAATATTTAATACTTCTTTCAACCATGCCTGTGGAAAACCTGGAGGTGAAACCCTGTGCTCACTCTTCTTGAAGGCAAGCCTCCACTACAACATCAGAGTCTTCAAAACATAACCTGCTGGGAAGTGGAGGTGGTTTTTGCTTTAATTTAAATAGCCAGATGGCATCACAACCTGTGTTTAGGATTTTCTGAATTCTAGGAGGTTCCACTGAAGCATCTTCCACTGCCTCCATGTATCAAGGGTTAGTGGACAGGCAGAGGGACCCTAGTTCATGCCTAGAATAACAGTAGACTATCCAGGGCAGTTAGTTTAGTTTATGTAATGTATTGCTTTTCGGAAGATAGGTGTTTTTTTTATTGTTGTTGTTTTTTGTTTTACAATTCTCTAACTTGAAGAATAGCAAGAATTTGGTGACCCCTCTGGCCCCACAGAATCTCTCCATTTTCTTTTGCTGTTTCCCATTATCATGCCCATGTAGTGAAATTCATTTCTTTTTTGGGGGGGGAATTCATTTCTCTTTACCATTTAAATGAACACTTCTTCCTTTTTGTCTAATATCAACTAGATATCAAGGTAACTAGAGTTTTGTTGTGTCTTGATGTATTAGATGTATATTTTCTGAAAAGCATAGCTTGACTCTGTCTATGAAAGCAGCAAGTGTGACAACAGGATAGGACTCATTTGAAGACCTGCTTCCTACAATCCATGGAAATACCTACGGAAGAATCTCCACAATAAAACAAACCAAAATAACCTTAGTTATAAGGCACACTACTTTTCTTGATGGAGATAAAGTATCAGTAGAACCTGCCAGCCCAAAGACTTGAGAGGCTATTTATTTATTTAGATTTCTTTTCAGCTAACAAGTTGCACTGTCATTTTGTGCCATTTTTATCAAAGTCAGAGATGAAAGGGTCTAGTTTTGCTATAAGAACAACTGACAACTCCAAAATGTAAAGCCAAGGTGTATCCAACATGAACATCATGTTAACTATACATGAATAACTGACAAAGTTGTGAGATTATTGTTAGTCAAAGTTTGGATATGGAATGACAGTAACAAATGCTTATAGATGCCTTGAGTTTGTAAGGGGACTCTTTCACTAGAAATTAGTCCTTTTCCTCCTGGTTTATAATGTTTGCTATGGGTATCAAACAGTGCTCATGTTTTAATTTCAATAGTTTCATTATTAACAGAGGTTTGATTTACTCAAAACCAGGCTGCATGCAAAATCATTCTCCAGAATCCAGAGCCACACATGTGTATTGTTTTTCATCATCAAATATGGACATCTAGTGGGAAATTGATATGATTTGCCCATGAAAAGATTGTTAATATTAAGTATCTGTCTAAAACTGAAAACAAATTGAGAACCAGAACTTTTTATTCCTTACCTAGAAATAACAAAAGCATGAAATGTTCTTTCTATGCTAGTGAGGGAGCCAGGGGTCTTTCCTGAAAGAGTCGGACCCTGGAGAAAACAGAATCTTAAGAGAATGACAAGCTTCAATGAGCTTTATCACCATAACAGATTCTTAAGTATTTCTATGTTGTAGTTCCTCAATAATTTTTAGTGATTGTTAATTGTCCCCTTATGCTCCAGTGCCAATGAAAAAGTCCTTAAGCAAGGTTCTACCTTCCAAGTTCTTAAACTACTAGTAAACACAATGGCTCTATTAAGTGCAATTATTTAGTTAGGGAGCTTTTCTTTTAAATGACTATTTCTATCTATATATTTTTTAGGATAGTAGAAGTGCTATAAGGATGTACCAACCCTATTACATAAAATTATCTTTTAAACTTTTAAAGTAATAAATCTGTTACTGCCACTGTTTTTGAAATAGGTTCCTAGTCAATTTGCCTCCTTGTGTATGTAAACGCTGTATGTAGGTAGACAGAAATTTTACACCGATGTTTGTGGATGTACAAAATGTTAAAATTTTCCTAAGTTTGAAATTTGGCTTTAAACCTATATCCATCATGAACAGGTACAATATTTAGGGCAACAGCTGGCACTTCAGTTGCTCATGGAGGGAAACTCCCTCTGTTCTATATTCTGTGCCAGAAAATAGGATATCCAGCCATCTAGCAAGCCAAACACATGTTAGTGAAGTCTGTGATACAAGTTACTTTAAAAATTAGACCTGCAGACTTTGTATTCTCCATTCTAACTCGCTGAATAAGAATGCTTTTGAAAAAGCACACCATCCATTTTGGTCATTCCTGATGTGCAGAGGGTACACTCTGCCCATTGTGGGGCTATCTGGATCCATTCTGAGTCATTTTCACACAAATTATCTCATTCAGCTTTATACAACATATCACGAATATCCTTCCTGCACTCTGATTTCTGCTCTTTTTAATCCTCCATGATTATTCTTTGATTATTCTTTGTCCAGATTTAACATCTTCATTTCACTCTTAAAAGGAAAAAGCCAAAGGCAGAGTGTTTTAAAATTTTCACCCTCATAAATAGATTTAAGACCTAATAATATCATATATTTCAGCTACCCTACCAGCTTCTGAAGCTTCATCTCCCATTCTGTCTTATAATTTTCTAATTTTCTCCTTCACTGGTCTCATTCCCCCAATCCCTCTGTCCTGGAAAAACTTCAAGAGTTATGTTTAGCAGCTCTAGCTATGTCTGAACATTTCTCTTTGCAATTCAAATAATCATCTTAAGCTGATTTTAACAGCCTTCTTTACTCCATTCCATCTTTTACCCTTGCTGTGTAATGTTTACTGATGAATGTCTTTCTCCCATTTCTTAACAGATCTAAGTGGTCTCATTACTGCACTGGAAGCCTAAAGGTTTGAGCACTAAGTATACATTTCTTTTGGCTATTTTCCACACCTCTAAACATTCTCTTAAATGTAGCAGGGCTTGTGTTTCAATGGTAACAGAATTTATCAGAGAACACTAGTTTAGACAGCAAGCAAGCTGAACTCCAACTGTTCAAACAGCCTGACTTTTACAGTAAAAGGAAAGGCCCACGGCCAAGACCACTGAGATGAGCAGGTATTTTTAGTTCACTTGTAGGCCAGCTCTAATGTAATTCTGAAATGTTTTCTTCAAACCAAACCCAACTTTTTCAGGGCTGTCCAAATCTGTTTTCTTTTATAGCAAGTACAAATTCTTGGAGCAAGGGAAGCATGCGTATCATTTGCAGTGCTGCTGCGTGTCTGTGGTGTTGATGCCCAATGGCTCAAATTAGTCCGCAAAACAGATGAGTGCATTGTAATTAGCTCTTGTCAAACTGTTAGAAATACAAAACCCATTTCCACTGTAATAAAAATTATGAAAAAGACAAGTCTCTCATATCATTTTTCAGCCAAAATAATTCCTGAAATGTCTTATAATTTAGGATTCCAGAGTTCTAAAAGAAGGCCATTTCATTTTCAGAAAATCTTTCCTACACTGACATGGGGATGCGAGAACAGATTATCTTTCAAGCATTTTTGTTGTTGTATTTGATTGCATATAAAATCTCATTTCTAAAAATGACCTGTCAGGAATGGGTATATTTTATTGGGCCACAAGATGCTGACATGTATGACTGTTAACAAACATTTTATGATCTCTAAGTATTTTTACAATAAAAATTCTAGACTTTTCCCATTAGTATATTATGATAAATTTCTAGAATAATAGTGCATTTTTCTTTAAACAACTGGATATTAAGCAGATGCCAAGTATGGGTTCAGATGTGATACTATAGAGGTCACAGAGGTCAAACTCTCCCATAATGCTCTTCAGTTTCATATTGGTAATTTAATTTAATACTCATTATCAGAAAGGTGATGCAAAGGATGATGTTCAATTTTTTTTCATTCTGGTTCTGAGTCTTGAAATCAGGACCTCGTGTTGCTGCTGCTTGGCTTTTTTAGCTCAAAGTTGGCACACTTGAGCAACAGCTCCACTTTTAGCTTTTTGATAGTTAACTGGAGCTAAGAATCTCATGATCTTTTCTGCCTGGGCTGGCTTTGAACTAGGATTCTCAGATTTTAGCCTCCTGAGTAGTTAAAATAATAGGTGCGAGCCATCAACTCCTGGAAACTTTGCTCAGTCTCTTAAATTATTAATATACTCCTGAAGAAAAATATAGACTCATAGGTGATTATTTCAAAAAGTAAGTTTAATACCAGTCCAAAGGTGGTGCAGTTTCAGATATGTCCCATTGTGCTTGTTGGAATGAGCAGTATGGAATAAATTAATCAATCTTTGGAAGTAAAAAAAAGTACTATATACAGAAGTTAATACACAAGACCATTAGAACAAATATCATGCCCTTTTGGTGAACAAACAATTCAGACATAACATTGAAAGCATTCTTTATGTATGTATATATATATATGATATGTGTGTATATATTATATGTGTATATATTCACATATATGTATAATTTATGTATTTGAACTTCATGAAAGTGTAATATTTTCTGCTCCCAAATATACCCTTAAGTAAACAAAAGTCAATCATATGTTGGGCAAAAGTAATTCCTAGTCATATATAAAGAATTTACATTAGATTACACAAAAGTAAAAAAAAAATCACCAAGGAAAGCATGTAAATGTTTAATAAGCACATGAAAAGATGCTCAATATCAATAGTCACCAGGGAAATATAAACTAAACCATAAGGAAATACCATTTCATCTACACAAAAGAGACTACAGTCAAAACTAAATGTTATTTGTTGAATGGTAACTCATTGGTACAACTACTTAAAGATCACAAAAACATAATTTTGACCCCCCCCCCAAACAAAAACCAAAGTGTTAGTGATAATGTGGAGAAATCAGAACCTTCAGATATTGTTGGTGGAAATGAATAAAAATATAGCCATTCTGGAAAACATGCCAGTAGTTTCTTTAAAAGGTTAGTGTGTACTTTCCATAGTATACAACAATTCCACTTCTGTTATACATCAGAAATGAAGACTAGGCCCACATAAAGACTTCCACATGAATGTTCACAGAATATTAGTCATGATGCCTCCAAATGAAAACAATAAAAAGTGTGAATGGATAATAAAATTGTGCCATATCCATATAGTGAAATATTATTGTGATTAAAAAAAGAAGATCCTATTGACACCTTCTATATCATGGATTCAAAATCATCATGGTGAGTAAAAGAAATCAGATATAAAAGACATATGATTCTGTCCATACAATGTAAAAGACAAATCACTAGAGATAGAAAGCAGATGGGTGGTTGCCAGGGGCTGGATATGGGAAGAGAGAGTGACTATAATCAGGCAAGAGGGTTCCTCTTAAAGTGACTTACTTTGATGCTGGTAGATTCTATCATGTATGTTACATCATTCTACTGAGAGAAAGTAGAATGAGACAATGAATGTTTCTCACTCTCAAATATTTAAAATGCTCTTAGATGACTATGCTTGTGATGATTCTTCAGATACTTGCTCCTAATTTGGGTCCAGAGACTTTCCACTTAGGCTTCTGAGAAATAGCAAAATCAAATATCAACATCCATCATTGCTAATTATAACTGGAAATGCTAAGTCCTAGAAGCAGGTGTTGAAAAGTGTCATTACAATACTATCCCTCTAAGGTAAGACGATTATAAAAGTAGATCCAGACTCTTGTGAAAGTGTGTGTGTGTGTGTGTGTGTGTGTGTGTGTGTGTGTATGAGTTGTGGGGCTTGAATTCAGAAGTTGGGTGCTGTCCCTGAGTTTTACCGTTCAAGGATAGCACTCTACCAAGTAGAGTCACAGCGCCACTTCCAGTTTTCTTACATTATTGGAGATAAGAGTCCCACAGACTTTCCTGACCATGTTATTATCCATCCCCAATCCTCAGATCTCAGTCTCCTGAGTAGCTAGGTTTACAGGCATGAGCTATTGGCACTTGGCTTGGTTAAATTTTTAATTATGGAATTTTCTCACCCTCTGAACTGGCCTAGAATTTGAACAAGAAAAAGCAAAACAATGGGGAAGACTTTTCCTGACAAAGGCCATTTGGATATTTATAATATCATTTTCAGGCCATGCAAAATTATCTGTATAAGCAGAGGGCCACAGCAGCCATGGAGAAGCTGAGGAGAAGCACAGGTGTTGGCCCCTCATGTACTAAATGATTTCCTGCACCTGCCTGGCCTATAGGCTGCATGTTCCCCATCCAGAACACATGAGAAGGAAATCAAACAAAACAAAACAAAAATGAACATTGCACAAAAGAATAGGGATAGAGCAGCAAGGTCATCTTCCCTGTCCAGAAGTGGTCACCACTGGATGAATTTGAGGATGCTTTCTTATTCAGTAATCATGCTAAGAAGCTTTTTTAATTTGAACCTAGAGTTAGGTTTTCATTGCATTCCTCCATGATCTCTATCATCAACATATCCTTAGTACCACCTATCAGGAAATAAAACTCCTCACCTCCACATTCATGCACAAAACTAAACGGAATACATGGTAAGGGGATTGGTTTTATTTTTTTGGTCAGTAACAGTCAGCAACTCCCTTTGGCTGGGTGGCTTTGTTTTCCTCAGTATATTATATCAAGAAAATAGAAATGAAAACTGCTGAACACAGCAGGATGAGTGAAATAAATCTGAAAAGCACTTCCAACTGTTTTTTTTTTATGTGAGCACTTCTAACACTTGAAGATAATCCTGTATCTTCCTCTAACTGCTACAAAACATTTCTTCTTACTTTTTTTCCCTGAGAAATCTTAATACATGAGTATGTAAGTTCACTAAACTATCTCAAGCATAGCAAAGCAGGTGAGTGCTGGCAGATTTCCCATTGTTTTTACAGACATTCTCACTATCAATTGCTGCAATCTAAACTGGCTCTCTATTCTGTTGTCAGCTTCCACAGAGCTATTCCAGCTCCCAGGGAGACAGGTGTTGCTTTGTCCTCAAAGTGCAGGACCCTGGGCAGAATCCAGCTCCTCTTTCAGAGCTCGCTGTTGCGGCAACATGGCATTGCTTTCATTTCCGTCTTTGCCTTTCAGACATGTTTGACCGCTCTTCTGTCCAGAAGTGTTCGTTGTGTTTCTCACTCTAATAAAGACATCGACTCAGTGGCAACTCTGAGTTCAGTGTTTACTAGAGCAATAAAGAGGTAGCGATACATTCCCTCCTTTCTAGCTTTAGATCAGCCGTGGGGAGGGCAGAGAGAGGTGTGTGGCTTTTGAATCTCAGTTAGAAAGGTCCTGGCTCAAGATCCTGTCTTGATCTTGGTCTTGTTGGCAGTGTGAGCAAAAGAGTAAATTGACTGGGCTTAGTTTATGCAAAATAAAATGTATCTGACAGAAATGGAGAGGATAAAACCTACTAAAATAGGTATAATTAAATATGTTTACCAAGTGTGTATCCGGATATAACATGTTTGTTATGATACATGTACATAAATTTATACCATATCTATGCCTACATTACTTTTAGTCTTACCACTGAAAATGTATATCAATAAACAGTAAACAATTTTTCATGGGCCACTATCTCTCAAATTGTGGAATGAATATATCACTTTAGTTACAGTATCCAATGCCATTATATTCTATTATTGCTGTCACTTCCCTTACTCTCAAGGAAATAATTTTTAGATGGGATCAGTACAGTAGCACTGTTAATATATTTAAGGAATTCTATTATTTTTAAACATAAATAGGAATTAAACATGAAGCTGAATTTATATAACCTCAATTAAATAATGTGATTGCCATGGAGAAATAACTATAAGTATTTGCCTGTCTGGAGAGACCATATAATTTTATGTTCCTGTCTCATTTTAAATTATATTTTTATATTTTAATTCTGATATTGCAGATAGAAAAGTTGAGTTTAGGATGAATCAAGGATTTTTGAACACGTTACATTGGCCAGAATTAAAAATTTCTATTTTATAATCTAAATTCCCAAAAATAAGGTAGCAAATATTAACAGCATTTTAAACAACCTTTGTGGCCTTTCTGCAAGATTGTATGAGAAGATCCTAGATATATATTTTAAGGATTGTTAGGTGTTAAAGAATATTCTTATTTTTTATGGTTTAAGAGCATCGTTTTATTAATGTGCTCTAACTTTCCCCTTCCCTCTTAAAAGCCCATGTTAAAGATAAAAGGTGTCAAAGATAAGAAATGTTCTTGATAATGGAGACTGCAAACCTGTAAGAGAGAAATCTTATACCTCACTTACTACCTTTCAAAATGTATAATGTTGGTGTTTGAGGGGTTTGGGGTTATTGCTTTCATTGTTTCTTTCATTACTTTAAAACCTCAATTCTAGGCAACTTCTAGTTGCAGTCAGAGTTGATCTGCCATACAGGAAAGTAGCAAAGTTAATAGCAGGAGAGGAAGAGCCTCATGCACCTTCAAAAATCAGGTGACCAGTTCATTATCCATTTGTGGTATTTCCTTTTTTCATCCAGCTGTTGAGTCAAACATACAGTTACTATCCTATCTAATGGCCTATCTACCATCTACCTCTGATTGACAGCTCTCATTTTTTCACTCAACATCTTGGCTTTCATTGGGGGAAATTCTCTCCCCTTTCCTTTGACGGTTTTTCAGACTCGGTTCCACCACTGGCTCCTGCCAAATGGACCTGAGACTCAGACCCAATGGCATCACCTACTTCTGGTTCTAGCAATAGGTTTAATAATGGACCTGTCAGAACAAATAAGCCTCAACTATGTGTCTCTGGATGGAATTACTACATTGACCAAAGAGAACTGCGTAAACAGTGTAAACCTGCTTTTTATTTCCCCCCTGAAGAACATAAACCTTGGACTATTAATTGCTACATAAGGAAATCCTGCCTAAGGTCAGTGTTAACATAGAAGGAAAAGACCCCACAAAGAAACAGGAATCAATTCTGGTGGAATGGCTTGGGCCTCCTATCCTGACAGGTCTCAATCTATAATGTAGCTTTCCATGTGTACATATCCAAAAGAAAAACAATTTTAAAAAGACCATTAGAAAATTTCAATGAGCCAGGTACATTACAGGCTCACGCCTGTAATCCTAGCTAGCTACTCAGGAGGCTGAGATCTGAGGATCGTGGTTCAAAGCCAGCTCAGCCAGAAAAGTCCGTGAGACTTTATCTCCAAAAAACCACTCAGAAAACTGGAAGTGGTGCTGTGGCTCAAGTGGTAGAGCGCTAGTTTGAAGAGCTCAGGGACAGTGCTCAGGCCCAGAGTTCAAGCCCTACAACCGATGAAAAAAATAAAAAAGAAGAAGAAAAAAGAAAAAAAAGAAAATTTCAATGTAATTCTTACCATTTGGGGGAAAAATGTGAAATTCATTAAACACTCTGGGCCTTCACCAGATGTACTTAGAATCATGGGCAGTGGTACCTGAAAGTTTAGATTTTTACTTTCTGTAGTTATTTCTGGTGCTCCACCAATGTAGGGTATCCTTATACAAATCCACCAAGCTTTCTCACTGTTTCCAACATGATCAGCAGGTCACATGGCCCCCAGAGGCTTGCTGCAGAGCACACTATCAAGTTGGGAGACAGGGGATCAAGGCAATTGTCATTCTGGCAGCCATACCAGCATCCCTCCCTCCTCTCCCAGTCCAGAAAGGGAAAGGTTGCAAGTATTAAGGAGAAACTTCTTAATGAAAAAAGGTATTCGTTCTTCCCTCCTTTCAATAACTTTCTGGCAATTTAAAACTGTTTCTAATCCCATCGGTGTTCTGGAAAATGTGATCTTACTTTCTCGGTTACCTGTTTTGACTAGGACTCGTCAGCAAAATACAAGGACCAAGATAATGTTTCATTTGGAAGAGAATACCTAAAATTCTCTAACTTCAATTTTCTCATTGTTTTAGGATATTGAGGGAAACTGCGTAGAAGGAATTGTTTTTGTTGTATCTTAAAACTTAGAACAAAGGGTTATTCTGGGGACATGGTTTATGAAAGTTTTGTAGACAGTGGATAAAGAGAAACTGGCGCTGTGTAAGAGATGGGTACTACCTGAACATAGTCACAGTAGCTTGTTCACATGTATGAGAACAGAACAATAAAAGTCTAGTGAGTCAAGTGAATAAAGTATGGATTCCTAACTTTCAATCAACTGTGTAAGTTTCTTACCCCAGGATTTTTGTTGTTTTTGGCAGTAATAGATTTGTACTGACAACCCCATACTTGCACGGTTATTTCAGCCATAGCTGAAGCCATAGCCTTTTTTGCTTTAGTTATTTTTATCATAGGGTCTTTCATTTTTTTCCAGGCCAACCTGGGCCATAATTCTCCTATTTATTCTTTCTGCATACCTGGGATGACAAGCAGGAGTCACAGTGCCTAGCTAGTGGTTGAGATAAGGGTCTCAGTAATTCTTCTCTTCTGCTGGCCTTGGACTATCTTTGTCTTCTAAGTACCTAGGATTACAAATATGAACCACCATACCATGATCAGCCCTCTCTTCTCATTTCTAGAAAGCAAGAGAAACTACTCTAATTTCCCCCTCCTGTGTTTGCACTCAGCTTCCATGAACGTTCTTTATCAGGGTACAGTTGTTTAGAAAGGTTGTAATAAACAACAATGCTCAGGAATGATTTTCTGCTTTCAGATTTACCTAAGGATGGATTCTGCTCTTATGTATGTATTCATGTACTGTAAACTCTAGGTGTAGATAGTAAGCTCAGTGTGGCCATTCAATACAAAAGATATGATTGTTAATCCTCTAAATTTTCAAGCTTTTCATATTATTGGACAATCTAAGCTAGTTTTTCCCATAAGAAGTTGACCTTCCCAAACCAAAATTATACCTAAGGTATTGGCATAGTGTTTTCCTTTTGGGAAAACAGTCACAAATAATATGCTTTTTATAGTTCATCCCAGGTAATTCAAAATAGACAAGAATTCTTTACACAGAAATTGCATGAGGTCTTTAAAAATTATTAATTATTGTTATTGTAAAGGTGATTTACAGAGGAATTACAATTACATGAGTCTGTTAGCATGAGGTCTTCTATGTGTAATTAGAACCTGTCCCTTAGTTTCATTTTGAGATTTTTTTTTGTTTTTGTTTTTTGTTTATTTGGTTGGTGGTGGGGCTTGAACCCTGGGCCTGGGTGCTGTCCCTGAGCTCTTCAGCTCAAAGTAAGTGCTCTACCATTTGAGCCACAGCACTGCTTCTGGTTTTCTGGTGATTAACTGGAAATAAGAGTCTCATGGACTTTTCCTTCCCAGGCTGGCTTTGAACCATGATCCTCAGATCTCAGCCTCCTGAGTAGCCAGATTACAGGCATGAGTCACCAGTGCCTGACCTCACCTTAAGTTTTAAAGTGAAGTTGTCTTGATGGACAGAAATTCCCATAGAGATGCAAAAAGATACTTTCTATCCTCTCTCACATCACCTCCCATATTTGGTTTTTGAATTTGTACCTTGAAAACTTGTCACTTTTAAACAAACTGGATATAGAGCAAAAGAGCACAGACAAAACATTTCCTAATGCTTTTCCATCATGGCTTTAGTGTCACAAAAATGGATGTGAGCTTAACGCACAAATATCTTACTATTTAACGAGTACTGAAAAAAGTCTTAAGCCTATTCACTCCAAAGCTGAAATAATTAATTTTGTTGGATGCTCTGAAACGTTCAACTCACTAACCAATCTGAAGAGAATAACTGTCACCTGAAGGTAACATGTTCTGATGGACTCTCAGGAGACCACAAGTTTAGTTGATACTCTATTGGTACCAGAACTCATGCTAGGCAGGCACTCCACCACCAGATAGGCATAAAGAAGGCTCTTTATGCCTATTGTAGTGGAAGTTTCATAGCATCCTCTTGAACATTTTGCAGGCTAAAATAATCACAGTCATGCTCTTTGGCATAGAATTCTGAGGTTTGTGAGAAAAATCTTGGTCTCATTCTCAGTCCATGTCCATGTGGAGGCGAGGTGGCATTTTACAGACTTATGTTTTGGTTAGGCGTCTCAACTTTTTAAAAAAGTTGTCAACTATATTCCCATCTCAGCTGAGGCTTAGAGCCTGGTCTGTCCCTAATTGGCAACAGAATATTTGCACTCCAAGTACTTGTCAAAAGAGGCGAACACTGAATGCTTGCTGCCCAGTGCCCATCAAAAACCAGTTGAGAGAAATTGTATTTATGGAAGGTTGCCTGAAGGACATACGCTCTCTTTTAGATCTTCTCCATTTTATTTTTGGATTTAGCCAAACCATTGGAGAGTAACATACTTGTACCCCATGGCTATGTCACCTCAACATAATAGGTATTTGTGACCATGTATATACACGGGGATAGGTGCTTTTCATACATTAGTAATAATCTTTAAAACGACCATGCACAGTAGGGGTTAATGTCTATGTTTTCCAGATCAGAACACTTCCAAGCACCATCAAATCGCTTGCCCAAGGCCACCCAGCAAGCAAATTGCCTTTTATACAATTCAAACTACAGTCTGTCTGGCTCCAAATTTCATGCCCTGGGTACAGAGCTAAAGTTGCTTTCACTGAGCTGCCTTTTGGTGTTACAGCAGCAGCCTCTACTGAGGGAAGTCAGAAGAAAGACTTCTATGAAACGGCATTGCATTAAACTCTGGAGACTTTTTGTTCACATTATACAGTGTCAATTTATGGAGCCTCTTAAATGAGAGCTTTTGAGATCTTAGGACTGGAAATAGTTGGGTTTATACTGAGTAGCTAACAGGCTTAATATACAAACATTAAAAAGATTGTGAATCATGTCACCAATAGGGTTTTCCTTCATTTATTCTCTGGAACCCCCGATCCCAAAGTTTTTACTTTTTGTCCAGTGTTCAAGCTATTATTTTACAAGCCACATTCATTCACCACTAGATTATTTTATTTATTCTCCTACCATCTTAATGATCAGAGTAATTACTTTTATAATTAAGTCATTATACCATATTTAATTTTATAACCCATTTCCATTATGTTCATATTTTCTACTAGAAATAAGACATCTACACTTATTGTTGAATGTGTGAGAAACTGTGCCTAGTGACATACTGTGTTTTCTTTTGCAACCTATAGATTGTAGAACTGTGAATTAGGCTATCATAGCCCTATTTCAGATGAGAAAAATGAGAATCAGAGAAACTTGGGGCATCAGGTAAATATCCAAGGTTACACAGTGCAGTGGACTCCAGAAGCTGAACTTAACTATATGGCTGTGTTTCTTCTGCTCCAAATTATGGTCAGTTCATGGGAACAGATGGATATAATAGATGGAAATAAAAAGAGAGATTAGTAAAAGGGAAAAGAAAAGATGGTGAAAAGATGGACTCAACAAGAGAAAGGGAGCAAACAAAAGTAAATAAAAAATCAGCAGTGATACTAGACACTATGTTGAAAATGAACTGTACAATGTGTGGGAAAGAGGGCTCCTGGAGGGGAAAAAACTGAGAAAATGAGGTGACACTATTCAAAAAAAATGCACTCATTGCCTGACTTATATAACTGCAACCTATCTCTACATAACCTTTGCAGTAAAAATAGAGTAAAATAAAAATACAATAGTTAAAAAATAGGTAGAAATCAACACAGAACCCAGAGAAAATGTGTTCCCAACACTGCCTTAAAAGTATATAATTGAAGTTTCTAGAAAGATTTTTTTGGAGGGAGGTGTACAGTTTTTAGCATTATCAATACACAAACACCAGCTCTTTACTATAAACTGTGAGCTCTCTTCTTCCCTGAACCATTCCTTTGCACAAGGTTATGTTACTCTGCATCATGTTTCATTCTGTTTTGTGTTATGTCTGAGTAGTATCTACTATCTGACAGACAATGGGTCTACTCTGTATATGTAACTTGGCAGAGATGGCCATTCACCACGATAAATATTAACTTCCAGGAAAAACCCTGCTTTGTGTGTGTGTGTGTGTGTGTGTGTGTGTGTGTGTGTGTGTGTGTATGTGTGTATTGTGTATTCATCTCAAATCTGTTACTAGCTATAGAAGCATAAAGAAGATTATGATAAAGACAACTTCCTTTGTTTTTCTGATATCAGAAAAGAAAACTAACATTTTTTAATGTCATATAAAGCAAACAACATCTTTTAATGTTTTTCCACAGATGGGGTCATGAAAAAAAATCCATCCTCTCAAGTACAGCTGTTTACACAATCATGTCTTTCTCAGAATAAATTATTTTTTAATTTTTTTTGTCAGCCATGGGGCTTGAACTCAGGGCCTGGGGACTGTCCCTGAGCTCTTTAGCTCAAGGTTAGTGCTCTATCACTTTGAGCCACAGTGCCACTTTTGGTTTTATAGTGGTTAATTGGAGATAAGACTTTTCTGCCTGGGTTGGCTTTGAACTATGATCCTCGGATCTTGGCCTTCTGAGTAGCTAGGTTTACAGGTGTGAGCCACCAGTGCCTGGCTATCTTTAACATTTAATTTGTAATTAGCTCTCAAAAATGTTTAAGTAGCCTCAGATTTACTATTTGTCATAAAAAAATAAATGTTTCCTCACCTTTTAGGGATCTGCTATGAAGTAAAGGATGACTTGGGTTTTAAAAGTTTATATTAGAGCCAGGTGTCGGTGGCCCACATCTGTAACCCTAGTTATTCAGGAGGCTGAGATCTGAGGATTATAGTTCAAAGTCAGCCTGGGCAGAAAAGTCCCTATGAGACTCTTATCTCCAATTAACCACTCATCAACTCAGAAGTGGCACTGTGGCTCAAGTGGTAAAGTGCTAGCCTTGAGCACAGAGAGGCTCAGGTCCTGTGTTCAAGCCCCATAACTGACAAAAAAGAAAGACAGAAAGAAAAAAAGAAAAAGTTTATATTAGAATTATCAAGTTTACCAGCTTCAAATATCTTTGTTATGTAATTGTTTATGGAAGTCCTATTTTTAACCCAGCATTCCAAATATAAGAATTCTCTGACTTTTTAGTTTTAAAATAAAACCCAGATTTCTTTTTTTTTTAAACCAAGCTTGTACTTCATGGAGGAAATGCATATTTGGGGTGAACATTCAGGTTTCCATGCAGGGACACTACTTTATGCTCATACTTAGCTCCATGGGATAGATTTCTAAATATAGACCAGTTCAGACATTTGAAAAATCTCACCGAGTTTTCTTAGCACACTGAGAGGAATGGTGTAATGAACATTTTTCTTGCTCCTGGGTTAGCAACTCATCATGCAGGCCACTTTGGGTGAACTATGGCTCAACCAGCCATACAAGATCATTTTGAAGGTAATGGATGTGAACATGCTTTGCAAATGGTAAAACATTAACAAGTTGGAGATAATTAGATCCAGATCCAGGTCCATACCTAGATATACATAAAAGACCAAATTTTCATTCTTCTGCTGGCAATTAGTTAACATACATTGAATACTATTAGATTATCAGAACACATGGTGCCCCAACCTTCCCTTTAAAGTATGGACTACTGGAGGGCAAGGTCACATCAAGAACTCAACACCAATATTAGTTCAACAACTAAGCTGCCAGCAGAATGGATACTGAGAGTTAACTTGGAAGCAGGAATTCCAGATAGAAAGGCTGTCATATGATTATCAGCTAACAAAGTTCAGAACTGATGACATCACACCAAGGATACTCCTGCAAAGGGCCAACTGGGGCTACATGTATGCTTTGGCCACTGATCTAGTATAGTCACTGCAACTTATTTCCAAATTGCAACAAATCATGAAACGTATGTTCCCCTTTTGTAACAATACACAAATACAATTAGGTTTACTAGACATCATTATATAAGATCACATTGCAGGTTTTAGACTCTCAAATGTAAATGTCAGAAGGAATCCTTGGAAGTTCTTTAAGGACACACTGAAAATTTCCTTCTTGCAGCTGACAGACACCTGACATTTTGCCCATTGAGCATGGTATTTCATTCTGTTGACAGGGCACATATTTTCCTAAAGGTAATTAAATAAGAATCCCTTATATAAAGTTATTCACCTAAAATTAAATGAATTTTCTCTGAGATACTCTTTACAAATTAAACTCACATAAACATACCGAGGAACACAAATATCAACAACAATTTTGTGAGAACACAGTATTTGTGCATTTCTGAGGCAAATGTACTATAAGTACTTATAATAGTCACTGAGTCTGAATATATAGATTTTCTGATGTCATTCCTTTCTTTCAAATAACAATGAAAAGGAGGAATTTGAAAATGTCAGCAATTATCAGGCTAGCACGAAGAAAGGAAAATTCTGAAAGAGAAATACCTTTATGAGATTCTTTACTGATCACAGGACAAGCTTCTTTAATGAACCCACTGATGCTTGATTAGAGTATTAGAGACTTCTGAAAAAATGGGGCAATCCCAAGGGTTCCTCAGTTTCTGTGGTATCCTTAATTAATTCTGTTTTGAGTTCATTATTCAACAGCTGCTTTAGGAAAATAAAAGGTCTGCATCTCTCTACACAAATGTTTGAGTGTTATTTTTATAATGCAGTCCCTTCTTGCACAAGCCATTTGCTCTAAACTAGATTAAGAGATGATACAATGAGAAGTTACTTCCATTGCTAAGGGAGTAAGAAAAATTATCCAGTTTTACCTTTGCTTTCTTCAGTGTAAGAAAGGAAAGTTTGCAAACAATCACTACACTCTCCCCATGAAGAAAGAGCATTCACACCCTGACTTTCAAAGCTTCATTTCTACCTAACATTATTTGTGCTGGGGAAATATATCATAATTCCTTTGACTGACAACTTAAACATTTAGATCTCCCTCTACAAAGTGCTTTGAAAAGTGCATTTGGCTTCTTTGACTCATAGCTCACAATTTATCCTTTGACTTCTTGCCTTAGCTATTTTGACATTGGTTGTTTTCTTTCTTTGGGCTGAGTTACACCTCTCTCTCTCTCTCTCTCTCTCTCTCTCTCTCTCTCACTCTTTCTCTCTCTCTCTCTCTCTCTCTCTCTCTCTCTCTCTCTCTCTCTCTCTCTCTCTCTCTCTCTCTCTCTCTCTCTCTCTCTCTCTCTCTCCTTTAGAATGTCTTCATGACAAGTGGTCTGGTTCAGAACACTACCTTAAATTTCCTCTGCCCTGTTATCTCCTGTACTTACAAAGTCTGAATTTATTGTGGGCCTTTGCAGTGCAATTTTTGACACATCATTAAGCTCCCTTTTCATTGGGAGCCTAAGGGCATATTCAGGCTCACTGTGACTAGAGCGCCTAAATAACGGTTAAAACACGTGTCATGAGCTGCAAGGGGCTTGTTTGCCAGCAGGGCAAACAGTTCACCGTAGCTCCAGCAATATCCTACAAGGAGTGGGTAGAGATAATGAGATAACCACACACCACAAGTGAGTTGTTCATCTTTGTCTTTAAGTGTGCAAGAACACAGTTATCTCAGTAGGATGGTGCACCCCAGGGAGATATAAATATCTTTCAGAAAGGTAAAGAAACACAGTCAAAGAAAACAAATCTCACAAAAATATACACAAGAAAAGAGTTACGAACATTTTTAAAGCAAAATTTCACTTAAACCAGAACTCCCTGAATCAGGCCAATGGTTCTGTGTACTTTTTTCTTTTGCAATATGTTTCATTTAAACTGTATGCAGATTTGTTCTAATGTTATGATGATAATCAACCTGTGTAGCTATAATAAAATAAAGGCAATGTCAATACCTCATAACTACTCACATTGTTTCTCTGATTCTACATTATGTATCTTCTCTTCACAATACCAAAGCACTATAGTAATTATTTATACAAATAAACTATTATCTGAAGACTGAAAGGCATAATATATTATGTGTAATATGGCCCAATTATGTGGTAATTACTTTATTTTAATTATTTGTATAGGTTTAACAAAGGGGTTGCTAGAAGGTGTAACCATTTTTATTTTTAATGGAAACCACAAATTTGTTTTTAGGAATGACAACAAAAAGATAATTAGCTATTAAATTAGAGGCGAGTTTATAATAAATTATCACCAGTATTATTACTTTGTTTGCGCTATCAAAACTTTTCTCTCTGAAGTACTCATATTGGTTATTCAAGTTATTTTTCCCATTTGCGTTAAGTGTATTAATATCTTGCTGTTCATCAAGTGCCAAAATAAAGGTTAAAAAAGTTCCTGAGATTATCTACAGAAGAAAAATTGGGGTGGGTGATGACAACTATGATCTTTCAAGATGCAGTTTACGAATGCATAATAACTTAAGAAAGTGAGAAAAAAATAGATTTTATCAAGAAAAGAGAGAACTCTCCTAAATTCAACACAGCAAATCAGCAAATTTCTTCAGGGAAAGACATCAAATTTGAAAGACATCAATACTTTTCCGCTGTCACCAGACTGTTATTTATGCTCATGTACCAGCTGGATTTGTGTATGTGCGTGCATAATCTTTTTCTCACCACTGATGTCATCATTAAAGCTGTGTAAGAATTTTGATTTTCGTTTTGCACAATCTTCAGGGGAGATTTGGACATTATGGTGGAAGTTTGTGACAAGTTGGTAAAAGTAAGAAATGCAGGCTTGAGGCAGAGGAACTTTACCACTATGAAATGATACATGCTTCCTTAGTGTGGATTATTTTATATGTTCACATCAAAGAAACCACACAGTGCAAAAACAGAGAAAATAGGAAGTTAACCACTTCCACAAGAGTTAGAAAGTCATTTTGTATCACCCAGATCACATTTTCATAACTAGCTATCTTTTTCAAATATGCAAGTATATTGTAGGGTTAACCTCAAGATCTGTTTGTCACATTATCTATCATCTATCTATCTATCTATCTATCTATCTATCTATCTATCTATCTATCTATCTATCTATCTATCTATCTATCTATCTATCTGTCATCTATCTATTTCTTTTTATAATATTCACTCGTCACTGGACATTTGAGTTTTAAGGGAAACCTTATTGCAAGGTTGACAAAGGCTTAATATACTGAGCCTTTAGGATTTAGAATATTTTAAACTGGGAGACAATAACTAGGAAAGGTGGGCATGATGCAAAAAAGACATCCTATGGCAGCCCACAGAGGGTTTACAGAGTAAAACCCATGAACAGTGTGGGGCCTGCTCCCAGATCATTAACATTCCCCCGTGCAGTAGTCATTTCTGACTGGCTGGACACTTCTTTCAGTTACTTTCAGTTTTTCCAGAAACAATTCAATTCCAAATAACTTATCCACAAACGAAATGTCATTTGGAGCTGGGCACCAGTGGCTTGGGCCTATAATCCTAGTTACTCAGGAGGCTGAGATTTGAGGATCATATTTCAAAGTCAGCTCAGGCAGGACAGAAAGTCCATGAGACTCTTATCTCCAACTCAGTAACAAAAAGTCAGAAATAGTTTTGTGGCTCAAAGTGGTACAGTGCTAGCCTTGAGAACAAAAGCTCAGGGGTACTGCCCAGGCCTTTAGATCAAGCCAGAGGACCAGCAAAAGACAAAAAAAATAAAAATACAACAGTTTGTGGTCTCGTAACTGCACTAGGAGCAGTTAATTTTCTCAGCATTTAAGAGTGATAGGCTTAAGAATTTGGGTGCTGGGGAGGGAATTTTAAAGGGAAGGCTAAAGGATTTTTTTTTTTTAAATCAAATGTCTTTTATGGGAATGGCTTAGGGTCACACCTATTTCTTACTTTATTCTCTCCAAAACCTGTTAGGTAGATAGGACTTTCCCATTTGCAAAAAAAGGAAGAACAAGATCAGATAACTTGTTCAAGGTCAGAAATAGTACAGAAAGGAGGATATGATCTGACTTTGTCCTATTAGTGAGTGACTGGTGACAGTGGGCAAGTGACTTCACATCTCTGGGCTCCATTTTCATTATCTCTAGAGTTGTTGCTTGTCAAAAGCAGAGATACTACATGCACTAATTTGATTGGGCTGAGGCCTGATACGAACTCTTTCTTAACAGGTTCCTTCTCCAGGGCTACAATCCCAGAGCATCATGGTCTTTCTCGGCAGAGTCTTACTTTGTACCTGGGGCCTGTCCTGTGTCAATGCTCTTACTGACTTTTTAAATACAGATTTTCAAAGAGGATTTTAGGAAGAGGCTAGTGAAAAAATACAAACCCATTGTCAGTCTGTACTGTGTCAGTGAGAGTTGCCAAAGGTATACAAAATGCTAACCAGTCCTCAAGGGTTCACTATCCAGCTGGGGAGAGAAAACACACACTGAGGACCAATATAATACATAAAACATGATACAGTATTGTAAGGCAGCAGAATAAGTGGTAAAGACAGAAAGCACTTTAGGAGTTGAGGGGTTTTCATTACTATATTTCTCACCTTCTCCAGTCTCCTGTGCTTTTCTGGTTACCATGGAGGCTGAAATCAACTCAGACTCTTTATAAAGACACTCAGGGTTGAGATTTAATGCTGGAAGGTTTATACTGTGAAATTCCCTTTCCCTAGTGATTTTATGATTTCACAGTCTAAGCCTTTGTCTTAGGAGCAGATTTAAAAGACCCACCTGATTGCTCATGGTTTTGTCCTAAGCAGCAACCTCAGTTTCTTATATAAAATGCAGCTGATAAAATTTGCAATTTCCTACTTATAACATCTTCGTTTTTCATAGACAAAGGGACAAGATAAGGAAGGTAATTATCGGATCCTACTCTTCAGTTAAGACTTAAAAAAAATGAGATCATTTGAGTCCCGAAAAGCAAAGAGATTTTGATATGTTCTCTTGTATATACAATCAGTAGTAAGGCTAGTCCTCCCTTTTTCCCAAAAAGCAAACTTTCTTGCTAACATCTTTACAGAGAAGTTCTATTTGTTTGAGGCAAAATTAAGTCTGGATGAAGGCTGGGCAGAAAACCAGAGTGCCACTGTTAAAGACGCAGGAGTGTAGCATAGAATATTCAGGTAGCAATTTCTGACCTATCCTTTAGAAGCAGTGTGTCTCTGGGCACATTAATTCATTCTCCATCCCTTGTTGGTTTTTTTCCATGTGTGAAGTTAATAGAGTAGCTATCACTTATGAATGTTATGCGGGTTAAATGAGTTACTATTTGTGGTCTGTAGAACAAAGCCTGGCACAAGGGAAGCATAGATTAAATGTAGATTAAACCAGTTCTAACAGTTGTGGTTCCTTGCCCATTTCTGGAAGTAGTTTTCTTTAAACATCTCTGTTGTCAGCAGGATGAGAAAGTAAATATCTGGGTTTGGGGTAGAGACGAGCATCTGGGGCAGTTGTTCATTCTTAGAGTAGCATGAACCTTAATAAAACTCCCTAATCAGACTAGTCTTTGTGCTTCTGGAAGGGTAAAGTATCCATTTATATATGTAACATTACACTTACAAGGAGTCAGAAAGACAGCCATCCCAAAGCACAGCTCTTGGACAGGACTTTTGGCAATGGTATTTAAACATTCCTTCACATACCCCCACTTGATGTAAGGCAGTGATTTGTTAACTGGGTCATCTGTAACACATATCCCTTCCTTTTTTTGGAAATACACCTGTTTCTGAGATTTGATTTGGCTCCTAATTCAAACAGACCTCCAAGTGCTCTGAAACAAAATCAACCTAAAATTATACACTTATCTAGAGTTACATTTAGGCCATATGGTTTAAGTTGTCCAAATGTCACAGAAGCAACAGCAGCAGCCATCATCAGACTTTACACTTACCCAGCATCAACCATGCCAGAATATTATGTAAGTTATAAAAGTTTCATTAAGGCGGAGGTGTTAACCCTAATGCCAAAAGGGCAGTCACTTGACTGCTGTGTTTTGGCTTAGCTCTGTTTCATTGAGAAGTGCTGTATTTGAGTTCCTCAAAGTCAGTATAGTCTCATACTGTCAGTGGTCTAATAACCAAGGATGTCTAAATGGAGAACCTTAATAATGTTAAAGGCAGGTGGGACGCATGTAGGACCAACATCCTGATCTTGGGTCTCTGAAAGATGATTACCTAAGCTATTAGCCTCCCTAACACTAGAGTTAGAGGACAATGGCTTGGATGTCATTCCCAATAACATCCTGTAAAAGGCATTAGAAAAGTCCAGGCAGTGAGGATATCCCAGAGCATTGCTTCCACACCCCTAAACTTGACATTCTCTTCCAATTACCAGACCTATTTCTTAGCACTCAGCATTATGGAAGTTCTCCATAAATCAATGCCAAGTGGAAAACTACATAATATATTTGGATATCCTGTTACTAAATAATAGGGTACTACAGTTTGTACTTAGCATAGATGTGATAAGCTCAGGAATGGGAAAGATAATAAAATGATGCTGGGCCAGAAAGGTGATGATGGGTTGCAGACAAGGACTGGTCTGACGAAAGGGATCCTAAGATGCTCAGCTGTTAAATTTTTCCAAGTAGTATGGTATAATTACAGCAAAGACTGCAGCATAATCTTTCCTAGTATTTAATGCCACTGAAATATTATGAAGGAGGAAGAAAAAGAAGGGAAATGGGAAGGGAAGGCATAGGAGGAGAAAAATGAAGAGGAGAAAGAAGAGATAAAGGGCAAGGAGAAAGAGTAGTAGGAGGAGAACCTTTCCTTTTTTAAAAAAAATTCTTATTTATTTATTTTTATATGAAATCCTGTCTCATAAAAACAGATGGAGGCTAGCCTCAGACCCATAATTCTCCTGCCTATGTCTCCTGGGTGCTACGATTAAAAAATGAGCCAACAAATTCCCAAGCCTAAGATCTATGCTTTCTAGTTTACTAACCAACCAACCAATGAGTGATCAACTAGGCCAAGTGCTAGGTGCAAGGAGACAGAAAAATACTCCCTTTAGATGGCATCCCAACAGCCAATATATACTCCCAGCGAAATGTAAATGCTCAAAATGCCATCTTTTGAAACATGTTATAGTATATACCCAGTCATTGTCTCTTACTATCATTCCCAAGGTGAAGCCATCACAGTGAAATCCTCAAAATTTTATAGTCAACTGTAACCCTGCAACCATGTCCTTAGGTAAATATCACATTACTACCGAAGCCCACTGACCCATAGCAGCAGGATTACAAGATAATGTGTGGTATTTTCCAGGAGATTTCACAATGAAATATTAAAACACTCTAGCGTTTCCATAGCAGTTTGCTGAGTATATATAGAGTTAATACTAAGCAACATAGGGACATTTTGGGGGGGGGGTGTAATATTTTTTAAACAATTGTAAAAGAAGCATGAGAAAGTTTCAGAAGGGAATGACTAGGTCATATAGATTTAAAAACAATACAAGACTTCAAAATAAACGTCTTGCTCACTATAATTCCTTTCAGGCTGGGCTTCCTTCATAGGATGAGTAGTTGACAGGAGGAGGAGGTGTGTGTACAAAGCGTCGGGAAGCAGCCACACCATGGGCTTGAAGACCGGTTTGGTATCTCCCAATTCCGTACTCTGAAGCAAATCAATCTCTCCTTGAGAGCTTTGATTTTTGCCTCTATGAAATGTGAAAATAATAGCACCTTTTGGAAAGATAATTCAAATGATCACATGATGACATTTGCATACTGCCTCACCTATAATATATGTTCAATAAATATTCATCTCCTTAACTGAAAGAAACAAATTCACAAATCAAATTCTCAGATTCCTAGACCCTCGTTCTGTATTTAATTATATCCTCTGGTGATAATTAGAGAGCTAGAGCGAGGACCTCCGGCAAGCACTGGAATTATGGCTTCATGTGACACCACAGGGGACCCAAAGCCCCCCCCCAGCCTTTGAATTGACCTGGAATTAACATGAATGGATCCTATAAGCTAAGGTTCAAATTGACACCCATCTTAAACTTGGAAAATATAGCTGAGAGATTCCTTCTCCTCCAGCTCTCAGGGAGATTCAAGGAGCCTTATAAGTAAGGCTGACATGGAAGGAACAGGAACAGACTACTTCCTCTCAGAGTTCAAATCTATATTAAGTGAAGTGGGACAAAATCAAGAATAATGAGATATGCTGTGGGAAAGAGAGAGATGGCAAATAGCTTCCCTTATCTTTTCTCAGTCCTTAGTTGTAGTGTTAGGGGGCTGGGAAGGCTTTGGTGATCTTATAATATACTGTGATCCCTTCTCATGGCTCTACTCTGTCTTTTTCTGTCTCTCTCTTTTTTTGTGGTACAAGATTTAAGTTTAGGCTTTGAGTGTGCTAGATAGGTACCTTGCCACAACACCTACCCACCAGTCCTTCCTTCTCTTTAGTTATTTTTCAGATAGGTCCTTTGTTTTTACCCAGGCCTCGCTTTGGACTGTGATTCTAGCTCTGCTTTTTAGGGTATTCTGGATAACAAGCTTTTACCATGAAGTCCAGTCAAACAAAGAAAGGTCTTAGTTTACTAAGGCCCTCTTTCTTTTTATGTAGCATTGTTGCTTTCTCTTGTTTCTTATTTTGGGTTAGGAGAGGAAAACAGCATCACTCTAAGTATTCAAACACCTGGATTTATCAAGATTTAGGCATGTTAGCAATTGATTTCAATACACTGGATTCAGTTTCCACTCCCGACAAAGATTTCAATGATGGATTCCACTACTTTTGTAAGTACAAAATAGCCTATTTGAAATATAATATAGACAAATATCTCCTTAAGTCTGTAAAAATGGTGGAGGGTACCACCCTTAGCTTGGGTCATTTCATTTTGGATGAAACACCTAAGTGCTTGGCACAGAGCAGATTTTCATTATGGGAAGCATCTTTGACATTGGAGTGCCATAGGAGGCAGAAAAGTCTAGGGCTAGCTGTTTGGCATTTATCCTAGACTTAATGGCCCGAAGTATATGGGCTCTTCCTGTGTCCTCCTAGAGTTACCCGCCCAGATCACCAGGAAATGGAGACAGAAATTCAAAGACAAAGCCAAGAATGGAGAAAATAAAACAATGGCATTGGGAAGTATGTATTTAAAATGCTGACAACTTCACAGACAATAATGGCAAATGGTAGCCATGAGCAATCAGTCTATGGTAAATGACAAAGATTGGTTCCTAGGTTGGGAAAAACTCAGGATATGTTTTTTTCTATTAAAATTAGCTGACAAACAAGGCTGATTTTCTATGCTGTTGCTACCCACTCTCTCATACCGGGCGCAACTCCCACCCCACATGTTGTAGAATTATATTCAGTATAGATTTGTTTATCAGTTCTTCCACCCTATCTATTTTTCAGCAGCTGATTAGTCTCCCTGGGATGTAGACACACTCTTATCAAGAGCTGCTCCATTCTTTCCTATCCTCATACATGCATTCGCTATCCACATTACTGATAATAAATGTGCTCAGATGTACATATATAAACACATTTTTATGCATATATGTTCCTTATATTATATTCAAAGACACATCCCAAATGATATATATGTACACTCATATGCATATAGGAATCCAACTGGATTCCCAGAGGGAACGGTGCAACACATTGTTAAAATGTCTGTCATCCATGTAAGAGAAACAGAAATGAGCTGGGCATTAAATTTGCATACAGCCCCGAGCACAGAGGTTCCTGTATGTGTACTGTTCTACTGTTCTTGATGATGGGCATATCTGACAGGAAGATTCTGTCAGGATTAGCTCAGAAAAAACACCCCCAAGGAGATAATTTGAAGACATACTGAGAATTTGCCTCAATACATGAAAATAAACATGAAATCCTCAGTACTCTCAGCACATTGAAAAGTTCCCACCCACACCCCACCACACACCAGGGGATAATCTACTAGAGCTAATTAACACACAGTCGTACACAACGCTGTGAGAAGTGGTTGCCACTTAGGATTGATTTAGTTGCTGCACTGCTTAAAAGAGACTTGAGAAGGTTTTTGTAAATGTGGGAGGAAACGAAAGGAAATAAAAGTGTAGAAACAGCTGCAAAATTAAAAGGTGCTAGGGTCTCTCCCCCTCAGCTCCCACCCCCAGAAGACATGAGGGGGATTTATTGAAAAACTCTTACTATTCTAGTAAGAAAATGTCTTGATTTTCTGTTTCCGACCATAATGAAATTACACACACTCTCATGCAAGGTCTAAGACTGTGACTTGGTAAAAGGTGTGCTTTACTTTAGAAGCAAACAAGTTCTCCGTTAAATGATACCAGATGGATTGGCTAATCACTAAAAAAAAAAAGATCATTTCATGTTGATTTCTAGTTTTACTTCAACTTTCTGATTTATTTAGCTTTTTCAGCAAATTTAATCATTGATAATATGTTTCAGGAAAATCTAAGGAATAGTCACAAAATATTCCACTTAAAATATCTTTGCAAATGGTAAAAACAAGGAAAAAAATTCAATTTAATAATGTTCTTCCTTAGCCAGGAACTGGGGGCTCATGGCTGTAATCCTAGCTGTAATCTCAGAAGGCTGAGATCTGAGGATCACAGTTCAAAGCTACACCAGGCAGAAAAGTCTGTGAGACTTTTATCACCAATTAATTACCCAAAAGAGCCATTAGTGGAGCCGTGCTCCAGTGGTAGAATGTTTGTCTTGAGTAGAAAAGCTCAGGGATAAGGCCTAAGCCCTGAGTTCAAGCCCCAGGGCCAGCACACTCACAAAGTAAAATATAAAAATATATCCAATAACTAGAAGGGCTTAGGAACATTTATAAAATAATAATACTCAAAACTTAATTAAGACAGACTTTGTAAAGTAATAGTTAGAATTGCTCTGATAAAAGAGTTGCAGGGCTGAGAAGGTGGCACAGATAAGAGCACCAAGAAAATATTCCATCCTAAAGCTGAAGGTACAAAAGCTTGGCTCTTCCACACATGCACAAGTAAGACATTGTTTCATAGTGGGCACCAGAGGAGAGCAACATTTTGGAAATTGCCACCATGAGCCCTGCCCAGCCCATCTGAATGAGGCAAAGAGATTGATTTGTGAGGTAAAGACAAAGGTCATGGCCCTGGAAAATAAAAGAGCTAGAAGCAGCTGCTCAGTCTATTTCAAATACGACACATAAAAAGTTCCAGCAAGTACTGCAAAGCATCACTCTCCTCCTATATTTCACTTTATCTGCATTTTAGATATTTCTCCATCAACACGGCCATGGGCAGTGTTTCTCATTCTTTCAAAGAAGGCAATGGGGAGATAAACGTTTTAAATCTTCAAGAAAAAAAAATTGGAAGCAAAAGCGAAGATATCTTTTAAAAATTTCTTCATTAATTTACTTCTCCAGCTACCCTCCTCCCATCCAAGTGCCGTGAAGGGGAAAGGGCCACCCAGAGAGCTGCTTTTCCTTCTGAGCCCACAGAAAAGTCTCCAGGATAGCATTGAAGGAGGAAGACAGATTGAAAGGTGTCAGGATGTCATCCTGGATGAATTCCTGGCAGCACCCCAACTGTCAGTTGTAGAAACTTTTCTCAACTGCCATCCCCCACAAGTTTTACTTTATAGTGACTTTTTTTTTTTTTTTTTTTTTGGTGAGTTCAGGTTTGAACTCAGGGTCTCATGCTTGCTTAGGATGGTGTGATACCCATGAGCCATGCCTCCAGTCTAGGTTTTCACTGGTTGTTCTTAGGGTACAGTCTCCCTTCCCATCCGGATGGGCATCTGAGCTGGGATTTGCCTTCCCATCATAGGATCATAAGCCTGTGCCCTTACACCCAGATTCTGACTGTGGCAGTCTCTCAGAATTTTCTGCCTAGGCTGGCCTGGCATGTGCCACTGTGTCCAGCTATGGGTTAAGAAGGGGTCTTGGGAGCTTTTCTTCTAGGGCTGTCATTGAACCATACCTTTTCAATCTCACTCTGAGCCTTCCAAGTATCTAGAATAACAGGAATTGGTTTATACTGATGATGTCAAACAAAAGATTTTCTCCCTCTCTGCATCTTGTAGGTTTTTTTCTTTTTGATACTGGTACCAGGACTTGCACTCAGGGCTAAGCACTCTTGCTTGGTTTTCTTGCTTGAAGTGGTGTTTCGAGTGCCTTTTTTTGTTGGTTAATTGGAAAGAAGAGTCTAACAGATTTTTCTGCCCAGATCTCAAGTACTGGCACCTGGCTTCCGGTTTCTCTCCCCGCCCGCCCCGCCATCATTTCAAACTCTCCTTCCTTTTCTTGATTCAGTTTTACATTTTCTAATTTATTCTATGCCCTTTTGTGGAAGGAACCTGGTTGGGCCCTTTGGCCCCATTTTACAGTCGAATAACCTGACAGGATTGTGATTTTAGTCTTGTACCTCTGCCTCTATTGGACATCAACAAAATTAGAATCACCGAAGGACAAAAACTAAAGTGTGTGCAGGCTTGAGGGCATGCGGGCGTGCATGATGATGATGGTGATGATGATAGTGGTGGTGGTGGTGGTGGTGTGTGTGTGTGTTACCAAGACTCTTGTAATTCTAATGCATATCCAGTAGTGTGGACTGAAGGAAATCAGTAATTTTCAAAATGGAGGAAGGGACCATGTGCAAGGCATGCAGGCTGTTTCTAGAAAAGGTTAGGAAATTATTTTTTCCCTTAGCCCCCAGAAGGCACTATCCCTGCTGACAACTGTAGTTACTCCATTGAGATTGATTTTGTTCTTTGGACCTGTATAAGTGGAAAAGAATAAAATGTGTTGTTCTAGATGTGGTCCCTTTATCACCACCCATAATATCACCTGTAAATGTATTAGGAAAGCAGCTTCTTTTGTTGTTGTTGGGTTTTTTTTTGTCAGTTGTGGGGCTTGAACTTGGGGCAAGGGTGCTGTCCCTCAGCTCTTTTGGCTCAAGGCAAGCACTCTACAACTTTTGAACCATAGCTCTACTTTCTTTCTTTCTTTCTCTCTCTTTCTTTCTCTCTTTCTTTCTTTCCTTCTTTCTTTCTTTCTTTCTTTCTTTCTTTCTTTCTTTCTTTCTTTCTTTCTTTCTTTCTTTCTTTCTTTCCTTCCTTCCTTCCTTCCTTCCTTCCTTCCTTCCTTCCTTCTTTTTTGAGTGGTTAATTGGAGACAAGAGTCCTCCAGAAAGCTTTCTGTCCAGGCTGGCCTTGAACCAGGATCCACAGATCTCAGCCTGAGTAGTTAGGATTGCAGATGTGAGCCACCAGTGTCCTGTGGAAAGCAACTTCTTGATCCTTACTCCCTTCCTACTGTATCAGAAAACTTGGGAGCTAAGCCCAAGTTTCTGGGTTTTTAGGAACCTCCTCCATCATTTTGATACACACTGGAATTTGAAAACAAAGACCACCAATACCTTTGTTAATATAAGACTCCTACCACAATTTGTGTTTGCTATAGTAAGAAAGTCTAACCTAATCCAGTGTTCTCTCTTCCACAAGATAAGCCATTTTATAGCCTTAAACTGTATTAAAAATAATCTCCTACCAAGCAGCATTACCATTGCCTGGAAAATGCACACTTAACCTGCTGAGTTACATCTTGGATTTTCACAAGATTCTTGAGTGAACTACATGTGCACCCAATGCTGAGGAGCGCTCTTCTCAAAACTTATTCCAAGTTCTATGCACTAACTGGCCTTTATGATTTTTATGAACCCATGCAGTTGTTCTTCACTTCTCAAAAGTGGAACTCATTCATTTTTTCAGCTGTTAAAAGATAAACGAAGTTGATTTTCCTATGTGTTCCCAGGTCTAGGTATATTTTCAATGCCTTTGTTTCTGTTCTAATTGTATTTTCACATCTCTAGAGAAAATGAAGACTTAAAAGGTCAAATTCCTCATGTTTTCTTTAGCTCAGAGATGTATCCATGTTATTCCTTTGGAAATGGGACCTCAGAGGCTTGTCAGAAAACAAAGATGGATTCTTTGCCCTTTGCTTCTTTCCCACACAAAGGAAAGGGTTTCTGGAGGTAGAAAAATGTCCTTATTGACTACAATTAAGACAGCAAGGTGTATGTTTGCATAAAGACATATACATATATGTCTTTATATATATATATACACATATATATATACACATATATATATATATATATACACATGTATGTGTGTGTATTTATATATGTTGGGGCTGAGTAAATTAAAGAGGGAAATATCATCCTTACCAAGTCAAGTTCATCACCCCTCAGGGTCAATCCCTGATTTGAGGATGCCCCAGATGTCTCTGTAACAGAGGGAGCTCTGTTACTTCTTGTGATTATTCTAAGACCAGGAGGGCCAGTGTGATGGCTAAAGATCACAAACCCACCTGCTCAAACACCTGTTTTCCACCCTGTTATTTTCATCTGCTACTTCAGCTTCATTGAGCTCAGATAAGACTGATCGCCTGAACAGGCCAGTCTTTCACCTGTTTGCTACCCTAGCCTAAGCCTTGCTGGTGGGAAGGGTGGGGGAGCAGACCAAAGGAAGGGCTGTCAGATGGTCTATATTTGTAACAAAGAGGAAGATTATTTTCAAAGTTATAAAGAGAACGCTGAAAGCTAATGATTTTAAAACTATGCCTGCATATGATTACAACCAATACAGAAACCAGCCATATTTAATAAAGGAACACATCACTGAATCTTACAGCCATAGTCTTTGAAAAATAAAGTCTAAAATTCGAAAGTGTAAAACTAAGACATGAAGAAGTCTTCTTCCCAGTATGTTGTAACACTGTTCAAAACTCCTTAGTTATTCTCATCACTTCTTTCTGAGCTCTCCGCGCCATGGGGGTCACCCTGGGAGAAAATGCCTTCTCTAACTACTTAAGATGTGAATATTTGTTGTGAACCAGCTGCAGCTCTAATAACCACTGATCCATGGAATCAAAGGCTGCTCCTCACAAACAAGGAGCTCTTCTTGTTCCTGGAGCTGTGCTCTGTGACCTTCGAAGGTAATATCAAAAAGTAGGCAAGGCAAGGACCAAATACAATCCCAGCCATAAGGCTCTTATTGTGATTGAATTAGTTTCTAACTTCAGAAAAGTGGGTGAGAATTTTATCAGCAAAGGTGGTAACTGAATGCAGGACAACTTCCAGGAAGCTGAACTAATTCCTACAAAGTGAGATATGCCGTATTGTTTTTATTGATTAATACCTGAGACTTAAAATTTGGGCAATATGAAATGTGTTATCATGCTTTTGATGGTCAAAAATTAGCGCCTGTCCTTTCTGAATATAATTTTCCATAGCAAGAAATACAGTCATTCAGAAACTTTTTCATTAAAAAAAAGAATCACTGAAATAAATCTGGCTCTATTTTATAAAACCCAATGGATTCCTTGGTAACAAAGGTACGTATACAGAAATGAAGGTGTATTAGACATTCATAGGTATTACAGACTTTTGTTTTTAATGAGAATTTAGTGTAAATAAATTCTATTTTCCTCAAAATTATGACTAATAACAAAATATGAACTTTCCATGGGCACTTTATTCTACTTGCATAGCAATAATGGAACAAAATAAACATTTTATTCTGGAAGTGATAGCATTTAGCTATTTAATTTAACTATTAATTAAAAGTGGCATTTAACTATTAAATTTAATGATTTTTTAAACTTTTTTTTTCCTGGGGTGACTATAAATTTGTACTGTTCCTTCTGCCTGAAATTATTTTCTTGACCTTATTTGAAACCAAACTCCTATTCATCCTTCAAGACCTAGCTCAAATAACCTTCATTTCTCTGCAGCCTGCCTCCATGTTTGCTTCACAGGGGTCAGGCCATCCTCAATATGGAATTGCAGTCTAGTACCTGTGAGCACCTGAGAAGAATAGGGAAAGGAGAAATAAAAGAGCAAAAGTAGATAAAATATGGACAAACAGTCCTAACATAATGGGATTATCATTTTGATAATAACCCAAAAGTTTAAATTCTAAAAACATTGTGTACTATTTGCAATTCATGAATTAGAAATAAAGGTACATTTTGGTATGGAACACATGCTCTGCAACTGTTTGAATTAATACACTGCTGTCAGTTATCCCAAAGACTCCTGCAAAGAAGGGAATTAGCTTCATTTGCCATTTGAACAATATATAGTCAATAGCAGTATTTATTTAAAAATAACTAGGCACAATATTAATGCAGGTACCCTTGGCTTTTAACTATTCTTCATAAAAATAGGATTAAACAGGGCTAAGCTGATAAGGTCTTGAGATGCTGACAGATTTATTTCATTGCATGGGAGAGAGAATGCCTGAATTCAAGAATGTTCTTTTGTAATCTTTGCTATATAAGTACTAAAATGTGCTATAATTTAGGTGATTTATGAATTTCTTTTCAGCTGAAGGGTTGTATGAGAACCTAAGTATTATCTTTCATACAAGAGGCCTCATGATTTTCATGATTCCAGGTTATGTACTCAACCATTCTGCTGTCTGCCACCTACACGAGGTCACAATGCAAAGTAAAGTCACCCCTGAGCAAAATTGTGAACTTTAAGGCCAAACAACTGCATAAATAATCTGTAGGCCACTGTTTTAAGACTACAGACCATCATCAAAGTCTGGAATTTATGCAAATAACACGGCTTACATTGAACGGATCTGTTAATGGTGCAAGCTTTTCCAGCTAAAAGCAATGAATAAATGAAAAGTTTGTGTGGTGCAAGATTGCCACCTACAGGCCATACTTCAAAATGACAAGCAAGACAATTGGTGCTGACGGGGAGAAAGAGGAACAATTTTACTTATGGCATGTTATTTACCCACAGAAGTACAGGAAGATGTAAACATCTTATGATCCACACTGAAGTATGCTGCGATAGTTTTTAATTTAACTTTATAGTTGAATTTTAGAGTTTTTGAACCATCTTTCCCCCTTTTCCACCATGTGTGGAGGTTTCTTTATCTTAGTGGGATAAAAGTTCTCTTACTTCCTAATAAGTATACAATATTCCTAAACCTATATTTGTTATCTGTGAGAGTCCATAGAATTTATGTTGATAATTTAATACTTTGGTAGGCTGATTAATCATAAAATTTGGAGTTCATGTTCCAAGGTTTGAACAAATTTGAGAAGGAAGGAGGTAGAGTATATTACATACTCTGTGATTCTATATAGCATTTAGGATAAATTTATGCAAAAGTGCATAAATATTTAGAATGTTTTTTAAATGTTTTTAAATTTGGAATATTTTTAAATAGTTATTTTTAAATGGTATTTCCTTAGAAAAATACAAAATAAAGCTCAGGTAATAGTCTTGTCCTTCCTTTACAAGACAAAAATCTGATTTCCACTGGTAAAATTACCAAATTTTCAGTAATTTATATAACATTTTCCAAAAATGTTATATAACATTTTTCTAAAATATGAAAAATGACTCTCAAAATGCAGATCTATAATGGCTAGTCATTAGAAATGCATTTCCCTTCAATTAGAAAAAATTCTGATTCCGAGGAGACTAGACTTCAAAGCTGAATAATATACTATGGATAAAACACATCAACAATCTGTCATTCCATATGTAAAAGTAAACATACCATAATATTACTGTGCATGCCATAAACAAGGCCAGAGAAACATTTGAAAAGGTAGAACAAGGTGTTTTAAAATCTCATTGTGTTTTAGATGCTATATAACATTGTCAACTGATACACAAAAAAATTTTATCCATCTTTTATACTGCTGTTTACATGATCTAACATTCTGCTTGCCTATCCAATGAAGATATTTCTCATGTTTTTAATTCTAAACAGAATTTAGGGCAAATTCAGGTTTGTGGAAAAACCTTAATAGCGAACTATTCTTATACTTGATTTTGGTTTTGAATGATACAAAATTTAAATCACATAGCTTTGAAACCTTTAAAAGTAGTAATATTTGACAAAAGTCAATGAATTAAAGAGTTCAAATAAAATGATTACAAAAAAGCACTTACTAGAAATAAATGTGCTAATCTATTCTGATTTAGAGACAGCTGTATATTGTTCAGTGTTTCCTCTTTGAGTATGAATTCTAAGCCAGGAGGAGGTATAATCAATATGTAACAGAATCCATAATGTTAGCTGTGGAAGTAGATAACTTGCAGGTTTCTTTTCCCTGCACTAGAAACCTCTAAAGAGAAAATGTTTCCTATGTGGTATTTAATCACATAATGATTAAATGATCTCAGTTTTATTTTAATTAAGTAGATAATCTTTTTATTAGAAATAGTTCTCTATAATTCATTTGTTCAGGAGATATTTTTTAAAATTGAGGCTAGAAGCACATACTATCTAAGAGCAGATTTGTAACAAATCTTCCATGAAATGTATATTTAATTCATTTAAAATACTTTAGTTCGTTATATACTTCTCTAAATTAGATTCATTTTTAAAAACTGAGTTATACATTGTTTAGTGAGTACAATTGTGAACAGAATTAGTGAGAAAGTTCAGGATATGTGAGAGAATTATTAGTTGTTAAAAAAAGAGGATTTTAATATTTCCTTCTTAGGCAAACTAGATTTTAAAGTTATTATTATTTGCCGGTCTCAAATTTATATGTAGAGCTTTATGTCTACTATAACATAATTATGAACCATAATAAAAGGGATGAGATTTCCTATCAGATTTTAGAAGGTTTTAGCAAGAAAATATAAAATTGAATAATAAAAATTGTATTATAATTGGTAGATACTTCTAAGGCTACCAAAATCAGTAAAATCATCAATCATGTGAAGTAGTGTTATTATTCTATGCGTATAGATACAATGCTGACACCCAGGTACCCTACTAAATGTGTATGTTGCTCTACTGTGAATTAGGTACTGGGAAAATTGCTCATATATGAAATAAAGTTATTTTTTTAGCATGCAAATATTTAGCCCTACTTTTTGTTATGTGTGTATTTTTATAGCATGGTTAAAACGGAACCCACATTATCAAAATTTTAGAACTGTCCTTTTTAGCAAGGGATGATACCTTTAGCTTCTATCTGCAAAACTTACTTGTAACATACTTTTAGAAAATGCCAGCCAATAAACTACACTAAAATAATCTTCTTTATAAAAGCTTAGTGATCTTTGACATCATTCACTATTCTCAAAGCCATAAAAGAACAGATAACAAATATATGACTCACAAATTATCAATTATGAAAAATAATCTGGTTCAGAAAGCTGCACTAATGTACAAAGATGGATCACTTGTCACAAACCAATAAAGGCTATTGTTTGTGAATCCAATATTTGATTTTATCATTTACGTTGGGCAACTTAAAATGATTTTTAAACCACATTACTTTTTGAAAAAAAATTGCTATAAAGGTGAACACGGAGGTTGTGAGTATGTGGGGGAGAAACTATATGTAATCTGTCTTCCTTGAAACAATTTATATTCTTACATTACATCCAGCTTCCAAATCTAAATCACAGAGAGTTGACCAGCAAAGATGGAGGCACTAAGAAAAGCACTCTACTCTGATCCGTGGAACTGAATGGGTTTGACTCTGTTCATTCTTTTCATGTGCCATTCTGCTGACTAAAAATTTGCAGCTTTAATGCCCTCATTATACAGAGAAGGTTAAATGCTGTGTTTCTGAGTGCAGTCTGTTATACTTCTTATGAAGATAGCAGCTTTTGCTTGCTTAGGATTTACACACAGAAAAGCACAACTTACTGAGCCCAGGAAACCTTTCTGACAAATTCTCTTCCTGGTTGTTTTGTATTTATTATTTTCATAATAGCAAAGGAAGAGGTATACTTCCCCTCGGGAAGAAGGGTACTCCTTTGAGTGTAGACCAGAAACTTCCTATGTGGCCAGTCCAATGCTCTGCCTGCTCTCAAATATCTCAAATATATAAAGCCTTTTATGCTTACTTGTATAGCAGGACTTGAATGCCTAAAAAAGTCTGAAGTGTATTGGTCACAAGTCAGTGAGTGTATTATTTAGGGGCAGACATATTTCCTCCTCTAGATCACAGATTTGATCATTAGATGATCTGTTAGACATTCTGAAGTTATAGAAAACAAATCCTAAGGGATGGTACTGGGTACAGGTGAGTCACAGTGACATAAAATACGGCAGATGCAGGTAGAGAGCAGCAGAGATCCTAGCACAGATAATGGATCATACCCAAATGTGTATCTGGTGTGAGCCTAGGAACAGTGCAAGAAGAATGTGTTTTAAGGGCAGAAAGCTAGTCACATTTAAAGACACATCATTGCTTACACAATACTCCTTTCCTATAGAAGTCTTCTCTCTCTTTTTACAGTCATTATGTAATAAACAGAAAAAAAGAAGCCCCAAGGGCCTAATTATATATGCCAAAACATCATTAGGAAGATTAAATACTAAACGCCAAATCAATCTCCAACAGCTTGTTTGAGGGGTAAGAGTTCATGATTTTTTTGCTTGAGGTCACAGGCTCACGAACGTCCTTGGATAGATTCATACCTGGACTCTGAAATGAAGAGTTAGGGGATGCATCTACTCAATTACAGAAACTGCTGGCTAACAAAGACCTGGTGCACTGAGTGAATAGAAAATGTGCTAATGGACAGGGTTGGGGTTTAGTACAAGAGTAGTGCTAAGATGTTGGATTACCTAAGTTTGGTTCCATGTTCCTGGTCAACAACAATACTGTGAAGTTGAGCATTTCTATGACAACTATTGAGCTTGCTGACTGAGGAGTAGGAAAACAACTGGAGATAAGAGTTTCCCCAAATAGGGACTGGGAAGGTGGCTCAGTGGTAGAGCGCTTGCCTTGCAAGCCTGAGGCCCTGGGTTCGATTCCTCAGCACCATATAAGCAAAAAGAAAAAAGCCGGAAGTGGTGCTGTGGCTCAAGTGGTAGAGCGCTAGCCTTGAGCTGAAGAGCTGAGGGACAGGGCCCAGGCCCAGAGTTCAGGCCCCACAACTGGACCCAAAAAAAAAAAAGAGTTTCCCCAAATAATATATGAAATAATATGTGATCCACAGTCTCTACAATTTGTGACCCGGAGACTCATTAACCGAAATGTTTATCTTGTCTTTGAGTGTTTGAATAGGAGCCCTTGCAAAGCTTAAATCAGACTCTTCTGAGAATAATGTTGCATAGACTTCATTTTTGAGAAGGGTATAAAGCTATATATATAGAGAGAGAGATTATATATACATATATAGACACATATGTATTGATTTCTGTAGGTTTTGGATGGGGCCAGCCTCTATCTAATAGTCTAGATGATAAATTTCAGCAGATGGGTGTTCCATTATCCACAACTTTAGACAAAAAACATCTTTCTTTTCCAATGTTATTCTAAACAAAATTTCAAAACAGGTGTTAGGTGCTAAGGCTGTAACCAAAATATTCTGATAAGACTTCCCTCGGAAATATAATGGTTACATAGCCCTTGTATAGTTTAACAAACCCCTATTTTCTCCTTTCTGTTCCATACAATGTGCAGTCTATTTGCACCCATTCAGGACTAAATTACAGATAAAGTTACAGCAAATTTGTTTTCTCAAAAAAGCAGTCAGCCCTAATATCCCTTGAGTAATAAAAGCCTTGTCTTTCATTCAGAGCTAGAACTGGCATAATTTTCTCCAAGAAACAAACTCTACTTCCTGTGACAATGGCCCTGTTCTTAAATTCTGAATGGGATACAGCTCAATTTGCAGATGTTCAGGTAGAAAGGTAAAAGGGCATTTGACCCCCCAACTGGCAATTGTTGCTGTGGTAGGTAACTTCAGTCTGCAAGTTATATCATTCTATTAGATAAGCTGCCAGAGTTTTCAGCTCTGAATTACCAAGGTAAGCTCAAATGAATCAATAATTTATACAGATATATCTCATTCATTCTGATGGTATAAAGATACACACTAACAGCCTGCTGCACCCATGAACAAAGCCAGAAAGATTATTTTGAAAGAAAGGGAAAAGGAAAACCATTTATCTATCTGAACAAAACCATTACATAATAATGATCTATTGGCTTATTAATTTTACTTTTCAGCTGTTTTAATAGTACAGTGAGATGAATAACCTATCTATGAATCTCAGTAAGGTTGCTTTGACAAATATCAATACAACATTTAAAATTTTCCAGATTGAGTTTTAAGATATAGTTTACATAGTAATAAAATATCAACCATTGGAAAACAATTCATGTACCTGATAAGGTCACATTAAGCAGTTTAATTAAATCCCTCCAATATTTCTGTACCATATATCAGAATAAAATTACTTTCCAAAGGATGAGAATCAAATACATTTAGGGACTATACACTAAGAGTACTGTTAATATAGCCTTATGCTGTTAACCATTACCTGGGGAAAATTATATAGTGTTTTATACATTAATACTATGACATTTTTATTAACTCATAATCCCTGTGCTAACAGTGGTGTATTAAACAAGTAATAATTAAGAGGGCGGCAAATATTAAAAATGCCTATTTAAAAATTCTTCAATCATGTTAAAGGGAATCTTCTAGCACATGAATTCCTCTGAAGAAATGCAAAACTGAAAACCAGTGTGACTACAACATAAATTCATCATCATTAGGATCATTTCAGTATTTCCATAATTTCTGGTTATGATTAACGTTGAAGGGAGTCTGTTATCTAAAATGTGATACAAATCTCTCTAGCAACTTTAATTATAAATAGGGATTGTTTCACAACAGATTTGAAAGTGTATGTGTGGATAAGATGCATTAGAATTTGGTCACCTGCCCATTTCACCTCTTTGAGTTCAAGGCCAGACACGTGTCTGGCCTGAATACAAGAACCACTCGCATTCAGACTTAGGAAGGTTGTGTGCAAAATTAATTGGGCAGTGGATTCGGCAAGAAGGAGGATAGCAATTAGAGGAAACATGCAGGTACCCTATTTTCCATCCTGTGGAATCAATCCCCTTGGGAAATACAGGAAATGATAAAAGTCTGTAAGTCTAAGGGAAAGAAAGAGAGAGGGAGAAAGTGAGAGAAGAAGGGGGAGGGAGGGAGAGAGAGAGGGAGGTAGGGAGGGAGAGAGAGGGAGAGAGAGAAGGAGGGAGGGAGAGAGAGCTTATTGGTCTCTACCTAAGATCCTTAAACCTTTACATGTGATACTCTGGGCTACTTGCCATACTGATTTAACATTTGTAGCCTTCCAATAAAATACAAAGGAAGCAGAGGAAGGAAGACAGAGGAATAATGGAGTACCCCTTCTTGATGGTCAACAGTGAAGGGGGAGAAATGTTCTCACACCAATCTCAATATGATCATGAGACATAATTAGCAGGAATCTTACATATGAATCTCATAGCAGATAGAGGAGGGCAGAGATGTATCCTCCATTCAACCCTTTTATGATGCCTGCTAGACTACATTTATTCTCAGCTTCATCTGATACAACTGCTAAGGGTTTTGCTTACGATATCACAGCATTAACTTCAAGTTTTGCTGTGGAAGGCATCTGAGTCAGTCATTCCACACAGCTTTATTGAGTGTGCATGAAAACAGGGGAAGACCTGTTAATGGCAACTGAAATGCATCTCAAGCAGAACAGCCTGAATTTATTTCCTGTCACTGGCTCTGGTAATGGATTAAAAATACTGACAAATGGCATTTTTCAGTTTACAGTCTATTTTATGTCCTAGCTCCTTAAACTTAAGTTAAACATTCTAGTCAATTAGAAATAGAATTCAAGTATTATTAACTACGTTGCTGGTTTATATTTTAGAATAAGCCATGCATTTGTAACAGACACTGATGGAACTTTTTTTTTTTTTCCTCCCCTAGGAATTGCAACTCCATTTTTCAGTCCAGTATAGAATATGTTTCATTTATAACTTTAAATGCCTTTGCATACTGACACAAATTTTAAGACAATCTCAGAAACAAAAACCTATCTATATCTGTATCTATCACCCAAGGGTAAATTATCCATACACCTTTCTACCTAAGAACTTGCAAGCATTTCATACTGATGATTTGATTTGTCTTTTTCACTCTAATAACTAAATGGTAGAAACATGGTTCACCAAGTTTACAACTAACTATGCCTTAAATAATCTATATAACTAAGGGGAAAACATCCTATAAATTCAAGTAGTTTCTTGAAATATGCCCTAATTATTGTCTCAGTATTGCCACTACTTTACAAAGAATATAATATTACATTATGCCTTTTAATGTTATGCTGGAATAATTTGGATTTATATACTTTTAAGGAAATCTAGAAAGACAATCCTACAATAAAGTGGGCTTACCAGGTTTCTTTCTTCCTTTTTTTAAAAAAATAATTAAGATACACATACTTTTCCCTTGGGTTTTCTTTAGTGTGATAGAAATTTAGGCTGTGGAGAAGTTCATTTTAGCTTCCATTAAATCAATGTGGATCAATAAAGACAGTTTAAGTTGTTTAAGCAACTCAATGAAAATGTGTATTTGAAACATAAGAAATATATTCTTAGTCAATCAACATGTGCTTTGGAGAAAATGTCATTTTTATTTCTTAGAGGCAAAATAATATTTCTTGTCTAAATTCTGCCTTAAATATACAGTAAACTCTATGTCTTCTTTATAAACATCTCTGCACAATAATCTTGACTACCAGAAAATTCACTAAAGTATGTTACATTCATATGACTTAAGTTGAAGAAATAATGCTAAACAGAACACTGATTTACTGTATCAAAAAGACAATTTTGACATAATGACTTGTACGTCTCATTGTTGCAATGGGTCCACCTGTATCCCTATTTAAAGGACTTGTTTTTTCCCTGGTGGTGGGGGGGAGGAGGGTTGGATGGGGGGGTGAGGGTGGACGGGATGGGAAGAGGAAACAAAGGAGGAGGCTACAATGCTTGATAAGAAATGTACTCATTATCTTGCCCATGTAATTGTAACCCCTCTGTACAGTATTTTCACAATAAAAAAAGAAAAAAATAGCAAGAAAGAATGAAAAAAAAGACAATTTCAACATACTCCCCTGCAACATATTCTTCAACAGGAAGTATTAACATCAGGAGTCCAGTTCTGAGTTTATTGTCAGAACTTTATAGGACAATGTCAAACATTTGCTGTTCATTAATTAAAGATAACATTTTAACTTAAAACAGCTTTGCCTTTCTACTCATTGTTGCTGTATTTGTGACTTCTATTATCAATAATAATTCTTAAGTATTTGCCTCATTTCATTTTAGTCTCCTGTTATACAAAATTATCTTTATTTCTTTATTTATTTTTATTGTGAAAATACTGTACAGAGGGGTGACAATTACATGGGCAAGATAATGAGTACATTTCTTATCAAGCATTGTAGCCTCCACCTTTGTTTCCCCTTCACATCCCTTCCCAGACTCCCCCCACCCCCCCACCCAATCCTGCCCGCTCCTCCACCCCCCCAAACGTTGTAAAGTTCGTTTTCGACATAATGACTTGCACATCTCATTGTTGCAATGGGTCCACCTGTATCCCTAGTTCAACGATTACAAAATTATCTTTAAGCCCTGTTTCAGTTGTAATAATCTGTGAGTTCATATGTATGAGAAAGCTGTCCTACCCTGAAGCTGGGGTTGACATAGATATGCTTCTAGCATTCTAAGAAGCCATGACTCCATGTGATGTGCTTTCTCATTTTATACTTGGTATTCTAGGATTAGACTTGGTAAGTGGTTCTAAGCCATTATCTATGATATCACTTCTACAAAAAAGTGTGTTCCACGGGCTAAGCAACTGTCTCACCAAACAAAGTTTTCCATCTTATTTGGAGGTAGAAAGCCTGTATGAAAAGCATTCAATTTTAAAATATGCATTAACCAAGATTAAGGGGTGAACAATTAAACTATGGCAGGAAGTTTATGTTCTGAGTATATAAAAATATAGGAAACAGCCAGGTTAGTAGAACACGGGCTAAAAAACTGTCATAAAAATACTAGTCTGTTGACTGAGGTATAGAGTAGGCTCTTCCATGGAGGAACCAAACTCCATTTAAAAATTAGATTCATCAAAAATAAAAGACTCCTGGGCCATAGAGAAAAGAAAGTCTGTCTTAAAGTTGGTTAGGAAATGAAGAAAGTAGGTAAAAAAATGCCCCGAACTATGAAAAGTAAATTTGTCATCACAACCTACTATGAACAAAACATACTAGATGAAAGGATATTAAAAAGAAAACTTGATAAGAAATGAAATATACATCTGTACATATAAATAATAGAGTAATGGCCACTTGTGAAGCATGAAGCACAAAACAGATAATAAATCTTAAGTTATCAGAAAAAAAAATTAAACAAAACCAGATATATACTGACGCCTAAATTTCTTTTTGTTCCTTTCCTTTCCTTTCCTTTCCTTTCCTTTCCTTTCCTTTCCTTTCCTTTCCTTTCCTTTCCTTTCCTTTCCTTTCCTTTCCTTCCCTTCCTTTTCCTTTTCCTTTTCCTTTCCTTTTCCTTTTCCTTTTCCTTTCCTTTTCCGTTTCCTTTTCCTTTTCCTTTCCTTTTTCCTTTCCTTTCGTTTTTTGTCAGTTGTAGGGCCTGGGCACTGTCCCTGAGCTCTTTTGCTCTACCACTTTAAGCCACAGCTCCACTTCTGGTTTTCTGTTGGTTAATTGGAGATAAGAGTCTCAGGGACTTTCCTGTCAGGGCTGGCTTCAAACTATGATTCTCAGATCTCAGCCTCCTGAGTAGCTGGGATTATGGGCATGAGCCACTGGTACCTGGCTCTAAATTTCAATATTGATGCCTAGATGGACACAGTGAACTTGGTTAGGAACTTCTACAACCAAGTGTTATAGAGGTATTATATTTTGAAATATTATACCTCTCTGATCCAACCTTGTACAATTTGTGGGTAATTAGTTGATTATATTTATCCTTGGTGGTCTGCTATTTGTATTTGTATATTTTTTTGTTCAGTTTCTGGGGATTGAACTTTGGGCCTGGCTTCTTTGTGCTCAAGGCTAGCGCTATATCAGTTGGGCCACAACATCACTTTGGCTTTTTCTGAGCAGTTTATTAGATATAAGAGTTTCACAGACTTTTCTGCCTTGGCTGGCTTTGAACCTCAATCCTCAGATCTCAGCCTCCTGAGTAGTTAGGATTACAGGTGTGAGCCACTAGTGTCCAGCTGTGATCTACTATTTTATATTTCATCCAAAAACTTCTTTAATTGATTAAAGGAAATATTTAATTCAATATTTTATGACAAAACTGGATGAAACATACCTGAAGTTTGTTTAAAGATTGTTCATGTACAGAATATCAATGAGAGAAAATGCAGAATTATTTGTGCATGGTAAGATGGGTATAAAAAATCATATACATATGGGTAATCATTGCAACAATAAAGTTTTTATTCCAATTGGTAAGCAGGATAACTTGTCTAACGAACAAGTATTTAACTATTTTACATGCATTTCTTTTTTTTTTTTTTTTTTTTTGGATCCAGTTGTGGAGCCTGAACTCTGGGCCTGGGCGCTGTTCCTCAGCTCTTCAGCTCAAGGCTAGCACTCTACTTCTTGAGCCACAGTACCACTTCCGGCTTTTTTTCTTTTTGCTTATGTGGTGCTGAGGAATCGAACCCAGGGCCTCAGGCATGCAAGGCAAGCGCTCTACCACTGAGCCACCTTCCCAGCCCCGTGTTTAACTATTTTAAATGACTTTCCTACACTATAAACTTTCTAATGGATATCAAAATGGTAAGTATGCCTAATGAAGTATACTTTTAGAACTCTGACATATTATATACAATGATTAGCTATTGCTCATAAATACAACCTTTATGGGCAAGCCCTACCACACCCTTATAATAAGAGGGCTTCATTACTTAGACCAGAATTTATGTTCACTCACTTCTAGATTTTTGATGAAATGCAGAATCTGGGTCCACAGGAAACACTTATGTGACTTTTCATAAGGAGAAGATGAGATTCCTTAATGTCTGCAGAACTAAATAAAATCTTTCTTTGAAACAGACTCAAAGTAGTCAATAATTTTGTATAATGATCAAAATTCTCTTTATATAGACTGGTTTACATCATATATAAACTATGGAAGTTCCAAGCTAGACTTTATCATCAGAAGTATGAAAATAACATCAGACTTATATTATGCTCCATTTAGAGTGTGCATTCTCAGTGGGGGGAAAAATGAATCCCAATGGGGTGGAAATTTGTTCTTGTGGTAGCTAAAACTTGGATATTGCAAAAGTTTAATGAATTTTGGTACTCCCAAAGTCAGTACTCTCTGACAATTTTTATCCCTTCAGACTTCATTTCTGTCATTAGATTAAATTTGCCCTTTAGGGGAATATGAAAATAAATTAAGAACTCTGATTTAGTATAAAATAAAATCCAAGGTTTTCCACTATAATATTTTATTGCTTCCATTAAAATCAGTGCTTTCTTTTAGACCCAAATATCTGTTTACACTTTGATATGTTTTCTGCCTTTCCTTGCTTCTTTCCTCTTCTCTGCATCATTCCCAGATGAGCCTGAAGCTAACGACTGCTGTGAACATCTTTCCTCTGTTATTGATCTCTAAATATGACCACTTGCTGAGTGCTGAACCTCTGTTATCACAACAAAAGCAGGAGGTGTCATGCACTGTCATAACTCAAAGAACTGGCTGTGGCTAAGGTTGGCCACTGCCTGTCTATCCTGTTCGTACCATAATGTTCAGGTGTGCTAAAATGATGGCAAGAAAAGGAGCAAAGAAAACACCTTCATTAGCAACATTTCATGTTTCCTTCTCTTTTGGTAAATAAAGTAAGTCTAGTTTGTTCTTAATTCTAAGGTACATCTTCATAACTAGTCAAAATAAAATGAGATACCAGAAATCATTCTGCAACTATTGCTTAATGTTCTCTTGATCCAAACACATGTATTTACAGAAAGTGGATATAATGACTTAAACCTATTAATACCAGCCTTTTATTAATTACAACCATTTGAGCCTTACTACTATCATTTTTTAGACTGAGATTTGAATTCAGTTCTAGTCACTTTCACTCATTGATTAATGCTCTACCAACTGAGCCACACCTCCAACTCCACTACTACCATTTTTCTAAAGTTCTGCCTTTGCAAAAAATGCTTTATACAATTTTCCTCAACAAATATATCCCTTCTGATTTGTATTGAAATTAGAAAGTAGAAAATCCTTTAGAGTACCAAAAAAACTTCAAACACAGGAATCTTGGGATAGGTAGACATCTCAACTTTATCATTTCATAACTTTTTGATACTTAGGCAATTCAGTTGTTAAATATGGACCACACAATGTATTTCCCAAGGTTTGGAATCTTTTTGTTGTTGTTATTGTTGGTCATGGGGGCTTGAACCTCTGGGCCTGAGCAATGTCCCTCAGCTCTTCAGCTTGAGGCTAGCCCTCTACCATTTGAGCCTCAGTGCCACTTCTGGCTTCTTCTGCTTATGTGGTGCTGAGGAATTGAACCCAGGGCTTCATGCATGCAAGGCAAGCACTCTACTGCTGAGCCACCTTCCCAGCCCCAAGATTTGGGGTCTTAAACTATCTGATAAATCAGTGCAAAGCAACAGTGTGAGATGAAATCAGACAATATTCTTACAGCTAGGGAAGAGTGCACTGAGGCCTTGACATACTAGATCATCTTAACTCTCACGGCATGCACCATTAAGGGGCATAAAATGGGAAATTCTTGAATCCAATGTGGTACTATGGTAATGCTGGTAATATTTGTGGTTTATGTTTGATTATAATATTGCACAACACTATTCATACCTTGGAACAAATGAGTTTGTTTTCTTTTTCCCCAATCATCCACCAAAGAAATCTCACCTAGCTTATAGCATCCTACTACCTACCATGTTAGAGGAAAAGGAGGTAAAGCAGAGATCATAGAGAACATGCATGAGTGGGATCTGCTACTGGGATTAATTTCTTTTTACTGTAAATATGAAACAAAATTTCAGAGGACTAAGCTTTTCATAGAGTAGCAGACCCTGAAGCTTATGTGATTATCTTCCTCCAAAGACCTGAAAGCCCCTTTGCAACATCTATTAAAATAAACGAAAAAGGGCATTAGCATCGTTTAAAGAGAGGGAAACACTGTTCTGAGGAACTGCTGTGTTGTATATACAATAGCTACAAAAGGCAAAATGACTTCATCTACGTAGGTCTGCACACTGCCAGGATCAGTAGCATTCTATAGAATCCGTCACTCCTCAGGAAGGATCAGAAGAAAATGTTTTACTCCATTTTTATTTACTTTGCTATGTTTCCTAAGAATTAGGTTTGATTTCAGCTAAAAGTGATCAGTCCTAAAACCTATTCACTTATAAATGATGGATTACGATCTTTTGGCCACTTTTTTTTAAAATAAATACAATTGAAAGAATTTATATGCAACATTTTGTGAAAGGCAATGCTTAAGGAAACCTAATTTATAACTTTTCCTGGAATTCAGGGCAACATTTAAAAAAAAATCTTCCTTGGGATTCAGATAAATCTGAGAAAAATGTGTATTTTGAGGATCAGCTTGATGTGCCAGAATGTCCATATGAATTGGACATACAATCTACTGAAAAGAAAATTGTAGTGCTAGAAACATGGAAAGTCAATAGTTTTTGACTCTGTAAAATGAATTTTAGGCAACTCTGACAGTATATAATACCCTAAATCAATAAAATTCTATGCAAGTTTTTTCTTTCCATGCACATCTATGAAGAAAATGTTTAATATAGTTTAAATGTGTATGCACTAAACTGAAATTTTTAGCAGCTTTAGTATTTATGTATGGCAGAAACACAAAGGAAGAAAGGTAAGCAAAAGAGCTTGGGCATTCAGACCTATATAATTTTAGGAAAACTCATGAGTACAGGGATAGCATCATCAATCAGATTGTTTTTCTTTTGTATTTTATTTTTAGGGACACTTCTGATTTGCTGTTGTAAAGAAAGTACTAAAAATTATATATGGGACATTTTCAATTTTCCTGCTAATTCTGGAAATTAATTTTATCTCCAAAAATAGCACCAATGAAAAAAAGTACCTATAAAAATAATATGAAAATTGCCATGGACTAGAAGCTTAATTTTTTTGGTGTGGTATTACTGACTTATGCTACATAGAAATGTCTGTAATAGATGGAAAGTAATCTTCAATATGTCCAGTATAATTATTCTGCATTTCAATGTATAGTAATATGAATACCCAGATTAAACTAGAGGTGAAGCAGAGAAGCCTTTGTATTCACATTGGTATTTCTGCCTAAGCAATGCTCTAATTTTAGACCTTGATGGTGAAGGTAACTTAAAAAAATGTCCTTGTGGTTTGTAATAACTTTTAGAAAAATCCATAAGTTGTTCAGTAGTTGTGGACTTTCTAGGGAGGAGGAAGTACAAAGTAAAGGACCCTTAAACCGAAGGGCCTATTGTCTTCAATCATCATATCACAGTGTCATTGCCTGAGCTTCTGCAAGTCCAGGTCCTACTTTTTTCCTGTGGCTTCCTCCATTTTTTAATAATGAATCATTTGGCTACAAAGAGCTCCCTCATGTCATTCTTTGAATAGATCACTCCTGCTTTCTCTGTGCCTTCCTGTATAATGACCCAGCTTCTTCTTCTTCTTTTTTTTTTTTTTTAAGATATCTGTTGTTCCATGTGTGATCCTTTACTAAAATAAAGATGGGTAGAACACAAATTATCTGGATGCAAAGGAAAACCAGGCATTTGAAAAGGACCCAGAAAGAACGAGTAACAAACCAAAATGAATTGCTATAGAGAGAATTCTCTATTTTCACATAGACACACACACATACATACACACACAGAGTAAACCTAAGGAGACAGTCTCAGAAGGAAGTCTGTTTCAAACTGGCCAGGCCAGGGGACTGAAGCCAGTAGCCCTCCAGATATGAACAGAAACATATGAACAGAAAGAGCATTTTATGATTTAACAGTGAAAGCATTCAAACATGCCGTTTTGGAACACGAGGTACTTTGAGGAGTTGACACTGCTTCATAATTCATGTTCATTGTTCCTCTAAGTAAAATATGTGTCTCCCTTTAGTTGTTCTGCTAGGAATTGTACATTAAAGCAAGAGGACATTTGTGATAATGCACATCTTAAGACTTTTCATTAAAGTACCAAATTTAAATTCTACCTTTTTGTGCACTCTGACATTTTTGTCTGGCATTTTCATTAATTTTGCGACATACATAAATGTAGCTGAAATGTTAACTGATCAATACTTTGTCTCTCTCATGTAGCACTAGCGCTCCATTCCCTAAGGACCACACAGCAGAACAGAAATTAAATGTGTAAAATATCAAATGTTAATGTTAAACACAGCGGCACTTACTGTATAACGACAGAAAAGGCTAAAACAATTCCAAATGGACAGATGGTACCACAAATTATCTACAATCACATTTAAAGATTAAAGTTTGTCCTGTAAAATAATTCTTTGACACACACTGAAGTGTGTCCTTTTACTGATAGCTCAGTTGTCCAATTATTTTTGTGCTCATTACAGTGAGAAATGACAGTACTGAAAAGAGAATGTGCACTCCTTCCCCCTCCCCATTTTGTACCCACTGACATCCACAAGAACACAAATGTCTGGTCAAGAGCCTGATGAAAATTAGGTCCAATTTATGAGACATTCCACATCTACAATAGATGATAACCAAGACAAGTAGAGCCTTCTGTACCATCCACGTCTACGTTCGCTCTTAGGCAGACAATATTCATAACGAAATTAAACACTGAATTCACTCAAAAACAAAGCCTTTCCCAGAACTGCATTTGCTTATTTTTTACTGTCCCCTTTCTGGCCAGTTTCAGCCTCTGCTGCCATCAGCTGACTTTGAATCCTCATCTTCCCCCCTCCCCTCCCCCAAACACACTCAGGTAGAGCTTTCAGAAATGGCAGCTGCTCTCCCTCAGAATTTCTCCTGCTTTCATGTTCATTGACAGTGAGACAAAAAAAGATTATTTGTGTTTTTTTTTAATTTGGAGGAAGAAAATTAGAAAAGAAAACTAACATGTAATAGGAAAAAGGACCTTTAAACGTTATGAAGTATACTGATTTGGGCCTACAACCAAGCTACATAATGCTACAAATGTGTGTGTTCCACAAGGCAGCTGCATTTATGAAAAAGTGGGCCAAGTGGAACCAATATTATAATAATAGACCCATGATCCATCAACAGGGCATGGTGGGAACAATATGTTTGTAACAATGGGTGCTGCTTATATTCTCCTAGTGGAAAGCAGTTCTTTTCAATAAACTGACTTAGTAAGGCTCTAGTCGTACAAGGAGATCTTTGAAAGATGTTGTTTTTAAATACTGATCACTTTTAATTTCAACAAGATGAAGAAGAGTCATATAACAGGGATTTTTTTCTGAATTGTTATGATATTAAAATGGGAAGACATATTCAGAAGACTCTTTAGAAAAGAAATAATATCTACTGTGCTGCGTAGGGTACACTTATTTCAGTTCCTTCCTTTAAATACTGGGAAAATAGTACTATCCACTCTATAAAATTGTTAGGACTCTTAAATACATTAATGTATCTAAGTGTTTTTAATGTGAGAAATAGTTCTTTATCATATAATACATGCTTAATAAATACTAGTTGGCTATTTACACATAAATTTTGTGTATCATAGTTTAATCTGAGGTTAAATAGATAGTTGACACAGGATTACCAAATAATTTAAGATTCAAGTGGAATCAAGAGGCAAAATTGCTACAATGGATCAAGCGTGTCTGTCATGATATAACAATGAACCCACCCAGCCCTTATTTATCAGGTATCACTGAAGAATGAGGTTCTCCATACAGAAATAATTTTCAGATGGACTGTTGGTTCAAAAAATGGTAGGTCCACTAATTTAGAAGTATATTTTCCTAGGAGTATATAGACTGCCAGCTGCTCTAGTGTAGAGATGCTATAGTGCAGGATGAAAAAGGCGTGGTTCTGTTCTCCTGGAACTCAGCTCAAGTCCACATAAAGGCAGTTTGCTTCTATGAATATCATTGAATGCTTCTTGATTTTTTAAAAAATGAAACAGCTAACATTATTGTTTCTTCTTGAAAGTACTCTCAGTGTGTGCTCACATTGTGGTCTGTGACCTCTTCGTTACCCTGTGTGTCCGCAGGCCTTGCCCTATCTTCATTGTATCTATTCTCTTTCTCTGCAAGCCTCTTGCATTTAGCTTATTTTGTGGGACTGAATCTGCTACAAATTGGTCCCAGTTAGAACAGATTATTATTACAATTTTTCCTCTACTGAAATCTGCTCTCTTCCAGTGAAAACAGTCAAGTAATATGTGCATGTGGCTATTTTTTTTCAAATTATTTCTTCTTACAATGAGAAAGACATTGTGAAAAGGGCTGCCATCTTGAATTCATTTTACCTGATAGACTCCTGCAACTGGAAGAAGTTTGTGAGGCCATACACAACACATTGTGCCAGGAAGGGATTCAGAATGAATGTACCTGAACAAATGATATAATTTTATACATTTCTCTGTTTTCAAATTTCACAAACAGCTGTGGAAAATGGCTTCAGAAGAAGTGAATAAAAATGGCAGCATGACCTTTCTAGTAGAATTTTATTGCTGCTCTAAGGCCTCCTAGAACCTGGAAAGAAGGATATAAAGTAGACCTAGAAACTCAGCGTCATTTTTTTCTTATTAACATTGACAAACCTCTTCTATACTAGTGAAAAATCAGGCTAAAGTTTGTTTAACAGTATTCTGATATATGTATTATGTGAAGCAGCCACTAAAACAAGTACTGAGAGATGTAAAAAAAACAAATTTTCTTCCTCTAAAACTTAATGAAGATAACACTTACTTTTTTAAAGGAGAAAACATGTATATGGGAAGCAGGTTGCCTAACTTTTGGTAACTTAAAATACGAAGAGACATACACATTCTTTGTTTGTGTGCTCAGACATTAATGCAAGTCTACTGCAAGGCCTGAGAGGAGGGTAGAACTCAAAGTATTAAACAGATATGCAGACATTCATTCGAATGGTAATACTAAAATGTTGGTTTGTTACTATAATTAAGGCATTTCTTATAAGCCCTTGAAATAAAGTCATATTTTTTTGTGCAACTGGCAACTGCCTAGGTACTTAAATGCTAACAAACATGAACATCACTTCAAACTAAAATACTATAAATAAGCGAAAATACTTGAGAGTAGAAAATCCCAGATAAAGCTCAAAGGAAATAATATTCTTGGATTTTTCTGCCTCTGCCAGTTGGTCTCATCAGCAGTTTTTAAATAATCAAAAGTAAAAGGTTACATGATGAACACTGGTAGAACTGTTCAGATCGATTGAATTCTCACTTGACTTTTTAAAAACTGGAGATTTCAGAAATAATAAAACATCTGTTAAATAGGTCATATCCACTTCCAATTGATTCACATATTAAGGTATTACCAACCAGAATTTTACTACCCATAATATTCATATTTTAGCAGAAACAAATTCCAGATTCAAGAATGAATCAAATCAAAGGGAGACTGGCCCAGACTATTACTATTATTATTTTTCACAAGGAGGACTTGTTCTTGGCTCTCTTATTGCAATTTGGAATTATGCAACATGCAAAAATTTTACTTTTTAAGTGTAACAGAGAAAATTATACATTGGCTGTGATGTCTTGCGTTTTGGAAATCTCGGGGGGTGCGGGGGGAGGTATATTCTTGGACTCAGACCTTGAACAATCCATCAGGTTCCTGCCCACAGCAAATCTGTCCAGTCAAGTCTTAAAATAGGAGTTTTTAAATGGCCACATCGACATAACTGTTACTATAGCCACAGAAACATGCATCTATGAGTACTGAATTTAATGAATAACAATGTAAGTAATATAGCATGATCATACCACAAAAGCAGCAAGGCTCCTTGGAGGTGACTCCCAATCAAAGCAACTATTAATGTAGTACGCAGCATTTATGAGCACCATGACACAGCGTTTCATCCGGATAAAGTTTCTTAGTAGCAACTGTAAAGAAAATGGAAACATCAGAATTGGCAAGAGGAGAAAACAATCAGATACACAGCAAAATTCTTCAAGCTTATTGTCATTTAAAAGAGACTTCAAAAGTTAAAATAAAAAGTTGCAAGGACATACCAAGCAATTTGGCTTACAAGTTAAAGAGAAAGAACTATTTCTGGAGAAAGTAGAAAAAGCACTGCTTTATAAAAGCAGGCTCTTAGCTAAACATATTTTTAAAAACAATGCTATCATGTTGGTTGGAATCCTTTGTCCATTTTTCTGCTACTTACAGATGATGGACCTTGATTAATTTTAAACTTCATTTTTTTTGTGTGTGTGACTTTAAGATGAATTAAATGTTTTAATTCCAATAGATTTCAAAGTGAGATTAATAGCTTGCAAGATTTCAAGGAAAGAGCTAAAAAGTATAGTTTATTATAGAAAACAGGATATTAATTTTGTAGGATTTCTTCCTTTCTTTCTATCATATTCTCTCCTCTCCTGTCACTTCGGTCTCTTTTTCACACACATTATGGTTAGCCTACATATTCTCACTGTTTCCATAATTTTAGAATTAGAGAAAAAAATTATAGTGACCAAATGCTTTACAAAAATCTTTTTGTTAGAAAAGTAAATGAGAATTGAAATAAATTTAATTTTTTTACCACAACTTAAATAATAAAAAGATTAGCTTATGTACTTGGTAATGGTTACAATGATGACATACAGGAATATTAACAGAATAATCATTTGTCTGTAGGTTATTGTTTTGCTACTCCAAATATACTTCAATGCTGATCTGGTATTTTAAAGAAGTAGCTATGTAAAGCTTAATGAAATACTATGGCATAATGTATAATGTGTCAATACGGATGCAAAATATGCGTATACCAGTTATAACAAGTGGCTAAAACTGAAATTCCACTCACACAAAGAATCTTCTTGTGTGTTTCATTCTTGGCCCCTATCACCTTTCTTCCAGAGCATTTTTTTTATTATTTTCATCTGCAATTGTAGAGAAACATAATCTCTATTTCTCTTTAACTAGATAATTGCTTTACATATGCTATCTTTAAACACCCGAGATCCTATTGTTGATGGTGAATTTATTAAAGTGTAATTTAAAATGTTCTTAGATTTTAATAGCCCCCAAACGGTCAAATATTTCAGAGCACAAATAAGTTCAGTAAACTTTACAGCCATAATAACTACTTTTTCTTTTAGCTCTGCTAATTGGATAGAATCTTAAAAAAAAAAATAAGGTAGTGTAGTATTCTTTCTTGACATCAAACTAAAGTTAAAATTATAATTGATAGATTCCAAGCTTAATTTAAAACTCCTTTATCATAGAAAAATCAGATTTCCTGCTTTTTTTTGGTGAAAATGTCAATGAAAGTTCACCTCTAAAAGATCATCGTTAAAATCTAATTAACAGGAAGGTTTGCCTTAAAAGATGGAAATCCTCCACCCACCACTGGATTAGAGGAAAGATCTTTATTGGGGGCTCCATTTACACACACCTGCATCATACCTGTGGGTGGTCTGCACATATATGTGAACCTCAGCTTTTAGCATTCTCATTTACACACTCCATGACAATCAAATTGTATTTTATGTTAAAAAAGATCACTCTTTTGCTAATGCATGAGTACATATCCATTAGATTCAGCACCTACAGTATCCCCTTTCCTTTCTGACCACCCCCATCCAATTTATTACTTTGGTATTGTCCTTGTTTGAGATTTTCCAGAAAGGAGAAGAGTAAAGGAAAGAAAAGAGCCATTTTCAATTAGTAGGTGATCCACAATTTCCCATCATCTTCCCCTCCCCTCCAGACCTCCAAAATTTATTTGAATTTACTAAGATGTTTTACAGATACAATCAGGTCTTCCCATAGGGAGGAATCTTTCCTTGCCTTTTTTTTTTTTTTTTTTTTTACCTGTTTAGAGAGTCTGTTTTCCTCTTCAATGTACTTCTGTTCTTTGGGTATTAATGTTCGTAAGCTGGCTTTCACCTATATATCAACATATGTGTCTGTTATGGATTCATAGATTACAAATGTTTACCAGTTTTTTTTTCACGCAGTTCGATTTGCAATCATTTAGAAAGTTTCAAAGTCCTGGTGGCTGTGCTCATAAAATATAAATGTATACAGTTGCACATGCATGGGCTTCCTTCCCTTTCTCAGGCAGGCAGGCAGGCAGGCAGGCAGGCAGCGGCCGCGCACAGCACAGAGCAGTCGCCAACTATCACAGAGAGTGTGGGTGTGCCAGGCAGTGGCAGAAGCGCATTCTCCAGGAGACATCAAGGTTTAGAGAAAATGAGGAATGACAGAAATTCTCTACAAATCAGGAACAAAAGCTTTCATGAAACTGAACTCTTTAGCAGTACAAAAAAGCCAAAGTTAAGACTTACAGCATTAAAAATCACATCTATTTCAAGATAGATGACCCCCTTTGTTGGCCCTGTCAGCTGCTTGTTTTTCAAGACGTAGGCTTTCTGTTCACCATTTTGAATCTGCGGGAAAAGGACATGACAGCCGTCTGTCTCGCGGTCTCCACTGAATACACTCCCTCGGTGACCTTTGACCCCCAGCTGCTGAAACTGACAGAGAACCCAAAACAACTGTGGCAATTCTGACAAGTACCTGTTCATTACCAGGATCAAGTCTGTCAGGAAAAATTAACTATCATGGGATTCAACATGGCCGTGAATTGAGTATGTTAAAAATTTTAGTGTTCTTATTACAGACCTTGGGTGAGAAATGACAGACATAGAGCTGAAGGGTTTTTTTTTTTTTCTTTTTTTTAAACTTGAGCAAAAGCAACATAGAAGAGTGTGTCAGGTGAATAAAACTTACAGACAGCAATGGTATGGCAACTTTGCCCAGAAAGTCAGCACTTCGATCCCGATCTTCATCATAAACTGTCACTTCAAGAACTGAATGGATATCTTTTATGTTGCTGTATAATCCACGTGTAAGGGGGGAAGAAAGAGATTTCATCAGTAGCAAACAGCACCGAGAATGTTTTTGACAATTTAGATACCTCCTGCTGATTTTCTATTTTTATGTGTCGATTGCATATACACCTATAGAGCTTAGTATGTGACACAATTTCCCAGAATGCTCTCTACTTGACTACATTGATGGTTCTATTACCTAAAACTTTCAAGCCCATTATAATTTCAAGTTAGAATTTTTTTAATGAACTGTAACTTCCCCTTTGGATGAACAAAGAATAAGCAGGTAAAAAAATAAGTAAGTAATACTGGTAATTTTAGATGATAACTTCTCATTATAACAATAAAGCATCATCTTCCCATAATGTTCATATGACTCACCATCAAGTTTGATATCAGAAAGAATCACAGTATATTTGGGGGGGCAATTATTATTTTCAATAATAAAGACCATTTTCTTTTTGTTTATAGCTTTCACCAAAATGCCAACTTAGTTATTGTTAGGTATATAGTAAAAATGAACAAACAGAAAAAAACAGAATAGAGAAAAATGTAACATTTATAGCCTTTGTACCACCCTGGAATTGAGAAATCAAGTAATGTTCCATTATGTTCCAAAGACAATATATGAGTACAAACAACTGTGTGTGTGTGTGTGCTTCATATTTTTGTTTCTGGAAAAGTAAATGCAAATTATTGACAGCATGTATTCTTTGATCAAATTGTTTACCAAGAAAACATGAATAAGCGAAAACAAAACAAAAGAATATATTCATCACTGAAAACCCACGACCACGTGTGAGAAGAGGCTTTATCAGGGCACAATCAATTAATGGCTTTTATAATAATCAAACCTATTCATTCAATTATGCATTCCAAAGAAAAACATTCTCTTCACCCTTCTTAGGAGTGCAAGTCGCCTACCCAGGCTTTCATCTCTTATAAAAATGTGGAATTCCTCAAAAATAAATTGGTCAGATAATTAAAGCTGATTAGATACTGGTTCTTAGGCAGAGACATTATAAGGAATTAATGAGGAATTTAGCAGTTTTCCATGTACAAAAATAAAACTGTGTTAGAAAACTTTTAAGTACTTCTGTTTGGAGAGTTCTCCTTTGTTCAGAGTTCAATTCTAAAGCTCAGTTTTCAAAAAGTGGACTTAGGAGGTAGTAAGATGTAGCATCAGCAGCTTTTAAAGTGGCATGATTGAAAGATCTACCAACTTTTTAAAACAAAGAAAAATTAACTCAAAGGTTGTTTTGCTATCTAGGAAAATACTTAATATTCTTCTTGTGCTAAAATGAAACAAACCAAAACTAAAGCATCTGCTGGAGTCGAGACAGGATTGTTTGCTGATTTCAGCAATAGAACAAATAGAGCTTTGTCCTCCTTGGTGGCAATGCAATTGGGAAGAATTTCAATAGAAAGTATAAAAGGAAGAGGCAGTATGGAGAATCTGTTGATGGGAGCAAAACCCTTAGCCAAATCATAGAAAAAGCAGCTAAAAAGAAAATGGCAGTGAAAAACAAAGAAAAATGGTACGCCCTCTTCCCAAGGTTTCACTCTTTGGAAGGTTGAACCTTGTGATAAAACAAGGTTATAAGTATAAGCAGGGAAGATTGTGTTGAGTTGTGAGGATTAGTGAAGAATAAACGCATAGATCTTTTTTAAGAAAGTCATTTCACACCAATTCTGAAATGAGCCCCAAAATCAAGGTAGTAACTACTTACAATGTGAAGACTTTGTTCCATTCAGGATTGAGATTTTTGTAGACAGTGTGTGTTAACAGTCTATCGTTGTTCAGTTCTACTACACAAAATGGGTCACTTTTACCTACAAGTGATTTGGGGGAACACTATTAATATAAACAGAACCCTACCATTTCATGGTACTAATCAACATCATAAATCTTTCCCACAAAAATTTATCATAAATGAAGTGTAACATTAAAAAAAATTAAAATCCTATTAAAACAAAGTTAGATACAACTAGATGAGGTTAGCAATTATTATGATTTAAAGGAATTTAGAACCTGCAAAAAGTGAGAAACCAATATAGCCGGAATTTCAATTCGCAATTTTTTTAAACAAAAGTAATACTGTAACTAACAATTTTCAAAGAGAAAATGGCATAGATCCATCCCTAAATCAGTTTGTTTAGGTCTATAATGGCCATATGAAATGTTCACCTGCTTTAATCTTATGCACATATATTTTTCAGCACATCTGATTTGCTAGTAATGTGTTACAGGAATTGCTAAGCAAATTAAATTTGAGAATTCTGGTCTATTTCAGAATTATAACAGTTTAAATCTAAGGCTGAGCCACTTTATTCTGAGATATGTATGTAATCACAACAAAGTAAATTAGACCCTCTGAGATAGAAAAAAAAATTCTGTCATTTCAAACTTCACATCAACAAACACTCTGCATGGTAAAGAGCTTCCCTCCCCCCCTCCCCCGCCCCGTTCTGTCCACTGGGTTTGGAGGTTATCTGTTTACAGCACCTCTGCTCTGCCATAGTCAAATCTCATCTACTGAACAATAATCCTTTGCGATGTTCTCAATGTTTCTGTAATGTCATATCCTGTATTAAAAAGAACCTATAAAGTCATAGGCTCTTTGGGGGCAGCATTAATGATATTAGTGCAGCATGTAATTTGTTTGATACCTTATACAAATGACAATGAAATCAATATTTAGACAAAGCTGTCCAGAGGTCATATCTTTCAAACTACAATATTGATTTACACTACATAAGAGGTTAATGTGCATGTTATTAACTTTAATGATAAAGAATAATTGTTTTAAATGCATTGTGATTTGTAGTCACAGTAGTTTACACTTGTGTGAAAGCTTAAATATCATTGTAGATTTTCAATTAAATTTTAATGGGAAGGAATTTATTAGCTATCAGTGACAGCTAAGCTACAAATTCCTACATAGTAGTATGTTTACTTTCCATATTGTAATTCTTAACATAAGCTGTGCAAACTTTAACTCACCTTTAATTTAGTAATTTTATATTAAAACAAATTTAATATGTATGTGCTGGCTCAGTGTAATCATATATCCCTACATAATTGTATAATTTAACAGTGTGACTTCCTTTACAATTTTGGGTCTTGGGGAATCTTTTTCAATAAAGATAGAGAACTGAACATTTCAAGGCTGGTTCAGGATCTGTGTTATCTTTCCCCTTCCCAACTTTATTCATTCTTCTTGCCTTTACTTATCTTTACCTCCCACACTTCTAACTCACACATACTATGGGAGATTGTTAAAAAAAATTTGGTTTGAGAAAACATATTGTAGAGCTGGGGCTATATCTCAGTGGTAGAGCACGCTAGCATGAGTCAGGTGCTGTGTTCAAGTCTCTAGCCCATCAATAAAGAAATTGTTACTTGCTTTGTTGAGCACACCCATAACTTTATTTTCGTCCACAGAATTCTGTACCAGAATAAAAAGGCAGAAAGAACTTATTTTGAAGTATGCTTATATGCATGCTTCTATGTGATCTACGTTTTGGAGAGATAGCATTATTTAGAGTATATATTTTAATCCCTGATCTCGTGGAGTTTACAGGGAGGGAAATGATAATGAGTACATTTCATAGTGTTTCAGGAAAAATAAATATAACAAAGGGAAGGATGAAGTGGAATATATATATACAGTTTTCCAAAGGGCTACAGAAGTCGTCTTGCTGAGAAAGTAACTGTAGCCAAAGATATGTAGGCAGTGAAATGATGAACCTTGGGCTCTGCAGAGGAACAGATGCTGCAAAGGCCAGAGAAGCGGCTGTGCCTGGTATTTCCACAAATACTCAGGAAGGCAGTGTAAGTGAAGAGGTGGATTGAGGGTGGCAGTGTGGTGAGTGACAAGGAGCTATAAGGAAAGTGGCAGTGGAAGTCCTTGCCTTTCACTTTTAGATGAGAGATAAAGCTTTTGGGGGGTATTTGAGTTGAGGGGCAATAAGATCTGATGGCTATTTGGAGAATGAGATAGAGAGAAGGGGCAATGGAAGAGGTCAGGAGAAGGATTAGAGCTACTCCATTTGGATTCCGAATGTATCTTGAAGGTAGAACTATCAGGATTTACAGATGTCAACATTGAACAATAGCATATGCCCGCTGTCATTCTTTCAGAAAGGAAAATAATTCATTGGACTTAGTTATCTTAGTCCCTTTTATTCTCCCTCTCCCTAGGAGAAAAAATTGAATGGACATATTAAAAAATCTGAAAAAGAGGAACATTTAGGAAAGAAGAGAATAATTTTATGTTTAATTTTTATTCATCTTAAAATGTTATTTCCTGACAGTAGAAGCAATAGATACCAGGTCTTTAAATAGTATGTTATTTTTCACTAATTTAGAAAGTATCCATCACATCAGCCACTGTACAAATGAGGGCAATTAAGAATTAATAGTGATTTCCAACTAAAATAATAAAAATGTATAATACCAAATTCTCTGAACTTAGCACTTACAAACATACACTCCAGTTTTGTTTTAAAAAGTGGCTACACATAGTTAATGTGCTTATTCAGCTTGCCAACTAATGACTTAAATGACTGGCTTTTCAGTTTGTAAATTTTGTGTGCTTGATTATCTGCCACTTAGAGAGATCAAAACAATCAGAGAAATACTAGTAATGGACTAGCCATTAATTATCTCTTAATTATTCCTTCCTTTCATTTTTTTTATCATCCTACTTAGATTGTGATATGCTGCTGAGAGTACCTGAACTGGGTTAACTCTAGGATGGGGTCTTGATGTATTATACTCTGCAAATCTCCAGGGAGTGATACAGTGGTCCCCTGTCATGTTTTTATTCAGTGCCATCATATGACTAAAGTACAATAATTGAAGGAAGCTTCCAAGGTTGAAGTACATTTTATGTCTGGTAATTTTTGTCTACTTTAAGAATTTAAATATATGAGAATATAAATTACACATCTTTTTTTTCTTTTTCTTTTTTGGTGCTTGCTTTACTGGGACTTAACGCAGGGCCAGAGTACTCTCCCTTAGCTTTTTCCACTCAAGGTTACCCTTCTACCACTCAAGTCACAGCTCCACTTCCAGAACTTTGGTGGTTAATGTGAGGTAAGAGTCTCATGAACTTTCCTGCTCAGGCTGGGTTTGAACAAAAATCCTCAGAACTCAGCCCACTGAGTAAGCTAGGTTTATAGGAGTGTATCTTCACTGACCAGCAGAGAACACAATCTTTTATCTTCCTTTCACTCACCTTTAAGACTAAAGCAAACTTACAGGTACCAACAGCTTTTTTCCCCCTTAACTCTCATCACTTTGGCTAGAAAGTGCCCTTCCCTGTCCATAGCAATGCATGTAACTAGAGAATTTGGTTTGGCTGGAAGACAGAAATTGCAGCAATGCTTCAGGGTGAGGGTAGTAACTATGGAGTTGATTACTTTAATGGCAAAGACAGCTAGATGAGAATGTTAGCCATCTTTGAGAACATGGAAATTTTGCATGTTGGCAATTTTCTAGAGGGAAATAGGAATGCCTTTTGAAGCATTCATTACTTATTGAGTGCTGCTCTGCTCACCCCAGAATTATAAGTATGATTAAGACGTAGTTGAGCCCCCAAGGAATGTACAATTTAGTAGGCATGATAGACGTGTAAATACACAATTATAATACAGGATTTTAAGTACTATATTAAAGGTAAGTGCAGAGTGTAAAGGGAGAAATGAGATGGAAGCACATCATTCTCTAATTCTAAAACAGGAATGAGAAAAGGAAATAGAGAATATTTCTCAGTGGAGGTGACCCTCATGATATGTGATGATTGTACACCTCTACCACCAGCATTTTGAAAAGTGAAAAACCACAAAGAAAAGTGGGCTTTAATATAATCACTATAAAATATATTCTTAAAATTATTACATTAAAATGGAAGCATCTATCCATAATCTAGTTAAATATTAAAGGCTATTTCTTCTTCTATGGGTTTAAAAAATAAGAAGTAAATCTCTCAAAGGAATCAATAATAGGGAATCTTTTACCCTACATCATGAAACTAAATCTATAACAAATTTTAAAGTATATGCTCTATTACTCCAATTCTTCTTTCGGTAAAAAGTCATTCCTACAACAAAAGAACAAACATCAGGACTGACACCAGTGGGCATCTTCTCTGACAATCTTCAAAACAGAACTTAAAGATTCACTGGAGGTGTGCTGACTAGCTAATTCGCACTCATAGTCCTTGCTATTTCCGGTCATGACATTGACATTGACATATTGATAAAGATCTGTGGGAAAATCTGCTCCGTCCATCCTTTGCTTGCTTACTACCTGTTTTCATGGTTTATCTTAATTTCCTCATTTGACACAGTTTGAAATGGCTATATTTTAACATTTAATATTAAAAATATAATCAGAGTTGCCACCTGTCATTTCTGCAAACTGCCACTTTCAGTTCCGACAGAGAGTGTTGCTAAAGCTGAGGGAATTTCATAGGGCACACTGGAAAAAAAGCAATGCTGGTGGAAAAGATTGTCCAATATTTCCCTTAGCACTGGTGATGGGGTTTGATCTAAGGCTTTCTCATCAAGTTATCTAAGCATATTTTAAACATCTAATTGGTAGAATTATATTAACTAACAGTCTTCACTAGGTCCCTGTTAGATTTGATTCTGGGGTGGAGTAATAAAAATTGGACTTCTCTTTCCTAAGTCATGAGGAATGTTCCAATGTGGAGTAGAGTTAATACTCTAGTTTCATGGCTCTCAATCCAGTAGAGTTAACATACTTTTTCTTTCTTTCATATTAAAAGTTCTGTAATGACCTCTTTACTACCTCGAAAGAAAGTAAAACTGACATATACATGATTTTAAAATCTGGTGTAATATCTGAATTCTATTATGATGGAGAACTAAATTAAATGTTCCTTTGCAATAAAATCATATATTCATTTATTAAGCAAATATTTAAAGGGCTATATGAGCAGGACTTACTTGTAGAGGGGAGGAGAGAGGAGAATAACTTTTGAGCATAATTAATTAGTTAAAAACTGCATGATATACTACAGATGAATACATGTTAATAGAAAACCAAACCAAAAAACAGAATAGGCTAAAGAATTTGAAGGATATAAGGGAACATCATAGTTTATAGATTAAGGTAGCTGGAGAAGGCCTCATTGTGAAAATGAGATCTAGGAAAAGAATCAAAGGAAGTAATGCAGAGAGGAAGAGTATATCTGAGGAAGAGTAATCCAGAAAGCCCAAACTGCTTACACAAACTGCTAGACCAAAAGGCTGGTGAGCTTGGGATACAGTAAGCAATAGGGAGATTTCTTTTTATCAGAAAAGTAATGGGAACCAGATCATAAACTACCTAGGATACCAGTGATGGACCTTGCAAAATGGCAGGCATCCCTAAATCTTGAATAAATAATACATATTTCAAGATGAAACAGAATTATGAAATAGATTTTAACTAATCAATGTCTATATTTAGTTTTCATTATATAAGACTATCTAATACTTTGTATAGCATATTATACTTTCAGCACCAATAGTGCTTCCCAATCATTGTGGCAATTACAATGCCCTAAAAACTGTCTGAAACATTCAAGGGGCAATACAGTCTCAACTCAGGTGAGAATCAGTGCCCTAAAGCAACAGTTCTTAATATGCTTTGGTCGAAGAAACTCAAAAACATTTGAAGATTTCAAAAGAGTTTTGTTCATGTGGGATGTATCTGTTAAAATGAACACTTTAGAATTTGTTAAGGGCACATTAAACATTTTTGTTGTGGGTGGCTCACAAATGTAATCTGAGCTATTCAGAAGGCTGAGATCTGAGGATAGTAGTTTGAGCCAGTCCAGGTATGAAATTCTGGGAGACTCTTACTTCCAATTAGCCACCAAAAAGGCATATCCCCCACCCCCACTCACTCACTCACACACACACACACACACACACACACACACACACACACACACACTCATACACACAATGTTATTCACTAATACTAACAATAGTAATTAACAGTGTTTTTACCCAAATGATAAAACATATAGCCTTTAGGAAACTACATTGAAAGAATGAAAGTAAACATATAAATGGCATAGTTTATCTTCACAGACTACTGAAAATATCTTGGGATATCCAGAGAAGTTGACCCTAAACTTTTAGAACAATAAATAGCAAAAGAAATAGAGTTCTATGAGTTTAAGGGCTGATGTTTCTTTCTTTTTCTTTTTTGTTGAGCCCTGGACCTGGGTAATATCCCTGAGCTTTCTTGCTTAAGGCTAGTGCTTTACCACTTTGAGCTACAGAACTACTTCTAGTTTTCTGGTGGTTAATGGGAGGTAAGAGTCTCATAGACTTTCTTGCCCTGGCTGGCTTAGATCCTCAGATCTCTGATTCTCAGATCCTCCGATATCAGCCTCCTGAGTAATTAGGATTGCAGGCCTGAGTTTCAGGCACTGGCAAGTTTTTTTCTCTTGGAGTCTAGAACTAAGTGCAAAATAATATTGATGGGATTGCATGTAACTAGATGTATTCTTGAGTAACAGAACTGAAGCATCTTGTCTAAATTTATGGCAAAGGACAGGAGAAGAAATTAGACAGATAAGATTAGAAAAGAAAGAAGAGGAAAACTGTGGGTATCATAAAATGGAGAGAGGCCATGAGAAAAATAATGTCTGAGCTCCTAAGAACTTATAAAGACATAGAAAATCTTCATTGTCAATTCATTTTAACATAAAAAATATTTGCAAGTAACTTGTCACCAAGATTAGAAACATAGATGCTATTTGGCCTAAAATGAGTAGAAATATTTAAGTACCTTTGTTTTTACAAAACTTTCTGGGTATTTAAAGACCTATATATAGTATTTAGTTATATTTTCCTGCAGAAAAACATAAGATTTCAGATTAACTTTTGTATAAGTAAATTACCTAGAGAGATTTCTTGTGATCAAATTAAACCTTTTAGACTTAAAACTTAAATACTGTAGTAGGTGATTAAACATAAGCATATAATCAAAGAAACATAATGGAAAGCTGTAATCAATTCTTTGCCTTTAAAATGACATCTTTCTTTTATTTCTTGTCTACAAAATATTTCATTCAGGAGTGTATTATCCACCTTGGCACCTACTACAGTATCTCAGAGTCTGAAGGCTTGGAAATAAGTTTTAAGACCAAATTTAAAACTTCATCTAGAGCTTACCTTCCCCTATGCAATGAGGTAGTGGTGAGGCTCTGATCCTCCTTCACAGAGATTTATTTTTGGCAGTTACAGTTTTTGAAAAAAGTTTTTATAATGAACTTAAAACTATTCATTGTTTTTATTTTTTATTTGCTTTCTGGAGTAATTTAACTGAGATGATAGGTATAAAATAAAGGTGTACCATCCATCTTGTGTATGTGATTGGTGTTCCTTCCTTCCCTTCTGTGCTGGATATGATTCTAACTACCTTCTAAAATATCTTTCCGAACCTTAGAGGTTAGACATCCTGACACACTTCCAGACTCCCTTGCAGCTAGGGATACACATGTGGATTGGGTTGTATGAATTAAGTATACTTTGCTAAGATTTGGTATTAGAAATTAGTGACTGAGAACATGTTCATCTTGCTGATGCACACTTGTATAAGTGCAACTTGTGTATGTTGTCATCACAGTCTTCACAAATTGCTAGTGAGGAAGGAGCAACTATTTATTCTACCATGTGGCCTTAAAATTAACTGGAGGAGAGGGAAGAGTTGGGGAGGTAGGGAAGGGAAGGTAGGGGAAAAACAAAGGAGGTAAAACTGCTCGATAGGAAATGTACTTGTTACCTTACTCATGTAAGTGTAACCCCTCTGTACAGTATCTTTCAATAAAAATATACAAAATAAAAAAATGAAAATAAAATTAACTGCTAGAGACTGAGGTTAGAGTCTGTATTTTTAGACTCTTAGACTTCTTAGATTCTTCCTATCCCTAAAGATTCTGTGATCCACTTAATATTCAATAATAAGTCCCTTTTTGATTAACTTTTCTAGAAGGAAGTTGGCTTTCTGGACTGAACCTTATCCATTACTTCCCTTGCCAGTTCCTATAGATACTGTACACATGGCAGAGCTTTACATAACTGGCAAAATAAACCATGTCCCATTATAACTTCTTTTCTGCAGTATAAGTAAGTCAGTGGCTACAGAATAAGATCTGAATCTGTATGCCTAGTCTGTCATTTGTGAGTTTGTGTGTGTGTGTGTGTGTGTGTGTGTGTGTGTGTGTGTGTGTTTATATTATCTTGACTGGATAAAATAGTCAATCTTTCTAAACCTTAGAAAGATTCTAAGTTATAAAGTGGAGATAATAATAGTATCTCATCCAGTTGTTATGTGATTGTGATAGTCCTTGAGCCAAGCTCAGAATAAGTTCTTTTTAAAAAAAAAAAAAGTTTTATTGTCAAGGGGATATACAGAGGGGTTACAGTCACATATGTAAGGTAGTGAGTACATTTCCTGTCGAACTTGTTACCTCCTCTGTCATTTTTCTCCTACTTTCCCTCTCCTTAATCCTCCCCTTCTGGAAAGTTGTGCAGCTCATTTCCAACATGGTGTCTTGTGAGTATCGCTGTTGCATTGGTTCACCTTTTGTCCTTTGTCTCACCATTTTCTTGTTTCTCTTCCCTTCCCTAATTCCAGTAAATGTCTATACAATATCCAGGGTACCAAAATCAAATACAGAGACAACAGAGGATAAACCATAGAGGGAAAAATAATAAAAGGAGGGGGTAACAATGCTTGACAGGACTCATTGCCTTACTCGTGTAACTGTAACCCCTCTGTACAGCATCTTTACAATAAAATAAAATTAAAAAAAAAGAAAAAGAAAAAAGAAATCACAGTTTTAACATGTGGTAGGGGCTTGGTAAATGTTTCATGCAATATTTCTCTTATTATAATTATCTTCAATTATCTTCAAGTTATTCTCAATGGCCATGATTTCAAAACCTCAGATATCCCAGTAGAAAATATGTTTTTGTTGCTTTCTTTGTATCTGTCTTCAGAAGTAGTTCCCAGGGCTAGATTCCGACTCCAGCAGTATGTCTGACAGTCGGTCCACAATGAAGTATTAGCGACATTCCACTTTTTTAAAAAATGGAACAGAATTAGTACTTGTATAACTCACTTCCATAAAGCTTAAACTCAGCTTAAAATCTTTCCTATGATTAACAGAAGACATTTGCATTTTTACCTTTTTGGCAAATTTTTAAAGCTCAAAAATTATCTTTAAAGAACTGTACAAAGGAGTTTCAATTCAGTATGCCAATATATAGGTACAATGCCTCTTTCCTTATCTATATTCCTATTTTTAGCCCAGGTAAGAGTTAAGATTTAAACTTTTTTATGTTCACTGTGTTGAATGAAGCCAATTATTTCAGTCTGTACACACACATATTCCCTAACAGATTAAATTTATATTTGTATCCATACATATATGCACAGATATATAAAAGAATGTGTAATATTGTGTCCCTACATTAACTTGCCTTCTTGGCAAGTTTGACAAGGAAGCAATTACCTTCTCAAAGTCATTAGTAAATAAACAATGTGGACCAAGACAGAACCCTGTGTTTGTCTATTCTGGATCCACATTGACTTCAATCTTTTAATCATTCTTTGGGATTCTGATGATTCTGATGATACTAAATAACCCAAATATTACTGTAGAAAGCTTCCCTCACTAAAAATATTTAAATTTAGATATTTGCAGCATTTGTCTAACCTGTTATTTTAAGAACTGCCTTGTTTATTTATGAAACTATATTGTAATATAGAAATATGTAATAATAGTTATATTTAAAATGATTGAAACATCTGAAATCATTTTGTGAAGCCACAAGTGAAATCCTGAAGGTTGCCCCTACTAGGCAAATCTGCAATTCCCTATGTTTTACTCATAGGATCACATTGTAATCTTAGTTCCACAGAACCTGATTAATTATTTTATAGTATTTTTCTTCCCCTTATTTCCTACTGATAGTGGGACCACTGCTTTCTCAGATTATAGTCCTTCACCTCTAGACCATATCAAACCCAATTATTAATCTCTTTTATCATCCACCCATCCTCACAGAACCTCTATCTTCTAGCCACATGACCTGCATGTGAATCAGAGATGATTTCTCTAATTCCCTTGAAAACACGGGTTCAGATTCAGGGCCTCCCCTGCTCCTATTCTAAATAAGAATTTCGGTTCCCCTTTTCACAAATATTTAATATCAACTGTTCATTTTTAGAGCATTTATGCATGTCTTTAATCAAAACATGTTAATAGTTAAAAATGTAATTATAAAAAGAAAGTAACTTATTTCTAGGTAAGACATGACCTAAAGGAAGAAAAAGTCATAATCTTTCCTTTCTTTGTGGAGCTTTACTGATTAGTCTTATCCTTAATGAAGAGACTTACAACGTATCAGTACACTTATCACACATGTAAGTCTGTGCATATGTATGGTTAATATGGTATTCTAAAATGGGAATCTTATGATAAGATTGTTGGTCATTATTAATGCACTATAAATTGGATAAAAATGTCTTCTTAGAGTGTACTAACTGCTTATGCACATTCTGTAATGTAATTATTTAAAGAGAAACAATATAAGTGTATATAATGGAAATTAAATATAATTTTAGATATTTTCAATATATTTTGGGTTAACTGAGTTTTTACTTTAAGCAATGTAACAAGTTTAAGATGTTAAGAAAGCAAAACATTAAGAATTAAGAATATCTCTTCAATTTGACAAATTATTTTACCCTTGATAACCCACAAATATGAAGGATTCCCACTATCTTTCATATGGTCTATCCAGTAGAACTGTGTAGAATTTAAAGTGGTATCATTTCTTTCCTTTTAACATAGCTTTTAAGTAAGAGACATAAAATGTAAGGCAGAATGTATCAGATTCATTAATATTGTTGAATATGATAGTGCAAAAACCCCCAAAATGCTTAAATAGGAATACAGGTTGACCCATTGTAACAATGAGATATACAAGACACTATGTTGAAAAACGAACTTTACAATTTAGGTGGGGATGGGGGGAGGGGAGGGAGGGGGTGTAGTTGAGGAGGTGGGAGGGAAGGGATGGTAGGGGAAAAACAAAGGAGGAAGTAACAATGCTTGATAGGAAATGTACTCATTACCTTGCTCATGTAACTGTTACCCCTCTGTACAGTATTTTTACAATAAAAAACGTAGCTAAAAAGACAGATGGTATTAAAAGTTCTGATTGCCATAATCCTAAAAAGGATTAGTCAACATTTCTCTTAACAACTAGTAGTTTCCCAGACTGTAGAGCTGATTAGTTGAAAGACTTCACATAAAGCCTTGTTTTAGGGGAGAAAAGAATATTCTCACTTAGTAGAAAGAAGTATTTAGCACTTTTTCCAAAAGAAAAATTGTATTTTGTGGGCCACTTGAAGAAACAATTACATATATCTTATGGATTTTTTTTTTTTGCTGAAAGAACCCACAAAAGTTTTTTTTTCTTTTTAAAGGTCAATAGTGTGTGTGTGTGTGTGTGTGTGTGTGTGTGTGTGTGTGTGTGTGTGTGTGTGTGTGTGTGTGTGTGTGTGTGTGTGTGTGTGTGTGTGTGTGTGTGTGTGTGTGTGTGTGTGTGTGTGTGTGTGTGTGTGTGTGTGTGTGTGTGTAGCATGCCTGAGACTTAAACTCAGGGCACTGGTCCAGGAGGTTTCTGCTCAAGGTTAGTGCAGTACCACTTGAGCCACAACTCTATTCTCAGCTTTTTTGGTTGTTGATTGTAGATAAGAGTCTCATGAATTTTCATTTTTCTCTTCGTCTGGCTTCAAACAATGATCCTCAGATCTCAGCTTCCTGAGTAGCTAGGATTGCGTGTGGGCAACCAGTGCCCAGCTCAAGAACAGTACCTTGTCTATGCACACGAGCTTGATATTTCTCCTACTTTATATAAATCTTTCCAAGAGCCTACTTGCCTTTTTCTGTACAGCTTCTTTTTTAACTTTACTTCTCTGAACAGATCCATAATATTTGGAAAAAATACTCAGAATAATAAATTCCAATCTCTGTATAAAATATACCTTCATGACACACTCAAGCTGGAAATCATAGGAACCAATAAAAATGCAGACAGCCTACTGATAATGAGGTCAGAAATACAAATAAATTTACTTTTAATGAAGACTGGAGGCACAGTAATCAAAGTGTTAAAATTCATTTCATGCATATCTCATTTGCTTCTTAGCTGATATTTACCACGCAATTCTGTGAGAAAGTAGAGGCCTAAGATGCTCCAGATAAATGGCTCAATTAATTGTACAGAGGTAGACCTCTTTGAGCTGAGCCAGAGCTGTGAGCTCTTTATTAAAAGCACTATTCTCTAGCCCCTAACCTTGTTCCTTGACTCCTCTCTGGTTTCCAATTTAAACAAGTCCCCATGCGGCCTGCTCTAAAGGGCTTTGTCTCCCTGTCATTGTTAAGAGAGCTGAGGCATCCTGGAAGTGTGAAATCAGACCTCATGAGTTGAACGGTTCCCCAGGGAACGCCGGACTGCGCAGAAGGTCAAAGTCATGGGCTGGACCATCTGAAAGTGTCTGATCGCCGGTCTGTGACACAGCAAGTTGGGGGTGGGGGCCAGACTGAAGAGGACTGAAATTGAACACATCTTAATTAAAGCCCACAGACAGCAAAACAAAATGTTTTCTAGGCAGCCTGTCAAATGGGGCTTAAATTTAGCTCTGCTAATGAATCTGAGCTGCTAACTGTTATTTCTTAAGATAATAAGACTCTCACGGAAGCTGATAAAAAAAAAAAACCCACAAAACTGTAGCATGTCTTTTTCTACTGTTTTGTTACTTAAATATTTTCCAACAATGAAGACAGTTTTCCAAAAGGAAAACATGGGAAAAGCCTATGCAAATAAAGGCGTAGTAAACATCTCTCTTAATAACTTCCGACTATAGCGCTGATTAGGTGGAAGTCTTCATGGCATTGTTTTAGAGGAAAAAAATAATATGATCCTTTAATGGGACAATTTCAATGACAGGTTCTATTAAGTGTAAAATTCTCTTCCTTTTCCTCTTCCTCTCCCTCTCCCTCTATTGTTTCCTGAAAAGGGATGGGGCATTAATTTGTGAAATCAATTCACCTGGGGTGAACCAGTTTTATATTAGTGTATCTTTTAATACACTGGAAAGGTAGGGTCTCTTTTGAAGTCTTCCCATATCACTGTTTCTGAAACTGAGTGGCTGAGTGTCTGGGCTCCCTGGGGAGGCTACGACCTCTTCCTGGGGAGAAGGGAGAAAAAAAATACAACCCAGGGGAAAATGAAGGGGAGGGGCTGAGGAGAAGAACTCTTTTCTTTTTCTTCTCTTAGAACTTGAAAGACCCAATAGGCCAGGTCTAAATAACTCTGCAAAGAAAGCCCCACTCAATATAGAAGGCTTGAAATGTTCTGTTGAAAACAGAAATTAGGCCTTGCTCAAGGAAAAGGAATAATTAGAAGCTAGAAAAGACAAATTACAAGACCAACCGTTTCTCACCACAGCACCCCCCCCCCAAAAAAAAAAGAAAAGAAAAAAGAAAAAAAATCCCATTGGCCTTTCTCTTCTCACAATCTGTCCAGTTTTAAGGAACATGCAATTTAACGTTTGAGAGACTCTAACCCAGTAAACACAGGGGGAGACAATCTCTAGGTTTTGCTTTGGTGGTGCAGAAAAACATTAACCTTTTCAGTGGTTAACTGAAAGGTAAGTAAGTTGTACAGAGTATATTTCTTAGTGACTCCAACTTTTCCCTTGCGAAGAATTTAGCCAACCAACTTTTCCAGCCACTTTCTCAGGCTGTGAAAAGCTACCCACAGTTTGACTGAAATTTCAATCCACTCTGGTGCTTTGCTCAATGCATGTGTATGTGTGGGAGTTGTAAATTGAGGCCTTAACCACCAGAGTTAATCTCTTTTTTAAATCTGTATTAACCTTAATGATTTGAAGTGCACCGTCCAACACTGGGCTATTGAGACCGAAGAAAAAACTACCCTCGACTATCAACAGTTTATTAGGGGCTTAACTGAAGTGACCTACTGTAGTAGTGTTCAGCTGAACAAGGCTATAGGCTTTTTGTGGAAAGGGAAAGAATTGAGGGTTTCATTAAAAAGTAATTTGTGCTTTATACTCACTCATTCAAAGAGAGTCTCAATTGCTCTTTATTCACACAGAGTTAATACAGTATCACAATGTTTCTCAATGAATGTGTTGTAACAAAAGAAAAATTTTACATTTTGAAAGGGAAAAATTCTTTGTGACTGCAGTAAGATTGATGGCTACTTAAAAGATTTACAGAATCTTTCCCTCTTCTGCTCATGGTTAAGAGTAGAATATTAGAAATTTAAAATTTTTGTTTAACACATGAAAGTGTAACTTCATGTTGACATCATTAAATGTATTTTGACCAAAGTTGGTCAAATATGAGTTGTCTTGCTAGACTTGTCTAGTAAAAGCCATTTGGAAGTATGAAATATCTTACCATAAACTCCATTTGTACTGGATCAGAAAATATTCTTGGCTTAGCTCTGAGGATTATCAGTGATTTAAAATCTCCCTCTCCATTCACAACACTCCTTAAGTGATGCTTATTTGAAGACAGCACTGTGCATTCAATTCCCTGTCTTCAGACTATTGATTGATATTATGTAGAGGTTGACTGTTATTATCTACTGAGATGTATATCTTATCTTCTAAGTTCCTCTTTCAATGAGTAAGAGATGAAGTATATGAAGAGCTTCTTTGTGTCCCAGATTAACGAGCATGAACCTAGCAGCACTGGTATGTATCTAAGCATTTATCCTTTTCAGAAGTAGAGCATATTTTAAAAATTGGTAGTATCTTCAGACATTTCTGACTTAAATACATGGTCTTCAATTTTTACCACCATCACAAATGTCATAAAGACCACAAAAGGTCTAAGAGTGAACAAGGTCCAAGTCTGAATTATCCTCTTGCTCCTGAATAGTTCTTGTTCAATTCAGAGCCCATTAGATTATAAGGTCAGCACAGAGAGAGGAATTATTAGATTTATATCCCTAAAACTAGAGGGAAAAAAATGAGACTGTTATTTAGCATTACCCAAATCAATGTTCATTTTATCAAATCAAAATTATGTCTCATTGAATCCTTAGGGGAAAGACTATTTTTATTCACATCAATTTGCATAGAACCACTAAGAAAGAAATATCTCTATTTCTTCCAGCTTTGAAAGAACATATACTTTAACTTCCTTAGTGGCATGCAGGCCAACTAGGTTAACGTAGTTTGCATATTCATGAAGTGTTAAAACCAAGGACAGCTTTTTCTAAGAAAAGACAAACTTATACAATTGCAGTCAGCTTGAATAATGGGCAGGTAGCTAAGCTTTCTAAGTAGATGGTTCTTGAATTTTTCTACAAGAAATTATCATTCCCAAATTAATTTGATTATAGCCATACAGGGAAGAAAATTCACCAAAAAGAAATGGATAAATTCAATGTTCATTAATATCTTAATACAAGAAGCTAAATCAGCACTATGCAAAGATATTGCATATTACCTTCTTTTGCAGGATTTTCAAGTATTGCTATTTGAAAAAACGTTGACAGTTGTTATCTTCCTGGCTACAAATGAGTTGATATTTACTTCTTCAAGAAAAGTATAAGTATCCAATGGTTTTATTTGTATCACATATACTCATTTGACAATATGCAAATGCTAAAATTTAAAATATTGCTTTTGGGGGGCAGACGTCTACTATTTATCTTTAATTATGTGTACACAGGAATTTCAATTTAGCATGTCAATTTTTGAGTACAATGTATCTTGACCAATGTCACTCTTTTCCTTTTTTTCCCCATCTATTCTCCTAGCTCCATTTTCACATCTCTACATGGAATATTATGATATCTGTATTTTAGTTTGAAAGCAGTTAACTTTGGTTTTCCTATCTTCCCAGAGTCTAATGGGACGGTATATTTCTTCCAATATGTGTGCTACTTCTTTAGGATCATCTTGCTTAACATTTACAATATCAGGTATATTTCTACAAGCAGTAAGTGGACATTTTCTAGAAAAGTGAAATTTGTACAAACAGGTCAAGTCAGGCCTAGAGATGTAGATAACTTTAACATACATTAAGAAATTCAACAATATTGGGCATTTACCCAAATGTTTACAAACAAGACCACACTAAAGCTACCAGCACAACTATGTTTATTGCAGCATTATTTACCATAGCTAAGATATGGAACCAACCCAGATGCCCCTCAGTAGATGAATGGATCAAGAAAATGTGGTATATATACACAATGGAATTCTATGCCTCCATCAGAAAGAATGACATTGCCCCATTTGTTAGGAAATGGAAAAACTTGGAAAAAATTATATTAAGTGAAGTAAGCCAGGCCCAAAGAAACATAGGTCCCATGGTTTCCCTTATTTGTAATATCTAGTATATGTATGAGTCAAGTGGAAAAGGTCAGATAATGTGATGTCAGGAAAATGAACCCTTAGATGTGTATTTCAATGTTTTTTTCTTTCATGCATGTGTTTCTAACCCATTTATAAGATTATCTCTTTGTTGCTTTGTATGTCCCTCCCCCACAGTATAACCCCTGCTTTCACTATATTTGATGTCAGTATAACTTGTGGAGGAGATGGGGAAAAACCAGTTGTTTAAGGATACAGTTGTTTAAGGATAAGGACCTGTTGCAACAATGAGAAGTACAAGTTGTTATGTCCAAAACGAGCTTTACAACGTCGGTGCAGGGGGGGGGAGGGAAAGGGGGGGAAGGAGAAGGATTGGGATTGGGGGGAGGGGGGAGGCTGGGAAGGGATGTGAAGGGTAAACAAAGGAGGAGGCTGCAATGCTTGGTAAGAAATGTACGCATTATCCTGCCCATGTAATTTTAACTCCTCTGTACAGTATGTTCACAAATAAAATTAAATTAAATTAAAAAAAAAGAAATTCAACAATAAATGAATGGTCACAGTAGCAAACTTAAAGCAATTATTTAATTCTAGACATGAATGGATAATAACCATTAGTCCATCTGTTAATATGTGACAGAAACAACAGTACCAAAAATCAGGAAGCTTTAAGAGACAAGACTAACTTGGATGGAGTTCTGGCATCTTTTACAAGACTATTTCCTGACTGAAATATTTCAAATAATCTAGATTTTTAGTTTAGTCCCAGAATTATCTCCAAGATATGCTGAAGAATTTGTACAACTAGTAAACTGAACAGTAACCTAATACAAAGACTTCATACTAATTATTGAGTACTGTACATATAAGTTTCTCAGTGAATTGTGCAACAGATTTCATTGAAATCTGAATTACAAGAGCTTGTGTTATGGAGAAATTGGTGACAGAAGGTGGTTCAGCATTGCTTCAATATGCCATACTGAGAATATCTGAAAAAATTATTCCCACTACATTTATTAAACTTTTGGAAGGGCAATTATTAGGCAATTCTTTTGTTTTTATTTTAAATATATTACCTTAAATATATTACCTCTGCCTTAAAAAGAAAATCTAATACAAAAATCTGAGGCTAAAAAAAATCTTTGTGAGTTCAACCCTGAATATTTACCTATGCCCATGTCTATATCTTTTTAAATCAATATCTATCTTTATCAATCTATATTAGTATATATAATATATAGGTACAGATATAGATTATTTCAATGAATGAATTAATTTAATAACTTAATTTTTAATTTATTATTCAATGATCCACTCACGTGAAAGGCTGAGTTGGATTATTCAATGATGTAGGCCTTGCATGCTGTTTGTTAAGTACAACAGGTGAACCTTATAATTTCTTACCTGTCATGTCAGCTGCCATCAAGCCTTCTGCTCTGATGACTTTCACCTGAAGAAATCCCACATCTTTTAGGTTGTGAAATATCCGTAATGGGCTCTGAAAAGACCCCAACATGGGTATGAGAAAAGAAAGCTCTTAAGAAATATCAAAGAGTGTGCTAAGGAAATACTAGGTTTTATGGTTTATCTCAGCATGCTGCTTAAGGGGGGTCAAAGGATCATTTATGTTTCTTCAATAAAGATTACACATCCATCACCATGAATGTATGTACATGCATAATTATGTAGATGAGTTTGCCTTGTTAGACTTGTCTAGAAAAAAGGTATTCACAAGTCAAATGTAATAATAGCTTCATTTGTCCCTTCTAGGAAAATATTCTGGGCTTAGCACAGAGAATCATCAATGATTTCAAATCTAAGAATAAAAATTACCACATTTATTCTCCCATAAATAATAGATATGTATGAATACTACATAAAGGATAAAAAGTATAAAGTAGATATGTCTGTTTGCTTCTTTCAATATCTCTAATAAAAGTATTCCATGAAATCTTTCATCTGTATGTATGATAATTTACAGACAAACAAAAGTTGTTGGGTATGGGGCATCAAAACAGAACACTTTTTTCTATTTTTTAATGAGATTTGGAAAGTACATATGCTTGAGAAGAGATAAATTATTTACAGATTATTTACTAATAGTTTAAGACAGGGCTGATGCCTCTGAAGACTATTTGCTAATAATTAATTCAAAGGACTTCTTATTTTATAAACCTTTTAGGCTAAAATATATGATCTTTTAAAATAAGTCAATTTGGCAACTAAAATAAAATTCAAAGGCACTAATTTTTCTTACTTTATAGTAGTGTTTGGTATTTTTGTATCTATAGACCTATAGAGATTTGGGTAGAAGAATCAGATTTAAAAAGCAACTTTATTTCATCAATTATTAATTGTGATATCTTAATAAATGTAGGTCTTGAAAGACTTGGAATAGGAAAACCTATATAACTTTGCATCAATGTAATTAATGGGCACAAATATCTTGAAAGTAAAAATGAAACTGTAGGATACTGATAAGCACTTGTTTATTGACACATTACAATATTTTTCTTAAGGTGAGATCTGGGTGGCTACTTAGAAAAATCAAAGCCACCTTTATCCTCATCTTTAAAGTGTTTCATGGCTAGAGAGTATAGTACACATTTACATACTAAACTTAATGGTACTCCAGCACTCGCATCCTTGTATTACTAATGAGAGAACACTGAGAAGACAGATCTTCCTGCACAGGGCCTTGTCAGTCCCATATGATGACACATTGTTTACACTGAAACTGTGATTTCAGTTTACTGAGGAAATACAGATATATGTAATCTCAGCCTAACTTAAAAAAAATAGTTCTCAGCACAAGGATTAACTCTTAATCTGTTATTGTCTTTAAACAGTCATTTATCAGTAAAAATCTGTTTAAAATACTCAAATGACAGGCTTTAGTGAAAATGCACTTCTCTTTCCACTTAAATTCCTGTAAGTTAAGGCTTTCATGTTGGTGGCTGTACATGACAGTATTATAATCCTGAGGTTTGCAGGCGTGTTGTGTTTCTACAGTATCGATACAGTATGAGAGGTGACTTATCTCAGAGCATACCCAGTGTAATAAACTAGAAACGTTCTCTATCCTAATGATGAGGAATACTTTTATCAAAAGATTCTAGTACTTTAATTTTCCAGAAGCAATTTAAACTAAGTTTCATTGTGAGTAAAACAAATCTCATCAGTCTGAGAATCATTTTATCCCGGTAAGCTCATTCTACAGACACTGTCTTCTGGGGCATCAGCTCTGCTGCTCTGTTTCTCATTTGGAAGAGTAATTATTGTTTGAAGGTTTCATTTCTCCAAGTCAGCTGACACTCAGCAATTTATGGCAAATTTCAACTGGTTAGGTCAATGACATGGAGATTATAATAAGAATTCAAAGAAAAAGAAAATAAATGTATCGGCTTAAAAATAGAAGTTTACATAATGATTTTTCAAGAGGTATTCCCGTCTTGTTATTTATGGTTATTTTAGAAGGCCTCAAAACCCGGATGGGCTTCTGAAGCCAGAAATTTCCATAGCAGAGGAATCCATGATTTGCTGTGAATCCTTTCAGCCCTCAATAGATGGGAAAAGATTGAAATGCTCTGGAGAGGAGTCCTCTTTATTTTTTTAATGAAAGCCTGTATAATATATTTTCTCTATGGCTGCAGCAGCTGTCAGGGCGAGCATCTGAGTTCAGCTCTATTACGGGAGAGGCAATACCCCGTCCTATGGTATCGTGATGCTCAGAGGGGCCAGAGCTGATTGACAGCTTGTCACCATGACGTCTTATTCCATCTCTGTTATGGAGAAAATTAATGTCACACCACCAGCCTTATGACTCGCTGTCATCTTAGAACCGCTCACCTTTTATCAATGCTCTAAATAACATTTCAAGCCCATCGTCTCACGGTGGACAATCCGGTCAAGGGACATTAAATCAGATGACTGTGAAATGTCATAATAAAAATGGAATGCTAACAACTTCTTCTCTAAACTAGCTCCTCTGGTTTTTAAACTGTGACAAGGGGGAGCAAGGGTTCAGCATACCCGTTCTGAAAGGTCATACAATCGCTCTTGGTCTACTACCCATTACTACCCGCCCCCTATTGACCTTCCCTCTTTCCCTCCCTCCAAAAAAGAAAAAAAAGAAGAAAAAGAAAAAGAAAAATGGAATTAGCCATCTTTTCAGAATGTGGTGATCAAATAATGGCTCACATAGAATGTCTGTTTAAATTTGTGGGGCTTCAGCAACAGCAATGAGGAGTTTTTAGTACTGTTTCCTATCAGAGTAGGGCACAACATCTACTTTCCTGACCATGACCAGCACCAAATCAAATTCCTTAGTTTAACCACAACTTTAAGAAATACATATTTTCTTATAGGAAAATATATAAATAATTTTCTGAACAAGTAACCTCCCTTATATGTTTCTTTGAAACAATTGCTATTTCAAACATGATACAACATGCATTCATTTTATAGTACCTGTAATAAAGAGGACACACACTGAAGCCCTAAACTCTAGCTTCTTGCCCTTGAATTATTATTACTGATTGTTCTTGTATTATAACACAATGCTACTTTACATATTGTAACTTCTTGGTACATCTCTAGAGGGGAGGTACAAGCTTATGTCTGAAATTCAGTGCATATCACAATAAGCTTCCTTTTTTAATATAATGAGTAGAACAGAATCTGAAAAGTAACTGGGACATCTATATAATATCTTACATTTTTATTGAAATAACTAATATTTGAAAAAAAGGTAAGAAACATTCATTCAACTTTTAAATAGAAATGGCCAATTCAGGAAAGTCCATCTAGCAATAAAAAATTCAATAATGGATGTATTACTTCTAATTACCTAGGTTTCAGGATTATCTTCACATGTGGAATAATATCAAAATAGTAATCCATTAACCACAGTATTATAATATCTAGACTAATTTTTATGTTAATATACCAATTAATTCCTTTACAATAGTTTTAATTCATGGTGCTCAATTCTGGTACCTGGAGAATACATTTTGGTAGGGTTACCAATATGTGAAATAATTTTCATAATCGCAATTATATATTAGAAGATGTCATACAATACCTTCGGCTCTTAGCTGGTTTAAAAATATATACTATTTAGCCTTGCTAAGTCACCTCTATTAAACTGTTTATGATAACACCCTTGGTGGATAAGTTGTACAAGCATTAGCAGACAGCTGATTCAGTGGAGATAGCCAGAATAAATTTGCTGAAGCCCACATCCTGCTAATCTGTTTGAAGAATATTGTAGAGCATTAGTACTAGCACTTCATGTTATCTGCACAGCCTGATAAGGTACATCTTTATTAAATTCAGTTATTGAAAGCATGTCAGTCAGCAAATAGGAATTTTTTTAAAGCTGTTCTTTGTTAGTCAGAGCTTGGTTTCATGGCTGAGTGTCTAGAGGAGTCTTCTAAACACCTGGCAGCATTGTACAATACAAGCTTTGTAATTTTAAGTGGAAAAGCTTTTTTCCTCAGCTTCATGGGTACCCAGGCATTTACTTTTTCCAAGACTCCACAGAGAGAAAATGGTGGAGTAAGAGCTCCCCTCTCTGTTGATTCAAGAAAACTGCATGGTAACTGCATGGAAAACTGGGAGGACACTGGGAAATAGGGAGAAGGAGTTGGTAAAATTAGAGAAGGGTAGTTATTTAAGTGGCTCCCCACTGTACCCCCTCCCCCCACATTTAATCAGAAGGAAGAATGTTCCTTTTAGTCACCGTTCACATTCAATTTTAAAAATTAAGGGAATGAAGGCCTTTTCTGGGCAAATGAAACAAAAAAATCACTTTTCTGAACAATCTCTAGTTATCAAGTATCAAATTAACCCCATTTCAAATTTGGAAAGACAAAGAAACATTCATTGCAAGTATATAAAGTCATAAAGGTAATTTTAAAGTGGTATGTGAATTTGATTTTTTTCTTTAGGGAACAATTTCACCCCATGATTAAAAAACAAAACAAAACAAAATACCACTGAGTACAATCTCAGTGAGTAGGATTTCAGAACCCAGAACTTGCTCTGGAATGGATTATTGGGAAGAAAAAATGCCTAGACTTCAGTGATAAGGCCAGGGCTGCTGAAAAGGTTAGAGCATGTGCCCAGCGGCTTTGCTTCTGCTCCCCTCTCTCAGATCTCTCCTCAGAAGTACATCTTTCACTCTCGTTACACGCGTACAACCTCATCTAGTCACACAGGACTTCGGAAGGAGAATTACATACGTACATATCTCTTTAATATCTCCTCCCGTTCTTTCTGGTCCTCCAGAGAGTTGACCGAGAGGTCAGAGATACTGACTGTGGCAGAGGCTGTCAGCGTGACGAGCAACACCAGGTGTCCCTCACCCTCTTCCAGCTGCAGCTCCAGCTTGTGCGTCTGTTCCCTACTGAGGGATGACAGGTCGACCTGGCACCTAGAAACAAATGTTTTGAATCAGCAAGTGGCTTTTCTTTCTTTCTTCCTTTTTTTTCTTTTTGGCCACATCAAACAGAGTAAGGGCTGCTTAGTGCTAGGTGAAAAATAAATCAATAGAAATACTATTTGGGCCAGTGGAAGAATTTCTTCACAAACATCAGCAATTGCTTACTTCCTGTAAGATACAAAAGTCTCATACTTAGCTGAAGTTAGTCAGCATTAACCACTGTCACTGCATCATGAATTGGTGGGGTTTCCTAAAACTTGATGGGCTCAGAATTAGGTCAACAGGGCTTTGCCAACACAAAGACTGATGGGAGGTGTATGAGTTTTTGTGTCACTTTTAAAATGAAGGGCCTTTTCCCTCAATCATAAATGTTATTAAATAGCAAATGTTATTATATAGTGCTATGGTGATGTTCGAAGTTTTACCTTTAAAAATCATGCCAATTCATTCAGAGTACACTCTATAAATTTAAAACTCTATAAACATAAATCTCTCAAAAACATATAACCCAAGTGTTCTGTCCACATGGCCAGTCCATACTCTATTTGACACTCTCACATCTAAACACTTCACAAACTCTTTTGATAAAAATAACAATTGATTTTGAAGTCACAGATAATGTGGTGACTATAAGGCTAATAAGCTGAGAAAAAGGTGGCAGGCATGAACAAAATACATTTAAAATAGGAAGCAGCCAATTACAAGAAAAAATGTGATTAATATACCATAAATGGGATGACCAGCTCGCTATCAGGGACAGCCTAACTTCTTCTTCCTTTTTATTTCTCATTTGTTATTTTCAAATTATGTTTGAAAATATGTATAAAATTAAGTATCTATTAATTAAATACCTTGAAGCTTGTAGGTTAATACAAACATCTATAGTGAGTGAGTTTAGAAATGGAACCAAAGTTTGACATTTACTTTGTGTGTGTGTGTGTGCATGCAAGCACATGGGCACTCAAGTAACTCAGGCTTGAACTCAGGGCCTGGGTACTGTTTATAAGCCTTTTTTGTTTCCTCAAGGCTAGCATTCTACTCCTTGAGCTACACCTGGCTTCAAGATGAGCTGCAATCATCAGATCTCAGCTTGCTGAATAGCTAGAATTATAGGCGTGAGCCACCAGTGACTGGCTGACAGTTATTTTAAAAAAATATTGTAAAGGGGGTTACAATTACATAAGTAATGAGAGTACATTTCTTGTTGAATAATGTTACACCCTCCCTCATTTCTCTCATTTTCTCTCCACCCAGCTCCTTTCCCCCTCAAGTTGTAGAGTTCATTTCCAACATAATGTCTAGTATCAGTGTTGCATGGCTTCACCCTTTGTCCCACCATTTCTGTGATTCTGCTTCTGCTTCCCTTCCCCAACTCAGATAAACTTACATGCAAGATAAAGGGCACAGAAATCAAAAACAGGAACTGCATGTTTTTCCTCATTTGTAATAACTAAAATACGTCTAGGATATTCTTAGCAGAGGATCACAGTAGCTCAACAGCTATGTGCATATGAACACATAAAATGATGCTTATCGAAATGAACTCTAAGAAATGGAAACAAGAGCTTTTTTTAGTGTACTATTTGCAGTTATTTTTCTTTTTCCCCCCTGTGGCTTATTCCCTGAAATTAACTTTTATTTGTGACTATCATGAACAAGACCACACAAGTGTAGAAACAAAGAATGACCATAAAAAGCAATACTCTGATCAGTGGCAGAAAGTCTCTGTGCTAAATACAAACTATTCTTCAGAAAGTCAGAAATTAATTTGTAACAGACTAGAACACACCCTTCTAAAGTTAGAGTACACATCAGAAACTGCATTGTTTCTGTGAAGACAGCATCTATTTCAAAAACATTACATGCTTTCTTGTCAAACTCTCAACAGAGGGGGTGGGGAAACAAACACCTTATCTAATATTCCACTTGTAATTGGAATTAACTTCTTATCAATAACACCTGGAATAAATTGAAGGCAAAAACTATATAACAATGAAAAACAAGCATTCAAAAGTATTCCCTACTGAAAAGGAAAGAAATGAGTATGGTTTTAGAGTTCTTTCCAGTACTGGGCACAATGCCTAGCCCATGGTGGTTTTGTTGGATGTGAATGAATCTCTGGCTTGGATGAGAAATGTAATGCTAGAGAATTAAACAGGAATTTCAAGCTAGACAAAACCTTTGGTTGCATCAGTTGGGACAAAGAGGAATCTCTAGCTTGCTTTGTTTTACCCTCACTTACCTAGCTCAAGCATTGCGCAGGCTCCTCTTTGCCTTTTTCTTGCATATGATGCTGCATCAGTCTTAAAATACTGAAACATACTGAAGCCTTCTGGAGGATTTCCTCCTGTTTCTACTGCCATTTTGCACTGGTGTATAGCTGCGGCTTATACTTCATTTATAAAAGAGTCAGTACAAGTAATGTATTAGACTTAGGAAAGGTGCAACAAAAATTATTTGCTCTAGAAATCACAAATGGGCAACTTCCAGATGGAATTGAATCCACAGATCTGCTGTTTTTGCCTATAGTGCTAAATAAAAGTTTCACAGCGGGGTTTTGTTTTTTTTTGGTACTGGATAAATGTTCTTTGAATTAGTTTCTGTCACCAATAGTTACAGATGGTTTATTTTGTTTAATTACTCTCTACCTGGTTCCAATAAGCAGAAGGATTTGGAATTCCTTCATCCTGAATTTGTCAATGAAAAGAAAATAAAACAAAACAGGAAGGACAGAGAATACATGACTTAATGGACACAAGTAATTATTAGCAAAACCAGAATTTGAACCTGGGATTCTGGAATTGAAATCCTGTGCCTTTCCTTCCACTAGACTAGCCTGTCTCTCAGCAGTGGAGTGCCCCAGGGGGAAGTGTGCTGTCTGCATCCACTGGTTCTCTAAGTGGTGATACCAAGCCTTTTTGCCAGCAGGAAAAAGTATCACAATTTCCAAGAATAGAATTACCTTGTTTGCATTTTATATTCATATGAATGTTTCTTTAAAATACCTATAAACTAGGGAAATGGGCTATAAGTTATGTTATTGAGACAAGAAAAATTTTGCAAATTAAACATTTTAGAGCATGAATCTAATAACATTTAAATGAACAATATACATTCATAAGGAAAATTATATTTTTTACACCAACTAAAGTTTAATAGTGAGTATACTCAGGCACCGTTAATCTCAGGTTTTATCCTATACTTAGTGTTTCAGAAATTTGGCTTTAATGATTCTATTGTAAAGAATATCACTTACATAAACATGTTGGGCACAAGAGTATTAAATGAATTCAAGGTCCCAGCTGGGTTATTTAGGCTCTTATTTATCTAAATATTCTGATTAGGAGTAAGACATTTTAAATGTAGTATCACTTACAACTAAGCAAAATTGTCCCGTGAATTTGAGGATAAAGCTTGCATTGTAGCCTGTGTGGGTATCAAATTATTGCTGAGAATGAATGAATAAAAAAACCACATGCAGCTGGGCACCGGTGGCTCATACCTGTAAACCTAGCCACTTAGGAGGATGAGATCTAAGGATCATGGTTTGGAGCCAGCCTGGGTAGAAAAGTCTGTGAAATCAAGAAAGCTGGTAGTGGTGTTGTAACTCAAATAGCAGAGTGTTGGCTTTGAGCTAAAGAAGCTCAGGGACAGTACCTAGGTCCTGAGTTCAAGACCCAAGACCTGAACAAAACAAACAAACAAACAAAATTTGCTGGTTTAGAACAAATATCTATGAAGATAGAATTCTGTCATGTAGGCTATTGTAGTGCAAGTATGATGCTCCCCGCATTGGGGCAGCCTTGCCTGTATTTGGCTCACCTGTACTGTGGTGGGGGATACAAAGGTAGGATTTACCACGGTTTCAATTCAGAAGTAACAAGAGGTTATTTGGATGCAGTACATGCAGGAATATATTATTAGTGTCTTTACATTGTTGTCAGAAGGAAAGTACAAACATTTGAAAAAGCACTGATGCAAATTCATAAATGTTCACAGAGAAATAAGTCCAGCCAGAGTCACAGTCCTCATCACTGGTTTTCTAGTAATTAGTTGCATAACAACATGTTCTCTTGAATTTCATTTTCCTTATCTGCAACCATGAGCTAATTGAACTTGAATGTTAAATTTTTAAAATTCCCAAATCCTATCATTTGTTATAACTGTATCCATGTATATACTTGCTACTTCCTCCTTGCCTTGCAATTCCACAAACATGGAAACTAAGAGAACTTTATCTTATAGAAAATGATTGTTTCTCAGAGGTAATACCAAAAATATATCAAAGAGAGTTTAAGACAAGATCTAATTTGAAATTGCATTGCATGGAGCATTAGGGTATGCCTCTAACATCAGCACAGAGGGAGTATGAAAAGGGGATGTAGATGCTCCTTTTTCTTCTTTTTTAAATATATTTTTTATTGTAAAGATATTGTACAGAGGGGTTACAGTTACATGGGCAAGGTAATGAGTCCATTTCCTATTGAGCCTTGTTACATCTCCTTTACAATTCCCCTACCATCCCTTTCCTCCCCACCTTCCAACTCCTCCCTCCTTCACTCCCCCCAAGAAAGTTGTAAAGTTTGTTTTCAACATAGTGTCTTGTGCATATCATTGTTACAATGGGTCATCCTGTATCCTTATTTCAGCATTTTGTTATTTCACTTCCCCTCCCCAAATCAGAAAAATGTATATACAAGATGCAGAGTACCAGAATCAAATACAGTGACAACAAGGATTGTACCATGGGGGAAGAACATATAAAAGAAACAAAAAAAATCGCACAGTACAAGAATACAGTAAGAAGAACAAGATGCTCCTTTTCTTTTTTAAAAAAGCAATTCTTCCTATATTTTTTAATGACAGGGTATGGTTTGAAACTTGTCCTAGATACCTGATCTGCTGAAGCCCCAGTCCCTGTTTCCTTTGGACTCTACAGTGAGCTGTTCTTTATTCCAACACCAAGAGCAATTGACTGAGCTTGGGTTCTCACAGGTCTTTTATGACATGTGACGAATCTTTTTTTGCCCAAAGGGGTTGGGTGTTCTTCTTGGCTGCCATATAAATGGACTTTCTGAGTTCCAAGGTCACTACTGCATATGGATGCAAAGCCCCACTTTGGAAGGGGATCTGGCTCTCAGATCACTTATCAAGGAAAGTAGATGAGGAAATGACATTGTCTTTTTTAGGGATCAACTTAGGTCAGTGGGATAGGAGATGAGAAGAGAACCTCCCTAAGCCTTCTTCGCTCCCATAGTCCAAAAGATTGTTCTATAGTTCTTGACTGTGTGTTGTTACTGAGTGTGTCCACTAAACAACCAGTTATGTCTCTGAAACATAGAGGACCTTTACTATAACAGTAACATATTACCTTCTATTGCTTTCTGTTCTTTACTTGGTGTTCTTGTGTGTCTGTGGGTGTGTTGGTAATGGGACTTGAATTCAAGGTCTTCCACATTTTCTTGGCATTTTTTTTCCCTCTCAACTAGTGCTCTACCATGTGAGACAATCTGCCAGTCCATTTTTTTGCTCCATCTCTCCAACTGAGATGGAGTATCATAGACTTTTTTTGCCTGGGCTGGCTTCAAACCACAATCTTCCAAGCTTCAACCTCCTGAGTAGCAAAAATTACAAGCTTGAATAACCAGTGCCATTTATCTCTCATCCTGCTGCCTGGGATTTTAACAGTACCTAAATGTGGACTCAAGATCTGTTTCTAGAGAAACTGAGTTAAGGTAAAAACGTTTTGATACAATTGATTCTCTGTTATGGAGATGACAAGGTTGCCCCTGGCTGTCCTTTGGCTTTCTGCCAACTATGAAATATCTCCAGCCAATCAACAGTGCCCTCCACAATTAACCATCAGCTTGTTTATCATTTGCTGATACATTTGTATTACTCGTCATTTCAGATGACTTATAATTTTCATCTATACAAGGGTTTGCCTATTTTTATGTTTGGATGAGACATCCCCTCTGCCTGAGATGATGAATCTTCCTAGCTTTGTTTGGTTAATTTTTTTTCTTCTACCAATTCTGATTTAAAAACTTTCAAGTATCTTTCTCAATATCCTGATATGCTTGAGGTCAGGGACAATATCATATTCTTGACATCTAGCATAGCACCTAGAATATAGTTTGTACTTTGTTAGTATTAAAGTTCTTATGGAGATATGGAGGCTTGGAAAGATCTGAAGTTTAATAAAGGTGTCAATGCCTGACAATGGTAGAGCTAGGACTAGTGTGTAATGAGACCATCCCGTCCCTTCTATATTGTTTCCTAGAGAGTAGTCTGATTTCTTTTCAACACTCATGTCACTCACCTATTCATTCATTCAGTATTCATCTGTCAGATCTGCTTAGGTTTTTGGGATCCACCAAACCTTCTAGCTTTTCAGGTCTCTTTTCTAGAACCACCAGAGACTGTGCTGCTTTGAATACAATTATTTGGCATCAGAGAACATGGCCAAGCTTTTGGGACACTGAAATTTTAGTGAGACTCAATTGCTTGTATTGTGATATTATAAAAATTACCTAAAATCCTTGGTTTCACTTTCTTCACTTGCCAAATGAAAGTGTTAATAATAAGTTTGGGACAGGCGCCAGTGGCTTACTCCTGTAATCCTAGCTACTACTCAGGAGGCTGAGCTCTGAGGATTGTGATTCAAAGGCAGTCCAGGCAGAAAAGTCTGCAAGACTCCTATCTCTAGTCAACCACCAGAAAACTGGAGCAGTGCTGTGGCTCAAAGTGATAGAATGCTAATCTTTAGTGAAAGATCCGAGAAACAGACCCAGAGTTCAAGCCTCAAGACTGATCAAAATAACAACAACAACAACAAATAAAACAAACACAAACAAATATGGCTCTTTTTTTTATAGAGTTGTAAGATCATAGGAATAATAGATAAAAAGTTCTTTGATAAATTGAAATTGCTAAGAAATATCTAGTTATACAACCCCATTTATTTATTTATTTATTTACTTACTTACTTACTTACTTACTTCCTTACTTACTTTAATTTTTGGGCCTGGGCACTATCCTTGAGCTCTTTTGCTCAAGGCTAATGCTCTTTTACTTTAAGTCACAGCACCACTTCCCATTTTCTGGTGATTAACTGGAGATAAGAGTCTTATAGCCAGCCTCTCCTGCCCAGGCTGGTTTTGAACCACAATCCTCAGATCTCAGTCTCCTGAGTGTCTTAGAGTATAGGTGTGAGTCACCAGTGCCTGCTTGATATAAAAGTTAAACTCTCTATACCAAAGCCTAACTTATCAATTAGTCCGTTAACCAATACAATAATCAAAATAGACTCAACACTGAAGGAGATTTATTTATTCTTCTTCCATCCATTTGGAAATTAAGATGAAGAGAAATGAAGGGATAGCAAGGGCTTGAACAATGCTTCCTGACTTGGAGGTCATGATTTGAATTTTTTGTGCCTTAAATACATGTACATATAGTTGTCCTAGTTAGCCACATGAGTTGAATATTACTCATGTCTATTAAGTGGCATTTTCCCCTAAGAGTTAAAGGAGAGGATTCTGAATTCTTCCTTTTCTCTTTCTCTACTCTTCCTCTGTCATCCTTGAACCAATAGCTGGTAACATTTTTTTCCCCACATAAAATAGCCTTATGATTAGCAACCTGAGTGTACCTGAGTGATTCCCTGGGGTATAAGAAGTGTTTGAAATATTTGGCATTAGTTCTCATTTAAAAGACAGAGCTTCTGTTTTGTTTATAGTTAACATATGTTTTAATACAGATAACCCTATACTGAATGTGTCACATGTGACCTACAAGCATCTCAAGAAAAGATCAGGAATTGCCAGCACCGCGGGGTTGATAGTGATACCAGTTCCTGAATGTTTGTGTTCACTGAATTGCAGTTTGTACGTGTCTTGTTAAGTAGCTTTGCGGATTTAGAATCTAGTTTTAACTTAAACTAATCCTCACAAAATGAACAATTGACTTTAAAAGATCCCAGCAAAAGAATTGTGGACTGAAGATAATAAAAACTGAACATTCACAACTGAACAGCAAGGATAAATGAGAACCTGCAGAGCTGACACTTCTCCTTGAGATCTGTGTCAGCCACATTATGATTTATAAACCATTGGTGTTATAATCAGACCTAGCAAGTGAAGTAAGCCAGGCCCAAAGAAACATAGGTCCCATGGTTTTCCTTATTTCCAATAACTAGTATATGTCTGAGACAAGCAGAAATGGTCAGATAAGTTGATGTTAGGCAAAATGAACCCCAAGATAAGGACTCAAATGGTTTTTCTTTCTTGTTATTGTTTCTAACGTATTTATAAGATGATTTCTTTGTTGCTTTGCATGTTCCTCCCCCATGGTATAACCCCTGTTTTCAATGTATTTAATGTTGATATAATTTGGGAAGGGCAAGGGAAAACCAAAATTGTTTAAATAGGGATACAGGTGGACCCATTGCAACAAGGAGATGTACAAGACGTTATGTGGAAAAACGAATTTTACAACTTTGGCGTAGGGGTTGGGGGGACAGAGGATGGGAAGGGATGGGAAGGGGAAACAAAGGAGGAGGCAACAATGCTTGATTAAAAATGTACTCATTACCTTGCTCATGTAATTATAACCCCTTTGTACAGTATTTTCACAATAAAAAATAAAATAAATTTAAAAAAAGAACTTAGCCAAAACAATAGCCAGTGGAAATTTATACCTATTCTCTTTAAAAAAGAAAAGTTTTAAATGTATCTTATGCTTTAAAGTATTAGCTAATGATTTTTGTGTGTAAGTGTGCTGGTCCTGGGGCTTGAATTCAGGGTCTGGGTGCTGTCCCCACAAATTCCCCCCCCTCACTGCCCAGCCTCCCCAAAGCTAGAGCTCTACTACAAAAAGCCACTTCTGGCTTTTTGATGGTTAATTAAAAATAATAGTCTCATGGACTTTCCTACCCAGGCTGGCTTCGGACCACAATCCTAAGATCTCAACCTACTGACTAGCTAGGTTTACAGGCATGAGCCAGTGGAGGCACAGCTATGTTTAGTATGATTAGCAAGATATTTTTTAACACTGAAACCTGCAAAACATAAAGGAAAGCCTCTATGGATTTTTTGTGGGGAGGAAAAGATTTTCAAAACTACCATTTTATATAATGTTTAACCAAATTTAACAACAAATTTTATGGAGCCTTTTGAAATTTCTTAATATATGAGAACTACTTCACATTAATATAACTAATATATAACTAATAGCACAATATGCAATCTTATAACATAAATCAGTTTAATATGCAATCTTATAAATCAATTTAACTCATAATTCTTTGGAATGTTTGCATTTGAAGGAATTCAACATGTATTTTCTGAATTTGAAAACTTGTGTGTCTTCAGTTCATGATAATGTAGAAGTTTTCCATGTCTCTGACATTACATGGTGATAAAAGCAGTGAACTGCCTTCCTTGTGTCCAAAGTTGTTACCATTCAATTACTTTTGGAGAGATTCCTTTTTTAGGACATATTTCTGTATGCTTGTAATATTCTCGATTCATTGACTTCAAGCTAAACTATCAAATGTATATAAAGTGGCAAATGAACATTATCCTGGAAACTTTTCCTGTTATTTAAGAAATATTTCAATGAGCATAAATTTTCTGAGAAAATCTTCAGAACAAAATAGTAACTCATGCAAAGAGAGATGAAAATAAATTTGATTCATGATGTGTTTATGAAAAACCTATTCTTTAAAGGTTGTCTATCTCCCTAATGAAATATTCCACTTAATTCTTAGAAATAAAAATAGTAAATATAATGATTTCATACACAAAATACTCTTCAGTTCGGGATTTTCTCACTACTTGCCTTGATGCTTTCAAATGAATAATGCATCCAGATTTCACTTGTTCTTATTTACGTGGAAAATAATAAAATCATTGTAGTTTTGGTTTCACAAACAAGAAACGTGTCACAGAGTGTCAAATGATCAACTATATTCAACTTTAATCTCAAAAACATTTATTGGGTAAATATTCAAAGCCAAAGACTTGTCTTCAGTACTAACACTAAATCTATATACATATAAATGTGTATACTTATACATCTTACATTCTCCTTCACATTCTCTTTACAAACATAGACTCATTTTTATGGGTAGGTAGAATTGGGAGGCATTTACTCTTTAATCAGTACTTGCTAATTTAGGGTACCTTTTTCTAATCATACATCACTTAATAATAATTTTATTGGAAATTAAACTCTTCATTTAAGTACATTTGTAGTACTTTCTTTTTTTATTGTGAAAATACTGTACAGAGGGGTTACAATTACATGGGCAAGATAATGAGTACATTTCTTATCAATGTAGTACTTTCTTTTTTTGTGCTGGGAAGCACTAATGCCCAGGCTCTGATAATAACACAACAAATAGTCACTAGCAATCCACCAATTTAAAATATATGCACCTTTAATCAATGCTACTGTAAAGATAAACAAGCATTTTGCACATTAATAAATAATACTATAAATCTTGCTATATTAAATTGCAAGTAACTCCAACTGAATATAATTGCATGACAGAGAATTTACTTATTCTGCATAGTTATGAAAACAACTTGTTCTCTGACAGCACTCATTCTTGGCAATTTACCTCAGCTGTCAGCAGCCAATTTGTTGAGATTACTGCTCTGCATAAAAGTGCAACCATCATGAGGATTTATTAGCTGGTTATCGTAAAGATGGCAGTTCATCTTGCCTGCCAAATGCAGGTGATCAGAAAGTTAAATAATTACATGCAGATTAATATTATTTCACCTTCACTTGAAATTTGTAGATCAGCAACAGGGAATATTTGCTGTTCAACTTTGCAATGTGGTGTACATTACCTAGATTAGCATATTTGCCATTTGGTATTTTTCTGAATATTTAAAGATTTAAGAAAATATACTAAAATCGTGGTGAATTGAGGTTACATGTTAGAACCAGGGATCAAAATTTGAGTCTCAGGTCACTCTAGTTGCGTAATAGGTAAACAAACTTTTAGCCAACTTTGGCCTCATTCTTTGCATTGGTAAAATTGATATAATGCCAATCATTCTTGTTATTCTCTAATACTGAGCTAATTTATAAAACAGTAACAAGTTTCAAATCATTATTATTGATGCAGATAGTTATTTATAGCAAATGTCTTTGTGTAAATGGCAGTAGCTCCTAGACATAATTATAATGAAAAAAAGTGAACAAACTATGTATGAAAGGAATGTTCTACAACCTAATAAAGGTCAGAGATAAAGTGGAGAAATCTATTAGACATTAAGTGGGAATCAGATCTTGAATATTGAGTCAAGAGATGAACAGTGGTCTGGATGTGCACATTGGTAGCTATAACAGAGATAGAGTCACCACAGGAGCAGGTACAGAAATGTCTGTATATGTGTAAGCATAAGCTGTATAAGCTTAAGCCTCAGGCATCCACTCTGAGGCTCTCCAGAATTACAATATGACCAAAATGAGAAAATACTCTTCAAAAGAATCAAAGAAGGAGCATTCATAAGGTAAGAGAAAACCAGGAGATTTGGTATCCTGGAAACCAAGTAAAAATCATGATTCAAGGCAAGGAAGCTATCAACCAAGTCCAATTCTACTTTTGCATTGGGTAAAATGAAGGTTTGAAAACTGGCCATTGGATTAAACGGCTTTGTTTTCACAGTTACAGGATGGGAGCAGTTCTGATGACTGCTGAGGGCAGAAGCTTGGCTGCATGAGTTTGAGATGAAAAAGGTTAATGTTTTCACCAGGCACAGGTGGCTCACGCCTGTAATCCTAGCTACTCAGGAGGCTGAGGATCGCAGTTCAAAGCCAGCCCAGGCAGGAAATTCTGTGAGACTCTTATCTCTAGTTAACCACCAGAAAATGGCAAGTGGCACTGTGGCTCAAATGGTAGAGTGCTCACCTGGACCTGAAGAGCTGATGGACAGTGCCAGGCCCAGAGTTCAAGCCCCACGACTGACAAAAAATAAAAGCTAATGTTCTCTGTTAAAGCACTTCTATTTCAACACTGCAGAAGTGAACACGGCTCTTTGTTATCAACAAATAAGACTCTTTATTCAATTTTCATTCACAAAAAATGTCAAAAAATAGTATGTGTGATCTAAAATGGAAAATTAGTGAGTAGTAATGAAATTATCACATAATAAACAAGCCTACAAGATCCTTTAATCTACATAAGTATTCTCACATTTGGGACGTAGATAGTATCCTTTAAAAGAGCTATCAACCATTAAAGGGATGGTTATCTTCCATGACCAACTTTAAATTCATTCACCAGCCACCCATCAACTCCCAGAAGAGCCTCTAATTTTCAAGTTAACACAGACATTGGATACTGCAATGATAGCTGGCTCTCTCTTTAGAGAGCATAATGACAGTTTCACTCCTGTTACATTACTCCAAGAACTCAAATTAAATTGAAAGGTAAGTTCTCGTCTAAGCTATTTTAGGAATTTAGAAAGTCTATTATAGTCTGCATTATATCCGCTGTTTCCATACAGCTTTCAAATAAACAAACACAACTTATTTGTCATAGAGGCAATGCACTGTTGAACAGTGTTTGTATGTGTTTAAAAGCACAACTTAATAAAGTTTGATAACTACAGGTTTCTGTGCTATCTGCACGTCAAATGGATTTGAAATAATGATTCACCACAGTCATTTGATTTTTCTGCCAAAGGCACATTTGTTACCCTAGCAGAGTGGGCAACATGTTTCTATTTATTACCTTTGTTTACATAAAAATTCAACCTGAATTCCCATCATTGTGGAATCAGTTAAACTGATATTCGAGAGCTGTCTTTTCCTACACCTGTGCTCTTGTTTCTGTATTCTAAAATTTTAGGTTTCAAGTTAATTTCAGAAGCAGTTATGTGCACATGCCAAAAATAGATTCTTTTTCCTTTTCTAGACTTTATGAGAAGGTAGTTGGAATTATATTTGTGGCCTTTTAGTCAGCCATTTACCACTGTTCTCTCAAAATTTGCCTGAATATGGACAAATCCCTAGAAAGTGAGGTGAAAAAAATTGGTCCATGGCCCGTTATCCATTTTTGGCTTTTTAACATCATAATATTGTTAGGTGTGGAAAGGGCAAGGCCAACACCAAATAGGCTGAGAAATTCTCTTATTTTCCAAATTGGGAAATTCATCCCAAAGGGAAAACATATAGGATCTTTGTTTAAAAATATTTAAATATATAGTATTAGATTACACTGGTATTTCCTCAAATTCATATCATAAACAGAATATTAAAGGTTAATTGACATAAAGGTTAATTGATATAAAGGTTAAGTGAATCCCTGTTCAAAACCAGCCAGGATATTTAAGACTCTTACCTCCAAATAGAACCTTCAAAAACCCAGAAGTAGAACTATGGCTCAAATGGTAGAGTGCTAGCCTTGAGCAGAGAAAGCTAAAGAACAGTGCCCAGGCCCTGAGTTCAAGTCCATGTATCATTATTACAAAAATAGCTTCATTGAATCTAATTGTGGTCCTTTGGCCTTTCTTTTTATAAGTGTATAGTAAAAACTACTGATTAAAACAAATATATAATAATATTAAAATTAAGAGATAAGTATGTTAGACTTGGTTTCTGTTCTTATTTTTTTCTAGAGGAAAATTCTTTTCATCATTAGAATGTGCAATTTTTTTCTGGATTGTGAATTTGATATCTTGAAATTCATATGAATTCATTTGAGCTGAAGTGAAGGAGGTTTCATTTATTTATTAAGTTATTTATTTATTTTTAATGACTTAGTCTGTATACCATGCTTTATTTCAGCCTTGGCTAGTATCCATATGTTCAACTACAAACACATATATAACTATTGAAAATGTAAAAATAGACTTTATAATAAGCAAATAATTCACATGGTTGAACTAGCCATTCAGAATAACCTTGACCTTGTAGAAATATTTCAAGTAAACCTCAGAATACATTTTTTGCTGCATTATCAGATTAACATGGCTCTGCCTCACTGACATGCTTCCTTCCCTAAAATGTGGGAACTCTTTACAGATTTATGAAATCCTAAGAGATTATAAAGATTCTCTACCTTGTAGGCAGTTATAGGAAATAATGCATTTTACGGTCACAATATGCTTTATGAAAACAAATATTATCTCAGATCACTTTGCACACTGTGAATATGTTCTTTGTTCATTTAAGTAACCCATATCAGATGGAATTCCTCTTTTTCAACTCCCATAACTTTTCTGCACAATAATTCTGACATCTGGAGAGAATTTCTGAACATTAAATTGGAATCGCCTGTGTCCATCGATAAGTCAAAAGTGCCATCTACTGGTAAGTCTTTGAATATATTTCTCAGTTCATCCAAGCTCTGCTTTCCAGTGAGAACATTGCTCCCTTCCAAACTGTAAAGATACTTTTTCTATAACCAAACATTCTTTCAACAAAACTTTTCTTCTAAGGCAAACCAAGAATATAAAATTGTACAAACCTTCCAATAAAATCATCTCTTTTCCCTGCATCTTTGTCCCATGCAGTAATATCAATGATTCCTCCTCTTTCTTCATAGAGATGAAAATCAAACTGTTCCCTCCATTGAGGATTCAACGTTTTTGGCATAATCTGGAAATAAACACACACACACACACATACACACACATACAAACACACAGAAAAACAACCCCTCACTGTTAGCTTTTAAAGACGCCTTTACAGATTAATTTGAGACTCTAAATCAGACTTTAGGTATCATTTAAGTTAATCAAGTAAGTGTATTGTTGACATTAAGATTTCAAAGAAAAATAGTATATTTACTGTAGAATAGACCCTAAAGAACATGTCCTGAAAAATGAAAAGATACTCCTTGATTATCTTATACATCAGATAAGAAACAGGAATTACACCAAAAAGATCACTGATAGACACAATAAATCACTCAGATGCTAACATTCATTCTACATAATCACAGTTGAGGGATGAAGGCATAACTCATCATTTCACAAAAAAGGAAGATGAAGATTCCCTATGTTTCTTTTTCTACTTACATCTTTCTCCCCTTGATAAAATAGTGTCTTTTTTAAAATCCTAGCACATGAAAAGCAAACAATAGCATTCTCTGGGATCAGGAGAAAAAAGCCAGAAGCTTTAGGCTAGCCAGGTGAACTTTGATTTTACAATTGCAGCATTGTAATTGTAAAATAAGTACATATCATTGTTTTTGACAGTATACCCATTTATAACCATGGAGATGCTGAGAAGAAATGTATATTCTTCATGCTGTCTATACAAGAAAGATATCTAAAGTGCAATTCTGTGACTTCAAGTATTAAGATAAGACATCTGGCAGAAGCAATAAACAAAGTTCCTGCTATCAATGTGTTTTAAAATTCTACTCACCATTTGGTTAAATAATGCTTATTGTTTCTCTGTCCCCCCACACACTTTTTAAAGCAAGAATATATGTAGTGGCCTTTTCTCTTTTTAATATATGTAGACAGGTCTTCAGGTGTAAAGAGTTTGAAAGCAATGAAGTATGTTATATGCAAAGGTAATGCAAATGAATCACAATTTTTAAAGTTCATAATCTGAAATTAACCAGCAATAGATCATGGATGGAAAGAGCAAAGAAAGACATGTGTCCATAGCTGACTTTCATATTTCATACCTAAAGAGCAGAACTATAAAAGTAAGTAATGTAGTAAGGTTGGTAGAAGATGGAAATGGTGTTAATTGAAAGAGGGTAAGACAGAAGTATGGACACTTTTGGAAACTGCTTTAAAATTTGTTCTTAAGAGCTATGGGTGTGTGTGTGGGAGGAGATGGGAGGGCAGGGATGGGAAGGGGAAACAAAGGAGGAGGCAAGAGTGCTTAATAAGAAATGCATTCATTACCTTGCTCATGTAATTGTAACCCCCCTGTACAGTATTTTTCACAATAAAAAACTTATTAATATTTAAAAAGAGCTATGGGTAGCAATGGATGTATGCTTGATAATCACAATTTCTTTTTTTTGGGGGGGGGAGGGGTCCGGTCGTGGGGCCTGAACTCTGGGCCTGGGTGCTGTCCCTCAGCTCTTCAGCTCAAGGCTAGCACTCTACCACTTGAGCCACAGCGCCACTTCCAGCTTTTTTCTTTTTTGCTTATGTGGTGCTGAGGAATTGAACCCAGGGCCTCAGGCATGCAAGGCAAGCGCTCTACCACTGAGCCACCTTCCCAGCCCGATAATCACAATTTCTTAAGCCAGGTTCAGAGGAACTCTTATGGTCTTTTAGGGTATCATCTGTTTTATTTAGTTGGGCACGAACCGACTTTCTTTTCCATTCTCATTTTTGGGATTGCCTTGCTTTTATGATTTTCGTGAGGTCCCTTCCCATGTAGGTACCCCATTAGATAACAGATTGCTGTTCTTGCTGTCTGTTAACAAACCAGTTCTGTGACATCTCTAATTCCTTATGTATTGTTTTTTTTTAAAGCTTTCCATCTATTGTCTAGATGTAAACTATTGATGTTGTTTATCAAAACATCTGTGATGCCATCAGGTAAAAGAATTCCCACCAAAGTGGAATGAGTTATTTAATACAGATGGAGATGATCATTTGACCCAACTGTCAATGAAAACCAACTATGAAAACTGATCATAGAGAAGTTATAGTTAGATATAATGCAGATAAAACTGTGCCAAAAATATAGCTATGGCTACAATGACTTTTACTAATTGCTACTGCTGCTATCAATAATAGAGTACTAATATTTTAATAGAGTATTCCTAAGCATATCATTGGTACTCCACAATTTTTACTACTGCTCTTAGCATTTACTGGGTACTATTATGACCAAGGCAATACTGTAAGCTCTTTAGATGCAAACTATGCATTCATTTTCTCTTCTCAATAACTTTCTTAAGATTATTTTTAACTTACTATTATTTATTTCTAAAGATTATTTTAATTCTCATATTTACAGTTGAGGAAACTAATACATGCATACATTTAGTCACGTGTTCAGTGGCACATCACTCACATAGAATTTTACCTTTTGTCTGCAATATAAATAAAATCAACACAAAATCTTGCAGTGTGAATTGGTCTAAGTCAGGTTGAATAAAGTAACTCAGCAATTCATAAAGATTTTTATGGCATGTAAAATAACTGTGTTTTTAGACTGGATGCTAGCACTACTTAATAATGGTAACCAACCCTGTACACCTTGTGCTGTTCTTTTATTTTTCTTTTAACTCAGCACTAGCATGGTAAGAGATAGTTTCTTACATTATTCCTGTGTTGTTCATGAAGAAACTGAGACAGAGAAGTTACATAGCTTACCCAAGGTAAGAAATACCACAGCAATGGTGACTTTGTTCAAAGGATCCATAAGCATTTAAAACTATACAGTGTTGTCATTTCCTGAAGCACATATATTAACTAGCCAATATCTTCCCAATATTGAAGAAAGAAAAGAGAGATGATAGAGAGCTACCTTGCTCTTGTACTTCTGATGTCCCAGTCGGAACTTCACATAGGGATCACTCAGTCCATTAGAGTCCATCGCTTTAAGGTCTCGGCCCTCGATCAAGGTAATACTGACTATTCCTCTCCAAAGATGAGATTTTCTGTGTTGGTCTGACAGACGTAAACTTTGGGTCTGAAACTTTGGTAAAGAAAGGAAGTTATGTTATCTTATTTAAACCTAAGCATCTCATTTGTCCTTTCCCTCACCCTTGTTACAGTTTTCCAAAGAATAAAAATAGGTAGTTAACACTAATGATAATTTATGTATTATTTATTACATTAATAAATTATGAGGTTATCATCTTATGATAAATGTATTCTGTTTAAAGAGATAACAGTCAAATATAATCTATAGATTTTTCAACTCTTATGTGTATACTTATAGAATTAGAGAATTGTTTGATTTGTATTAAGTATACTCACGTAAATAACTATTAAAATATTGAAGACTATGTTTACAGTGATATTTAATTTTTAATTGTTTATGGTTTTGAAAGCATTTCTCATGTTAGAAATAGATATTTACAGATTTTTAAGCTAGTAGATTAGTTGCAAGTTATATTAAGACAGAAATTTTGCTACATTAGAATACAATTGAATTTCAGCTCACTAGAGAATTGAAGTATTATTATTATTTTTATTTTTATTTTTATTATTTTGTCGGTTGTGGGTGCTGTCTCTCAGCTCTTCAGCTCAAGGCTAGCACTCTACCACTTGAGCCACAGCATCATTTCCAGTTTTCCAGTGGTTAATTGGAGGTAAGAGTCTCATGGACTTTCCTACCTGGGCTGGCTTTGAACTGTGATCCCCAGATCTCAGCCTCCTGAGTAGCTAGGATTACAGGCGTGAGCCTCTGGTGCCCAGCACTAGAGAATTATTTTAAGGAACCTCAGAATAGCAACAAGAAAACCACTATATCTACTCAAGATGCCTTTGCTTATGCCTGAAATATGCAACACAAATACTGTAAACCATTTTAAAAATACTAAATGTGATTACATTGGAAAGTGTGTTGCTGGATATGCTCTTTTTTTAACATATATATATATATATATATACATATATATATATACACACACACACACACACACACACACACACACATACATTTTATTGTCATTGTAGAGGTCATATGCAGAGGAATTACAGTTACATGAGTCAGGTATTGAGTACATTTCTTTTTGAATCATGCCTCCCCTTCCATCACTCTCTTTCAGCTTTTCTCTCCTGTCCCTCATCCACAAGATATATAGTTCATTTTCCACATAGGGTCTAGTGAGTACCACTGTTGTTATTTGTTCACCCTTTGTTATACCTTTTAGGTACCTCTTTTGGCTGCCCAAAGACAAATAAACTAACAAGACAAAAGGAAAAGACAATAACAGCAACAAATCTTTTGTTTCCTTTTCTTGGAGTAAATTTTATGAAATATTATTTTACATGATCATATGTGCATAGCTATTGAGTCTTTGTGATCCACTCCTATGCATATCCTTTTTTGATTTCACTCTATGAATGTCTAAAGACCTATATAATTTATTATGTCCTAGTGTATTTTTTTAACCATTCAGTGTGTTTACTTTATAGGCACATTCTAGTTACCACAAATGAGGGAAACATGCAACCTGTATTTCTTTGAGTCTGGCTTACTTCACTTAATATAATGTTTTCCAGGTCTTTCAATTTCCCTACAAATGGTGCTGGTATATCATTCTTTCTGATGGATGAGAATTCCATTGTGTGTGTATAATATATATATATGTATATATTACATTTTCTTGATCTATTTGTCCACTAAAGGGCATCTGAGTTGATTACATATTTTGAGTATGGCAAACAATACCACAATGAATATGGTTGTGCTGTTCGCTTTAGTGCAGCCTTGTTTGTATTCTATTGCATAAATGCCCAGGAGTTGAATTGCTGGGTCTTATGGCAACTCTATGTTTAGTCTTTTGAGGAATCTCCATATGTTTTTCAGAGAGGTGGAACAACTTTACATTCCCCATCAACAGTGTAGTAGTGTTTCCTTTTGGCCACATGCCTGCCTGCATCTGTTGTAAATTTTCTTGATATTGGTCATTCTAACTGGGGTAAGATGGAGTCTCAATGTGTTTTTGATTTGCATTTATGTCCAAAGATGTTGACCACTCTTTTTTTTTTGTCGGTTGTGGGGCCTGATCTCTGTGCCTGGATGCTGTCCCTCAACTCTTTAGCTCAAGGCTAGCACTTTACCATTTGAGTCACAGCATGACTTCTGGCTTTTTCTGCTTATGTGGTGCTGAAGAATCGAACCCAGAACCTCATCATGCAAGGCAAGCACTCTATCACTGAGCCACCTTCCCAGCCCCACTCTTACTTCTTCATTTGAGAAGTCTCTCTTAAGTGTTTTGTCAATTTATTAATTGGGTTGTTGAGGGTTTATTTTGGGGGAGGGGTTAATTTTTTGAGTTCTAAGTACATTTTAGATATGAGATATGTCTGATGCATAGCTGGTAAAAATCGTGTCCCATTCTTTGGGCTATTATCTTGTTATCTATGTCCTTTGCTATGCAGAAATTCTTCAGTGTGATGAAAACTCATTTATTCAGTCTTTCTTTGATTTGATTCCCTTCTTTGTGATTCTGTATCTTTACTTGCAAAGTTTTGGGGTTTTTTTGGTCGGTCATGGGGCTTGAACTCTGGGTCTGGGAGCTGTCCCTCAGCTCTTCAGCTCAAGGCTAGTGCTCTACCATTTGAACCACAGGGCCACTTCCGGTTTTCCAGTGGTTTATTGGAGATTAAGTGTCTCACAGATTTTCCTGCCTAGGCTGGCTTTGAACCACGATCCTCAGATCTCAGCCTCCTGAGTAGCTAGGATTACAGGTGTGAGCCACCGGCACCCAGCTACTTGGGAAGATTTGACCTGTGCTTAGGAGCCCTTGTCTTGCCCCTGTAATCTTTCATGTTATCTGGCCTTACATTGAGGTCTTTGATTCATTTAGAATAGATTCAGTTGCAGGGTGATACATGAGGATCCAACTTCAGTTTTCTGCATGCAGATAGCCATTTTTTCCATTGTCATTTGTTGAAGAGGCAATCTTTCTTCCAACCTGTGTTTTTAAGCTCTCTTATCAATAATAGGTGGTTATATGTTTGTGGACTTATTTCTGAGTCTTCTATTCTGGTGGTGGACTTTCTTCTCATTCCAGTATTTGAATATTTTTCTTTTAAAAAATATTGTAAAGGTAATGAGTACATTTCTTTTTGAACACTGTTATCCCATCATTTTCTCACACTTTCCTCTTCCCACTCTCCCTGCCCCCACCAAGTTGTAAAGTTCATTTCCAACATAGGGTCTGGTGAGTATCATTGTTTATATTAGTTCATCCTTTGTCCTACTGTTTCTGTGATTCCTTTTCCCTTCCACAGATCAGTTAAACTTATATACAAGACAAAGAGTACAGAAAACTGAAAAAAAACTATAATTAACTGCAGATAGTACATAATAAAACTTCATTTCCAATTCTTGGAGTTCATTTTGATACACTTCATTATATATGGTCAAATCCACCTAGTGATTGGGCTATTGTGATCCTCTGCTAAGAATGTCATAGGTAAATTTTAGTTACTACAATGAATGAAACCATGCAACCTACACTTCTTTAGGCCTGGTTGCTTTGCTTATTGTAATTTTTTTCAAGTCTTTCCATTTCCTTAAAAATGGGGCAATGTTCCATATCTTAGGTAAATAGTGCTGCAATAAACATAGTTGTGCTGGTAGCTTTAGTATGGTCTTGTTTGTGATTATTCGGGTAAATGCCCAAAAGTGGGATTGCTAAGTCATAGGGGAGCTCTATGTGGGAGTCTTTTAAGGAACCTCCATACTATTTTCCAAAGTGGCTGAATAAGATTACACTCCCACCAACAATGCAATAGGGTTCCCTTCTGGCCACATCCCCAACCCAGATGTCCCTCAGTAGATGAATGTATCAAGAAAATGTGGCATATATACACAATGGAATTCTATGCCTCCATCAGAAAGAATGACATTGCCCCATTTGTTAGGAAATGGAAAGACTTGGAAAAAAATATATTAAGTGAAATAAGCCAGACCCAAAGAAACATAGGTCCCATGGTTTCCCTTATTTGCAATTACTAGTATATGTTTGAGAGAAGCAGAAACGGTCAGATTAGTTGATATTAGGAGAAATGAACCCCAAGATAAGGACTCAAATGGTTGTTCTTTCTTGCTATTATTTCTAACATATTTATAAGATGATTTCTTTGTTGTTTGTATGTCCTTCCCCTACAGTATAACCCCTGTTTTCACTGTATTTAATGTTGATATAATTTGGGGAGGGCAAGGGAAAACCAAATGAGATGTACAAGATGTTATGTCGAAAAACGAACTTTACAACTTTGGCGCGGGGGTTGGGAAGAAGATAGTAAGGTGAAACAAAGGAGGAGGCAACACTGCTAGATAAGAAGTGTACTCATTACCTTGCTCATGTAATAGTAACCCCTTTGTATGGTATTTTCACAATAAAAATTAAAAAAAAAACAAAAAAAACAACTGGAGCAATGTCATTCTTTCTGATGGAAGCATAGAATTCCATTGAGTATACATGCCACGTTTTCTTGATCCATTCATCTAATGAGGGACATTTGGGTTGATTCCATATCTTAACTATAGTAAATAATGCTGCAATGAATATAGTTGTGCTGGTAGCTTTAGTAGGGTCTTGTGTATGGTCTTTTGGGTAAATGCCCAAGAGTGGGATTGCTGGGTCATAGGGGAGCTCTATGTTTAGTCTTTTGAGGAACACTCATATGCTTTCTGAAGTGATTGAACAAATTTACACTCCATTTGACAGTATAGCAGCATTCCCTTTTGGCCACATCACCACTAGCATCTGTTATAAAATTTCTTGATGGCCATTCTGAGGTATGGTGGAATCTCAATGTTGTTTTGATTTGCATTTCTTTATGGCCAGAGAGACTTCAGAAAATTCCTCTTTAGCCCACTTATTATTTGGGTGATTGTTTCTTTGAGGATTTGTATTTTTGGGGATTTAATTTTATTGAGTTCTGAGTATATTTTAGATATGAAGACCTTGTCTATTGTATGGCTAGTGAAGTTCTATTCCCAATCTGTGAGTTTTCTATTTATATTGCTAGCTTTGTGCTATGCTATGCAAAAGCTCTGCAGTTTAATGTAATCTAATTTATCCAACCTTTCTTTGATTTGTTGTGTTTCTTTGTCTTTATTAAGAAAGTTTGACCTGTGCCAAGGAGCCTAAGTGTTTCTCCTATTACTTCCTGTAGTATTTTCAGGTTATCTATCTTATATTGAAGTGTTTGATCATTTGGAGTTGATTCTGGTGCAGGGTGATATATATGGATCCAACTTCAATTTTCTACACCTGTATAGCCAATTCTGCCAGCAGCATTTGTTGAAGAGGCTGTCTTTCTTCCATCCTGGCTCCCTTATCGAAGATTAGGTGGCCATAGGTCTGTGGGTTTATTTCTGGGTCTTCAATTCTATTCCATTGGTTCTCAGGCCTGTTCTTGTGTCAGTACCAAGCTGTTTTTATTATGACAGATGTGTGATAGAGATTGTAGTTTAGTAGTGATTTGAATATTTTTCTTTAGTGAGTTTCATTTTGATCAAATTCTATATCATAATGTTCAAGTCAGTGAACAAAATTTTAGAATCTTCTAAATTAGTAAGTGTAATAAAATATTCACATAGTTTCTTTTAAATAAATAGCATATTACCAAAACCAGGGAAAGTAGCAGAATAGTAAAATAAAAATTTTCAGTCTGGACTCAGCATCATGTACTACTGTAAAATTATTATTTTTATATTGTGAAGCACCTGTTCCACTTATAGTCATTACAGGAATATGTGAACGTCCCTTTCATTTCTAAATGATGGATAAGCTCTATTTGCTATCTAGTTCCTTCATTATTAAAAAGCTACAGCCTATACAACTCCTCCTCCCATTTGAACTTATTCTTATGTGTAAACCATAGTGGGCCATACCATTTTTGTATGTATCAACAATTATAAGATTTCAAAGTGCCTCTACTAGAAAAATACTCATCAACAGACAATAGTTCTAATATTTAAATATTTGAATGCAATTATTTTTATTTTTTATTTTTTTTGTCAATTGTGGGGCTTGAACTCTGGACCTGGGCACTATCCTTGAGCTCTTCAGCTCAAGGCTAGTGCTCTACCACTTGAGTCACAGAGCCACTTCTGGCTTTTTCTGTTTATGTGGTGCTCAGGAATCGAACCCACGGCCTCATGCATGCGAGGCAAGCACTCTACAATTGAGCCCTTCCCAGCCCATATGCAATTATTTTTAAATGATATTTTCCCAAATTTTTGCATAGCAATTTTTTCAGAACTGGGGTTTGAGTTCAGAGACTCACACCTGCCATTTAGGTACTATATCACTGACCCATGCATCCAGCCCTTGTTTTGAATTTGTTTTAGATGTGGTCTTGTTTCCTGCCTGGGTAACAGGAGCTACATCCCTATTTTTTCACTTCCCAGTGTAGCTAGGATGAGATTTAGAGGCCCCTACGCCCAGCTTCTTCTGGTGAAATGGAGTCTCACAGCCTGGAACTGTGATCCTACCATGGTATCCTCTCATATTGATAAGATTACAGGTGCACCAACTCTTCCAGCTATTGGTTGAAAAGGGATTTCAAGTACGTGCTGTGCTGGCCTTAAACCAAGATCCTCTTGATGCCATTTTTCAAAGTATGGAGGATTAGAGGCATGAGATACTAGCATCCATCTAAACAGCAAATTTTGAATATTGCTTATTAGTATCAACACAGAACATTATCATGAACACACAATCTTCACCTCTGAGTTACAAGGGAAGACAAGAAATGGTTCATAGAGCATCTGCACAACAGTTCCTCTGCTCCCATTTGTTTTATATAAAGGTATTTGTTTTCCACACTGAATTTTGTTTGAATGAAGAGTTTCTCAGGTTAAAATAATTGCTTAGAATTTATTGCGCAAAGCAGTGGATAAGGCTTTTGTTTTAGTTTTAGTTCAAAGACTTTATGCTACTTATAATGCAGAAGTTGATTTTGGTGGTTGATTTAACCACATTTGCTGCTATGGCGTCTGCCTCTAACAGACAGACTCCCAACTTCATTTCAGAAAGTTTTGTTAAGGAATATGATTGGCAAAGGAAGGAAAGAAGGAACACAAACATTGTGGCAAGTCAAATAATGTTTCAGCAAAGGGAAGAGAGTTAAAAGCAACCATTCAGGTAGAACTTTAAAATTTCGATTTCCACAAAAACACTTAGTAGAAAGGCAAGGCTTACCTAGCTTCATTTTACTAATGAGGAATTTGAGGCTGAGTGGTTAGACTAATAAATAAATGGATGAATGATTAGAACTCCAGATTCCTGTTATTTATTCCTAAGCTTATCCCAGTAGGAGTGTTTAGGATAGAGACTCTCTTACAGGCTTGTAGTTAATTAAAGTAGAATTATAATGTTGACAAATAGTACTCTCTAACTCTCCAGTTAAGTGGATTGATTATATTTGGAATGTCATTTCAATATAGATTTTCCTATATGACTAATTCATGAATCACCTCCTACTTTCCTCAAAGAGCATGTATTTGCTTGCAATATTTTAGCTTACTGAAGAATTTTCTCGATTCTGCAACATATTATCTAGAAGCAAAAGTCATACTTAGTACTGAGACTAGTCTAAGTTGCTCAATGGTATTAATGAACAATATGACTGTCACAACAAAACTTCTTACTATGTACAATTTAATATGTGCTGAAAGCTGCTGGTCTTTTTATAAGTAACATGATTGAAACCTTCACTTATTTGCTCTTCTTCCCAATAATTATTTTTGTGCCAGTCCTGGGGCTTGAACTCAGTGCCAGAGCACTTTCCCTGTTTCTTTTGCTCAAGGCTAGGTCTCTATCACTTGAACCACAGCTCCACTTCCATTTGTTTGTAGTTTTTTTTTTTAAATAAAGCGTCTCATAGACTTTCATACCCAGGCTGGCTTCAAACTTCAATGGTCAGATCTCAGCCTCCTGAGTAGCTAGGATTATGGGTGAGAGCCATTGGTGCCCTGTCACAACATTTTACACAAGAACACAAACAAGGCAAAGAGGAAATGAATACTTCCTACGAGATTTTTCATACTTCCACATGAAAAAAAAAGGACACAATGGAGCCTGTCTATTGCTCTTAGTTGTCATGTGATGCTTTTCTATAACCTGGAAGGACATTTCTCAAATAGTTTGGGAAACAAAAGGAGAAAAGTAAAAAAAGTAAAAAAAGTAATTCTTCACAAAAAGATAGTTAATGGATTTAGGTATTAAGGTGATCTCTTGAAAGGACTAGAATGAAGAATACAGGTTTCCAGACCATTCTATTCATATTTCAAGGTGATTTATTTTCTAGTAATCTTTTTTCTCTCAAAAATGTCAGATTTCTAAAAAAATTCTATAACCTAATTCAGCTGTGGATTTTATTGACTACATGATCTCAAGTAACTGCATAATCATTAAACATACTTAGTTTAGGTCATGAAGAATAGAAAACTGAAATAAAATCATAAGATAAAGATAGAAGATATAAATGCAGGCTTCCAGTATTAGAAGATATAAATGCAGGCTACCATTATTAGAAAAGACAGGCATGTAAATAGAATTGGTCCACCTCTGTTGGTTTTATATCCATGGATTCTGTGCTGAACATGGACAGCTATTTTTGTCTTGTTATCAATCTCTAAACAATACTGAAAAACAGCCAGCTTTCATTGAATTAGATAGTTTAAGTATTTTATCAATGATTTAAAATATACAGGATTCCTACATAGGTTGTAGATAAATACTATGCCACTTTATGAAAGGACTTCAGCATCTGCAGATCTGGATGCCCACGGGAGGAAAAGTTTGGAGAGATCTCTCATCCCAGCACCATGATACGAAGATCATATTCACTCATATCTTTCTAGAAATTTCTCCAGGATTTGGAAATGCTGCTTCCTGGAACTTACTACTACTGTTTTTCAACACTATTCTCCCAGGTCTCAAGTATATTGAAAACACTTTTCTGTGTGCAGCTTATATCACACACACACACACACACACACACACACACACACACACACACACACACACACACACACACACACACACACACACACACACACACACACACACACACACACACACACACACACAGCAGAGAAGTGTTATATTTCTGTTACTCGGGAGTATTTTTTTAATTATAAAGCATCCACATGTAGGAGTAAAATTACTGTGACAATAATTATTACTTCTCCACTTAACCTTCTTTTTAATTCCTTTCACTGTTCTGATATCAGAAAAAATCCTAAAAAAACAATTTGTACCATAAGACTTGAAAAAATAATTCTGGCTATGTCTCTAGCTATATTTATTTTCTCTGACATTATCTCTTAAGAAGCCATATACACAGAATCCTTCATCATATAATCTTTGGACTATACTTTCTTGACCACTGAAGCATTGTTCTACTTTTGAAAAAAATGGCTGGAAACTATAGAGTTCCATTGCATTTGACTTAATTGTGCTACATGACATCATCTGACAGTAACTTGAAAAGCAATTATTTTCAAGTAGTTTATTTTTAAAATTAATTCTGATTGCTGAAACAAGTAGCACAAAGCTTTCCCATAGAGCTCTGATCATTCATTTCCATGCATATGTATGGCAGGCCGGTTCCTCCTGTCCAGGGCTGCCACAGAATACAACTTTACAGTCCTTGATGGCAAAATGTGAAAGTAAGTTCAAGTATTCCATTCATTTATTATTATCCTTTCTGAGTTTGCATGAACTGTGAATTCTGAGAGCTTTCTGTACTGAAAACCTATTTTACATATATGAAATAGAATTCAGGTCTTGAATTCTTGTTTTCAGGGAATTTTATTAGCAAACTAATATTCTCCTTAAAGGACCAACTAACTAGTCTAAGATCTTCCTATAGCTACATATCACTGACTGCTGCTTCATATGTTAATATCTGTTGTTACCTGGTATCTAGTTACTCTTTATTAATTCTAAATGTGGGTAAATGTTTCTTATGAGAAGGAATCTCAGGCTTTGGTGTGTATGAGAATCACCTGGGGTACAGGTTGAAATGAAATTGTGACTCTACTCAAGAACTTAATCACATCCAGGAAGCAGCAAACCCACCAATTGCAACAAAGAAGTTGACAGCTAAAGTTTATAGACTGTCTTGAAGGTTCAATATTCTGTCTTTTCAAAATGGGTTTTTCTACTTTCAATTTGGATTGGATTTTTCCTTTTATTCTTTCCTCTCCCCATCCCCAAAGTAGAATTCCAGTCCAACAAAGACTTAGTTGAGAACACTGCCTTAGTTAACAAAATACTGGTAGGGTTATGCTGGTTTTACCAAGGGATATGTTACAATCTCTGGTAGGGTTATGCTGGTTTTACTGAGGGATATGTTACAGTCTCAGGAGTAGATTTTGGTTGACTAATTACCAGTGCTTCAATAAATATTTATTTAACATACATTCTATGAGAAAAAACAATAAAGAAAAGTAATAAACTTTGCATTCTTGATTAGTAAATAGAAAAGTAGGAATAAAGAAGGGCTTGCAACAGGATAAATAATATCCATGTCTGAGAATGGGCAATTTTGTTACATAATCAGCATTAGAACAGAAGGGAAGACACCTGGAGAGGAGATTAAACTACAGTACTGGGCTCCACTCTGAAGCTACTGGTCTAGAGGAAAAGGCCAAGGAATCTGAATTTTGAACAAGTTTCTCAGGTGGCATTGACACCACTCATCTGTGGACTAGACATTCATATATTTGCTATACAGCAGAAGCAAACCTTTGAAACACAGCATCATGTGATTTAAAGAACATCAGAATAAGTGATTTTCAGTGCTTTTCTGGTCATTGAATTCTTCTCTTTACCATCCCTTCAATGAGCTCATCAGAATCTCGATTTTTATAAACATAAAAGTAATGAATGGTTATAAATATATATCAAACCAAAGCCACCCCTTGCCCTCCAATATCTCTTCTCTACTAAAACCAAAGAGTAGAATGTGATGGATTAAGGTATATGTAGCCAAATAAGAGATCCTGGAAGGAAATAATCATGATGGAGCTCAAAGTTTGTATTAATGATTTCAAGGGTTGCTAGAAAACATTTTTAAACAAAAGTGATGAAGGGATAAGAAGAATTAGCTTTAATAACATAAATAGGAAAGATTGGATTAGGCCACTCTGAAAGATGGGTTAGGTGAAAATATCCATCAATGTTTATTAAACAGTTAGAGTATGACCAGACTTTCACATTCTAGTGGTTTTGATGAGAAGCATCTCTTTTTAAGGTAAAGAAATTGAGCCACAGAGAAGATTAAATACCCTACTCAAAGCCAAAAGTCTAGAGATTGACCAGGGGAAGAATTAAATCTAGAGCTACTTATCTAATCTGTGATTTTTCTAATATAAAATGGAATTGGCCTTAGAGATGAAATATATCCTGGTTATAGATTACTGAGGAAAGATACTTAGTGGCAGACAAGGAAGCAAAAGGAGCCAGGAGTTAATAACTGTCATATATTATTCAGTAAAGTTTATTAGATAATTGTATTCTATACTCAATTATCCATCTATCTAATGTGTCAATATGGTGGTGATGAAATTGTGGAATCTAGCATATGGGTTGAGAGTATGTCTACATTCTCATTCTAATTAATAAAATATACTACAGCTATTCTTAGTAAAACTGGATAACTAAGGACAGAATTTTCTATTAGTCTAGATCGTTGATTTAAAATGTAAGCAAAAAACTATTTAAAATCAATATGTAGCTAAGGGAACACAGGTATGGTATACCACTCCTCTCCTTAATGTATACAAAGAATCCTTGGCTTTTCTTACCCTGGATTGTAGTATCTGTACAAAACCTAATCCTTTCAAATGAGCCTCAGATACTGCTAAGCTGGAGTGAAAGACATTGCTTGTGTGTTTACAATAAGCCATGTGTGGAGTCAGCTCTTTTCTCTATTTTCAGCACAGAGGTGGCATGTGCTTTTATTTAATCAAATGATTCACAGGCCACTACAATGGAAAGATAATGACAGCTTTGAATGGATGTTTTGTGCAGCCCAAACTAGTGTGTGGGGCAATTATTAGCTCAATCCCAGGCACAGGCAAGTTCTATCTTTTCCTTTTCCTGCAGAGTTTATTCTGGTGAATTGCAGTTGGATGATGAAGTCCAACAAGTAGATTTGTTCTGCAGCTATCCACTCTCTCAAAGAAGGATTGCCTTACAGAAAGCCTGCCAGTGCTTTGTGCAGCCTACTGTGAAGTGTCTTTTCTAAGAATGAAGCCTCAATCCCTTTTCTTCTTAGAAGATGATTCACTGGCACTGTAATCCTTAGAAAATTTCTCCTGGCTTTTCTTCTTATTTTTTTTTCATATTTGTATTGCTTTTGATAGAATTTGTGGTGCCAGGAAAGTATTTATATTTACTTAAGGTGTTTTAACTATCCTTTCTCATTTTTAACTGTGGGCAAACAAAATTTCTTTAGCTTAAACTGTATTCTTCAAAGTATATGCTAATGTAAAGTCACCATTTGTATTGTAATATTGTTGGATTGTTATCTACAGATTTCTACCACTGATACAGATAAGGAATGATACTGCTTTGTTTGACTTACAGAGTTATTTTCTTTGTATACTTTTAATTAAAATTTACAAATACTTTTGAGTCTTATGTTCATGTGCCAAAATAAAATACCTGACTTTTTGGGTAGGATATATTATACATAGTAAATTTGTTCAAAATGAGTTTTGGCACAGGATTATATTTTTTTATACACAAAATAAATAACTCTTACTTAGTTTGCAAACTTCCTTCAACCATTTGTCCATCTGATCCAACTATACTGGGTGATCTGACATAAGCCCCATTTTCTGTGTTTTCTATGTACTCTTCTTGTCATAGTATTTTCCTTTATTTTTATGCATTCTTTTGGCATTTGACAGCCCTTTTCACTTAAAAAGTTAAACATTTTCTTCAATTCACTATGTGTTCTTGCAGTATTATTTAATCAACTCTATTATGAGAGTTTAGATATTTGTTTAGTAGAGATCACTAGATTTAGAATTTAAATATGCCAAATATTTGGAAGTACTGTTCTAAATGACTCATTAATGAGAAGCTAAAAATCTTTAATGAAATGCTAACCTAATTAGAGTAAACCAATGTGATTTCCCATTTCATGAGCAAAATGGCTATTGTCCTATTCACTGTTTAATGCTTTGTGTCTTAAGATATGATATTTTGATGAATTATAAAAGTTATGCATTTGGAAAATTAGAATTTTTTAAAATCTTTTTACCCATTATTATGGTTTTATGAATATAGTAAACAGTACTGGCATTTTTACTAAGAAAGTTCTGCTAGGATTTCATTTTCTTCATTATAACACTTAGTGTCTCCTGAACATGTGTATTGATCCTTCTAAATTAAGCTGATAATTTCTTTTCAATCCACATCTTGTTTAACTCATAAACTCTTGATCCAAGATTCTATTTGAACTAGTTTTTTAAAAAAGTACTGAAAATGTAAATGAGACCCATAAGAAACCTCCTTTTATATATGCATCCAACATACTTATGACAATATAGCTTGGGTAAAGAGCCAAGAGATAATTTACCAAAGTGACATATACATGAATATGCAAGATAATACTCATCCAAAAAAAAAAAGAATTGGTCACTAGTTATTTGATTTGTAAATGAAACAACCAACTCAGCAAGTCTGCAAGAGAGAAAAAGCTGTAAAATATGGTTTTTATATCTAAAAGCAACCCAAAGAGATATTTTAATGGTCTACGTCCTTTAAAGCATTTATTTCTCTGGCATCTGGGGAAGTAACTGTGCAGATCCTATTATCTAGGTACTTGAGGACAATGATATCACTTCTCTGGGCCTTAATTTCCTCCTTGGTAATAAGAATGGCTTCTGTAAAGTTTCTGCCCTTGACTCATTCATTTGCTGTTCCCCTGTGTATGCTCAGAAAAAGACATTACCACTATACTTTGGATACAAAGAAAGCTATCTCTTAAGCCTGCATATTTGTTGTTCTAAAGTTAGACAGTTCAAAAGATTGAGAAAGTTATTAGAGAATGCTGCAAGATAAATGCAATCAAACTGGAAGCATGAGTAAGTGGAAGGGTCTAATTTGGAAAGAGCAAAGCAGGAAGATGGTGAAAGAGAAAGGGAAACCTAAAAATAAAGTGGGGGGAGCATAGTAATTAGAGTTGATCATGGTGGCAAATCTCACAGAAAATCCCTAAATTCTCTCAAGTGAGAAAACAGTAAGACAATTTTTTTGCACAAAAAGCCATGTTCCACCTAAGGTCATGGAAGGATTCAAAAATAGGTAGCCTGTGTGTTCATGGATACTAATGGATCATATAAAAGGAACAATGCTTATTTTAGCAAAGACATAGTATAACTCTAGCAAAGGAAGCTTGCAGTGAAGGCAGTGGTCTGAAAGGCAATGAAAAGGCTACTCATTCAGACAACCTTAAAACAAGAAAAGGCTGCCAAACACGTGTGTGTTGCAACAGGCAGGGATGAGTACATGTTCTAAGACTGGGTCACTGGTCAGTGTCTGACTTAACCTGGAAACTGGTAATCTGTATCCTCAAGGCAAAGGTAATTGATTTTTCAGTATTCATGGAAAATTTGAGAGCAGAAACAGGAAAATAGCAAAGCCCTGAGTCTAGTATTTTCACTGCAATGTGAAAGGTTTTCAAAGAAAGAGGAACTTTCCTAATGACAAAATAGTAAGTGTAGTAACAATGAATCCTTTTGTTTATGATCGCAAAAAATGAGTCTGTTCAAAGACCAATGTTTTTAATTATATGAAGTTCTTTATGTTTTCAAGTGAAGAAATGTTATGTTAGTTAAATAGAGATGATATAGAATGAATTTAATAAAGAAAGCAAATGAATGCATCAATCTGGGAACCTGTTTTGAAAAGTGAATTTCTAAAATCACGATGAACTTTCAAAATGGCTCTTTGGAACCCAAAATTAAGAATATTCATATTAAAGGATGTAGACATTACCCTCCAAAAGAAAGACTTCACAGAGAAATAAGATCCAACCACTTCATTTTCTGAGAGCTCCTAAAAACAAACAAACAGTTACCTAAATTTTAAGATGCATTGAGAATACTTAATTGGTATTCAAAATTAAAAAATACAATCAAAGAAAAACAAAAAAAACAAGAAAAAATATAAATAAAAGAGACTTCGGATGTTTGAAGTTTCTTCTCTTGAATAAAATGCTCTGATGACACATAATAAAGTTGAAAGCAGATGCTTGGAATCTACTTACCTCCACCTTCTTCATTAATCACTAAGATGTCTTGGAGTCTGTTGTTTCATTATAGAAAGTAGAATTGTTTAAGCATGTTTTAGGATTTTAAAAATAGAATACAAGGTATTTGTTCCTTTTAGCAGAAAATTATGTTAACCACAGACTCTGGGAACATTAAAAATAATTGCAGAACTGTTAGTCAATTCCTTACAAAAATTCCAAATTTCCTGATATAATGAAGTATTATAAATTACTTCATTATCATAGCTCTTTTATAAATTTTTAAGGAAATTACTACTGAGAAAGGTGGCTGATGGGCTTAAAATAAAACATAGATACAAATTTGATATTTTATTACTTAATCCTTTATAAACTAGGGAGAATAAAACTTTAGTTAGCTAATTTTAAACTGAACATTTAAATTTGCTTCATTTGAGCTTTTAAAGTTTTGCATCTTTTCTCTCGGGATCAGTTATGATAACATTATGGGAAACTTATGAGACTTATAGGAAAGTTCAGTGTTTGATGCTGATGAACAGGAACTGATCTTTCAATGTTCTTATCTATGGTTTCTGTGTTCACAGTAGTGGTCTAGAATCTCATGTTGGATCCAAGGCATAGAAAGTGCACAGTAAATTTTAGTTGACTATTACTGAATGTCACTTAAAGTGATATTTGTACAAGGCCATAGATCCCTAGCAAATATGATTTAAAAAATCATAATAGAGGGCTAGGAAGTTGGCTCAGTGGTAGAGTGCTTGTCACGCATGCATGAGGCCCTGGGTTCGATTCCTCAACATCACATAAGCAGAAAAAAGCTGAAGTGGCACTGTGGCTCAAGTGGTAGGGCGCTAGCCTTGTTCTGAAGAGCTGAGGGACAGCGCCAAGGCCCAGAGTTCAGCCTCCACAACCACCACCACCAAGAACAAAAATTATAGTAGAAAATAAAAACAAACTAAACTGCTAAGCCATTTGGTTAATTTAAGAGTGGGCTTGAAATTACATTAGAGTTTATCTGTGCAACCTATTTGTGCTTTTGAAATTCATTTTTCAGTGAAACAAACTAATCATATTTTCCAAGTTGCTTACTTAGAGTTTTAGGCTCTTTTGTTGGGGGAGAGGGTAGCCTTACTTATGTAATGACCTCTGGGTCGTTAGTACTCTTGCATTTCACATAGTAGTATAGCAGCACCACTTAGCTATTATTATTCACATTTACACATATGGTTTTAATTTGACATAGCATCACATCAGATTCTACCCATTAATAACAAAAAGTGATACACATACATTTGGATTCTGTACACAGATCATAACTGTGTTGACTGCAACATGTTTTGTTTTTTCTTTTTGGTTGTGGGGCCTGGGTGCTGTCCCTGTACTCTTCAGCTCAAGGCTAGCACTCTACCACTTGAGCCACAGCGCCACTTCCAGTTTACTAGTAGTTTCTTGGAAATAAGAGTCTCATGGCCTTTCCTGCCTAGGCTGGCTTTGAACTGTGAACCTCAGACCTCAGATCTCAGATCTTAGCCTTGTCTCCTGAGTAGCTAGGATTACAGGAGTGAGCCACCAGTGCCCAGCTACTACATTTTTGATGGAAAGAATCATCTTCTAGCGTTTAGAACATTTGCATGTTTTCCTTTTCAATTGTAAACTTCTCTCACTGTGATTTACAAATATTTTCATTAATCAGGATGTGCATCTACATGTAAAAAAATTTATAGGTCATATTTTACTGTACTAAAATTTTATTCTTTCTAATCTTTCACAGTTAAAGGCAGAGGGTATTGATCTAATTGTGTGCAAAAAGAAAAAAGATTAAGACATTTGGGAAAATGGTAAGCATATCAGTTAACATATCTTAAATGTGAAGGCCAATCAGTGATCAAATATATACTGTAATTATGAAAGTATATCTGTTTTAAAGTAACAGATTTCAGAAGTTTGGTTACTGGGGTCAAAATATACACTTTTCTAACAGAATGACATTACTTCATTGTAGAATCTCTAATCTGAGTTATGAAGATGACCTTATGGCATTTCCAAACATAAATATGAGACCAAAAATAATGGCAAAGTAAGGATTTCTAAATGAAATTATGTGTCATCTTCAAAACATGTAAATATAACATTTTTAAAAACACACATATATAATAACTAGATGTGAAAAACACACATTATATAATAACTAGATGTGGTATATGAAAGAAAAAATCATTTTGTCCATTACAGTTGAGAAGGCTGTTAACAAAAATGTTTTGAATTTCTTTTATTATTATCTTTAAGTAATTGTACAAAGGGGTTTTAATTCAACTTATCAGTTTATATAAAAGTTTTCAAATTTTATAACTTAAAAATTCCACTGACTTTTTAGGAGATGACATTTGTAGAAAGGAGCTGATAACTATGTCTAACTATATGAGATTCTTTAAAAGGTTTTATTTCTCCCACATTGCTTCAAGCAATTACAAGTTTTCACTAACTAATCTATCATCCAAAATATTAAGCTTAACTATGTTCTGTAACTTGCACATTCAAGAGTTTTCTGCTTTAAATTAATGATACAACTTTTTTTCCAAAAGTCTAACCTCATATTGCTTCATTCGGCCAATGCATAAATTGGTTTTTATTCATTAAAATTATGCTGTGTTTATATAAAATCTTTATAATAAGTTTGCATTAAAAATGATGTACGCTGTCATGTAACAGAAGACTTAGTAATTACTCAAAAGATGAACTTCTCATAAAACATAAACTTCTCATAAAACTTCTAAATTGTGAGACTATGAATTGTAACATGTATATCATCACAATATTTCTTACATGTGAAAACACATTATTATCCCACTTTAGTAGCAAACTCATTCTTCTAGGTTAGCAGACATGTACACTCATGCAAACACACACATTCACACAATATTGTATAAAACTGTTTATTCTTACCATGTGATATCTGACAGAACCAATTACTTCACTTTTTCTCTATTTTTGATTTGACACAACAAAATTTATTCTCAAAATACATACAAATCTTTTTTTGAGCCTATGAAATTTTTCCTGATGAATAATTTGAACTTAGGATATATTATCAATGATATGTTACATCTAAAAAGTATGATATTATAGTAACTCAAAATATTACTCTTTCCCCATCAAAATTCATTTTATAGCATGAGTATAACTCTTTGACCAGTATAATTATCTAATTGCCCAATTTGGTGGAGACATTGATTTAATTTTTTTTCTCAATATAACATTTTTCTACCTTTTCTGTGTAAGGGGGAGAATTTGAAATGTGTCTGGGGAAAACCAGAGTTTTAAAGAATGCTTCAATCCTGAGGAAATGAAATATAGAATTTATAACTTCTTGCTGATTTTCATGACCTTCAAATATAGCATGTATTTTACATATTTTTGCTCTTCAGACATAGGTGTAAGTACATTTTCCCACCTTTTATTATGTTTGATAGCACACTTACTGCAAATAAGATGACTTGGTTCTGAACAGCAATTATGATTTATTTCCCTGACTTCAAGATGGCTTCCCTGTCTCTCTCCCCTGCTTCGCCTTCCTCCCCCATTTCATCTATGTCCCTGCATAGAAGTGGGTTAGAACTTAGAGCCTCTCTTGCAAGACAGGCACACTTCCACTCTAATTTTACATTCACCAACTGGTGCTCCAAGGCTGCATGCCAGCGTCCTGGCCTCAGAATTCAAGAGACCTCATTTTATAAATTAAAGTTCCCAAGAAGAAAGTGATTTGTGTTTGTATGTAAAATTTATCTTTGATTTTGAGCAAAGTGACATATGTACATATCACTGTTAAAATGTATGAAACCACAATCTCATCATTTATCCTTCAGTTTCCCAGGAAGTGTAATTCACCGGAGGAAAGGATCCAGAGAGCAGTTTCTACCTGGTAGTGTGTGTGAAGCATGGTGAGGTAGGTACACATTGAAATGTCGAACTTGCCCTTCTTAACATTGAGCACTGTACTCTTGTAATACTAATATGGCAGGATATTGCAAATGTTTCAGGGCATAGTGAACATCTGAGTGAATTAGGAGGTGTTCATTATGTTCTTGTGAAAAAGAATAAAATGAATGAGCTGAGTTTAATTGACTCTGCATTTAATATCCTCATTAAATTTTATCCAAATCCCTCAGACTAAAACCCCAAAGTAATATGAACACACGTATTCAATGTAAAAAGCTGCCAAGTTCTCAAATAAGTAGCGTGTTAGAATGCAGAGCTTCTGTATCTTCAGAGGCATGCTTGTACCAATGTAACACTTTGTATGATTAAATAGATTTTTAATGGTAATAACTCAAAGAATTTTACACATAAATAGTCAAAATTAGATGTTTATTATTCACTTAAGACTCAAGGAAAATATGTGAATTTACTTCTACTTAACATATAATTAAGATTAAATTTAAACATAAATATGATTTTTTTGACCGGTCCTAGGGTTTGAACTCCGGACTTGGGCACTGTCCCTGAGCTTTTTTGCTTAAGCTGAATACTCTACCACTTTAGCCACAGTGGCACTTCTAGCTTTTTTGACTAGTTTATGAGAGATAAAAGTCTCCCAGAGTTTCCTGCCTCATTTGGCTTCGAACCTAAATCTTCATATCTCAGCCTCCTGAGAAGCTAGGATTACAGGCAGGAGCCACTGCTGTCTGGCTTAAATTAGATGTACTTTTAAGAACATTTTTTGTTATTGTTATTTTAGGTTCTTTCTTTTATATTAAAATATATATTCTTTTATATTAAAATATACTTCTTTCTTTTATATTAAAATACATAATCCCCGTTAATACCAAACTATATAATATACTATTCTAGCAGTACATGTCAAATTTATCTGGAAGATAGACTATTGCAACACTATGGATTATTGTATTTTATGCAATTATATAATAATTGATACAGTATGAAGGAAAGTCAAGTTAAACAAATTTAACGTTAATTTTAGTGTAACACTAACTTTAGAGTACAAAGAAGAAAGTAATACAAAAATTAATGTGTAAACATTTCTTTAAAACTTGTTTTATAAAAACACTGTGTACACTCAGGAATCCTAATCAAGTGATTTAGGGATCTGACCTTTTGACGAGTTATCTTTTGGTTTTACTGCTGTAAAAATTAGGAAGGAACTGTACATAAGAAATATTTGTTAATTAAAATATTACCACAAATATAAAAAACACTTTAGTATGAGTAATTCCCTAATTCACAATAAATAAAAATGACAAAATTAAAGAACAAACTTAAGTAATAGCATGATTTGATCAGAATGGAAGAAAAAAGGATTGTCATGTTCCAGGGTCTAAAAAAATTCATCACTCTGTAAAAGAAATACTGATTTTTTTTTCAGTAGAAATTTGAGCAAGCATGGGTTTTTTTTTACAAATAAAATCTTCTGAATTTTTTCAAGGCTTGCCATAAATTTTAGTATTATCTATTCATCTATGTCCAAGAACAATACTTCCTATGTCTTATATGTGTTGTAAGTAACAAGAAGAACTCAGGCTAGTCTATTATAGGTACCATAAATTTCTCACTCCCAAGACCAATGCATTTCCAGGTGTGAGAAGAGGCATGGAGGGAGATCTTTCTCAGTTATACCAATGTGGGGGATTCTGAACATGGAAAAACCTTATACTCAATTTCCTGTGAACAGAATAGGAAATTCAGTGACTACTTCTGTCCGGAGTACTTGTTCCTGCCTATTCCTGTTAGTTCATTGGGGAGGGAGGTTTTCTAGACCCTGTTTACACATTATAGAGGCCAGATGCTGAGAATGAGGTCAAGAAATGACCAGAGCTTAGGAAGAAGATGATTTGAGTGTTCTGAATTGCTGTGATTTCTACTTATCAAGAAAGCATTGCATGATTTGCTTAGAATTTATGGAGAAAAAAAATAACAATTGGAGGGATGAGACTCTGTGGCAGAACTTGAAAAAGGATGAGAAGGGTTTGGGAAAGCAGCTGATAGTCTTCTCAACAAGAAAAGCTGAAAGATCACATGCTAAGAATTACCTTACTTGATCTTTTCCAACTCTTCCTCATTAGCATTGTCTGTAAATGAAATAAAGCAGTTCATTATCTTCTCACTAAAGTATAGAATAGGACAGCCATTATTTTCTAGAGGAGACATAACATTTATTAGCTGTTTAAATAGCAAACTGCTTTCACCAACAGCTACACAAGACAAAAATTGTTTCTCACATACACACTGCCAGAGAAACATCTTTAACATCCAGACAGTCTTTCTTGTGAGTTCACTTGCTTTATCGTTTATATGAAGAAATGAGACAGTATGTTTTAAATTGGAAGGAAAATTTGAAATACTTTATTGACTAGAAGAAATACACGGAATGGGGGTTAAGGGTGTTCACTTGGCTTTACTGAGTTTTTGAAAAACTTTTTCTTCAAACACATTTACAGTCTAGGTTTGGTAGCATCTTAGAATTGTCCCTGCTTCCAATTAATCTTTATATCATGGTCCACAAGTACTTTCAGCTGAGAACAATGCTACATATTAATAGATTGATGGATATTAATGTATCTTTCCACTAAACCTTTACCAAAATATTCCCTTTGAATTACTTTGTTCTAGTAAGAGGTATTTATGGTGAATAAATTCCTGAAGAAATGTATTTCTGTTTGGCTTTGGTAATGTCAATGAGAAGGCCTTAAAATTAAAAAATAATCTCCTTGTTGTTAAAACATCTCAATGACCACTGTGTTCTTAGCCTTCTTGATTAGCCTATTTATACTCTCTGTTTTAACACTACCTCTGAAAAGTTGCAGTAAAGAGTATAAAATATTTGAGAAATTTTAATAGAAATTCTTGTCATGTGTATACATGCAGGAAACATATTAGGGTCTTTAAGAACTCTATCTCTGGGCTGGGAAGGTGGCTAAGTGGTAGAGCGCTTGCCTTGCATGCATGAGGCCCTGGGTTCGATTCCTCAGCACCATATAAACAGGAAAAAAAGCCAGAAGTGGCGCTTTGGCTCAAGCGGGTAGAGCGCTAGCGTAAGAGCTGAGGGACAGTGCCCAGGCCCAGATTTCAGGTCCATTACCAGACCCCTCCCCCCAAAAAAGAACTCTATCTCCCTCAACGAAATTCACTCTAAAGAAGGATCCTTCAGAAACTTCATGGATTATAAAAGCACAAAAAAGAAATAAATTTTTATATAAGACTAAGGCCAGAACTAAGACAACGGAATTACATAGGGGTTCCAGGATAGTAAATATAAAAAAATCATAAATTATCAAAGACTAATACATTTCTTTTTTCTGAAGATAGTTATTTTCTGGTTTATACTTTGTCTCCATACACTGCATACTAAATAGTGATTGAAACAAGGAAGATTAATAGGTACCCTAAGGTTCTAACAATTCCACCTCTATTTCTGCTAGGAAACTGCAAAGAATTATTATCAACTAATATAGCCACATTTTATACTTTCTAAGTACTAAGGTATAACTCATTTTGAAACAAAAAATCCAAATACTTGGCTGTATATATGGACATATAGTGGACATGTACTAGATATGGTTAAGTCAGTGTCAAATGCACCACTGCTGCCACCACCACCACCACCACCACCAGCACCACCATGCTAGCACTACCATCACTTCCTTCAGCATCACCAACAGACAACTGGAAACCAAATTATTTAGTGATCTTCCACATTTATACAACATGATAAAATTCAACTTTCTCAAAAAGCTGAATTTCAATGGAAATTTGTAGCATGGTGATTACTAGAAACAGCATTTGGAACAAATCATCTAAGAACAATTCAGATAAGCAAAAATGTGAAATCTCATAACCCCTGATCTTTTGTCACCATAGTTTGCAATCTAAAAATCTTATAAATTCCAGCCTATGCTGTAAAGAGGAGCTTAGGTCATTCAGAAGAGTAGAATCTTATAGCAACCCCTGATGTTATTAGAAGTACTACTGATGATCAACTCAGAACTACAGACTATTAGCCTTTTATAAGTGAGATGAAATACAGGTCTTGTATTTTTCCTGTCTTTCAAAAACAGACTTTTAGAAGCAGGTTGTATGGCTCTATCTTTCAGATTGGGAAAAGGACACAAACAAAATGTTAATGATTTAGGTATGTATTTAAGTACAAATATGAAGGATTGGAGAGCTATGAGAATCAGTTCATTATTTTCCTGACTAAGCATCAAAAGCTAGATCCAGTGATTCTCAAGATGCTTCTTTCTTTCTTTCTTTCTTTCTTTCTTTCTTTCTTTCTTTCTTTCTTTCTTTCTTTCTTTCTTTCTTTCTTTCTTTCTTTCTTTCTTTCTTTCTTTCTTTCTTTCTTTCTGTCATGGGGCTTGAACTCTGAGCCTGAGCACTCTGTCCCTCAGCTCTTCAGCTCAAGGTTAGTGCTCTACCACTTCAGCCTCAGCGCCACTTCTGGTTTTCTGGGGCTTTATTGGAGATAAGAGTCTCACGGACTTTCCTGCCTGCCTGGCTTTGAACCACAATCCTCAGATCTCAGCCTCTTAATTAGCTAGGATTACAGGCATGAGCCATCAGTGCCTGGCACTTCTAAGTTTTGTAACAAGATTTCTTCCTCTTTTAACCAAACCTACCAGCTAAGCAATGGGTTAAATACTCCATACTTAATACCCAAATTCCTATTTTTGATTATTTATTTTTCAGTTTTTAAGCAGTTAAAGGAGACTCAATAAAATGGGGAGTAGTAGAAAAGTTAAAAAGCAAATCAATTTGATATGGCATGGTATTTTTGCAATGTGTGATATGTGTGACAGAAGTTAGATGATCGTTAGAGATAGGCGATGAAGCAAATTCTAGAAAAATAAGATTTAATTTTTGCTTTATGCTTTTAACTTCAGGTGAGAAACATATGAATTAATTTTTGAAGGTGTCAATATCTAATATTTTTATAATATAAACGATTTATTAGCAATTCAACTGTCTTTGAGGCCAATAAAAAGAATGAGTGATATAAAAAAGTAATAGAGCTATAAAAATAATTTTTTACACAATAGTAATTTTAGGCAACTGTACTGCTAATGTACATACCAACATATCACAGAATGATTAGGACATACATCTTATAAAACATTCATATTCCACCTTTATCAGCAATTCCTCTTCAACTTTTGGTTGTATAATAATTCTGAAATGGGTGCAAATTAAGTCAAAGTAAAAAAAAATAGTTCATCAAGGATGAACTAAGATCAATTTGTATGTTTCTTAGGTTTTCTGTTTCTTTAGCCTTAGTTATACAATTTGTACTTCTAGGTTATTTAAGAGAGTGTGTAATGCAAATAACTCACTTTTATTTCACAAATTCTCCAATGAAGAAAGCTGTGGATTGAACTCTGCTAGAAAAAGAGCCAGAAAGAACTCAAACACACTATCAGATGCAAATACCACGTATAGATAGACAAATATGCACTACGTATTTTGACAGATTTTGAAACAGGACATGCGATCAAAGCAGAAATGAGAGCTGTGCCATGCAATGCATCAGCATGCTGCCTAGGAAGGTTTTGGTTTCTTGTACACATGATGCTGGAGACTGAAATTTTTTTTTAGTATCAATCATGAGCTCAATGGAGTAGATTGGCATCTATGAAATACATCTGCTATTATTCATACTACATTTCTTAAATCACTGTAATTAGACATTACATGTTTTCAGAGCTGTAGTAGGTTCAGTAGATTGATAGATTTTTTTCAACTTATTCTTTCATTTTACTGATTTCCAGAAGTGCAATCCAAATAAGAAGAAATCATCGCAACTGCATTATTCATGGAATATATTGTCAGTATTTAACAGTGCATTAAAAACTCACAAAACAACTGATTTAGAAATCTTAGCATTTTGTAATCTTAGCACTTAGTGCTTGATATTTCCAGTTGTTTCCTTCCCACTTAATGTTAATATTCTACTTCCTGTTTAAATATTGGGAAATATTTATGAAAAGCTCTTGAGACTCTGCTTTTTCATTCTCTCTTTTAATACATGTAAAATATTTTTGCCAAGTTTTATAAACATAGGGATTAAAAATAAATGTGGTTTTGGAACTAAAGTCTTCTGTTTCTAAGTTATTTTTGAGCTAGTAACAAAAGAAAATGGCACCCTTATCATTTTCCTGTGTAGAGCTTAATGCAAAACTATTCTTCATACCTATCTTCTGTACATCATTCATATTATATGGGACTATGAAATATTCAGTAGTTGATTTCTGGTTTGCTGAATTTTGAGTGTGAGAGGTTAGTATGCTGTTTTCACTGAAGCAGTTTATTCTGCATTTAAGGCACAAGAAAAAAATTAATTCAAAGAAATATTAACTCTGTAATTGTCTTAACCAAAAATTTCAAATGTTTCACAGAAAAATATATTTGGCTAATAATATACATGTTACAAAATGAAGAAAATGCATAGAGTGACATATTTACTATGGCATATACATAGAAAATGCATGCAAATGCATTACTATGAAAATGCATAGAATAATATATTTACTAATAATCATTAGAATTCCTTAGAAGAACAATGTAGCTTGATTTGAAGAACATTATCATTAACATAGCAATTTTAAAAACTTACAAAATGAAATTAAATCATTATTTAACCACAACTTAATGTTATTTATGACAACCTTAGGGATTTTAATTTAGAAGAATAAAGTATCTTTAAAATACCTTCCCTGGTCCATTGAAGCCTTTTAAATACTCAAAATACATCCAAAACATATTGAACAACCACTAGGTACAGAACACTAGACTAAGTTTTGAGAGAAGTCATAATGAGTGGGTTCTTTTTTTTTTTTTTTTGGTCGGTTGTGGGGCTTGAAGTCTGGGCTTGGGCGCTGTCCCTGCAGCAAGGCGGGCGCTCTACCACTTGAGCCACAGCGCCACTTCCGGTTTTCTAGTGGTTTATTGGAGATAAGAGTCTCATGGACTTTCTTTCCCAGGCTGGCTTTGAACTTCGATCCTCAGATCTCAGCCCCTGAGTAGCTAGGATTACAGGCTTGAGCCACTGGCACCTGGCAATGAGTGGGTTCTATAAACTAACTTACAGTCTAACAAAATAAATGAAGTTGGAAGATGAGACGTCAGAGGGAGTGAGGTCAGGGGAGGAGTAGATGGATGAAAAGAGGAAGGGTGGAAGAATGCAGTCATAATATAAATATATACATATATACAAAATATAAGTATATACATATATACACATGTATGCATGTACACATATACTCATATGCACATATATGCATATATATCCATATATTTTCATAGAACTAGGAAAAATGAAGGGATGGATGGAGTTGGGAGAGGTAGGAAAGAATAATGAAAGGGGTGACATTGATAAAAATGCATTGTACTCATAAATTTACAGGTTGAATTGAAACCCTTTTGTACAACTACTTAAAGATGATAATGACAATAATAAAAAATAAAGAGAAAAAAGTTCTGTATATTATATAATACTGTATATGACACATATATGTACATATATATTTATATACATATACCCCAAATGATAGTATGTAGGATGTAGGTGAAATACTGGCATCCTTAAGCACAGATGACAATGAAGATGGTTTGGATTTGAGAGAAGATGATCCATGAATAAGTCTGTGTGTTTAGAACAGAAGTTACAAGTGAGGAAACATATGTTATTTGTTAGAGAACCTTGAAATCCTCTCATTAAGAGTTCCATTTAATTAGAGAAAGTCACAAGTCACTGAACAAGTAGAAGAAAGAGGATTTTACTGAACCTAACACAATGCTTAGTAGAAGAGTAATGTTTTAGTTTTAATTGACATATAAATTGAACATATTTGTAGGTACTATGAGATAATTTTTAACAGGGAAACATGGTTTATTGTTCAAATCAGGGCAATTTTTCCTACTTCCTCAAATACGAATCATTTGTCTTAGCAAAATCCTTTAAAACCTTTTCTTCTGGCTCTTGGAATATGCAGTACATTTTAACTTCTCTGAGATAAATGTCTATGAGATAAACTTCTTTATGTTCCTTGTTCAAGTTTTCAAAATCTAATAACCAGGGTTGTTAAATAAAATAAGTCACTTCCAGTATCTTATAGAAGTTGCAATTGAATAACAACTTAGGCCAAATAAACAGAGATAAAAATTTAAAAGCTACGCAGTTCTTGGTAGTTTTCACAATGTAAAACATAAACTTAGAAACACAGATTCCAATCTTGCATGTTAGAAAGACAAGGAAATTGGATCCCAGTAGGATGTCCTATTGAGCACTTTTTCAACACTTTCTTCTGCCACCCAGCTTGCTTCTCTATAGCCAGGCCCATGCTCTGGTCATTGATCACATACATGAGGATGAGCCAGCACATCCACACAGAAAGCTTTTCTCTCTGCCTCCTTGTGTGTGACCAATGTCCGGAGGAGCAGTGATCGAGGCTGATCCTGGTATAGACCATTGCTGAGTCTTGGCTGAGCTACATCCTTCTCTAAAGAAGAATCAGGGGAGAGTTACAAACAAGGTGTTAGGGAAGAAGACCCTGTTTCCTGTTTGTGAGCAGAATAAATCCAGTGCCATCTGATTCTCTGAAAATAAGTCTGTGAATGGAAACCACGAACATTCAGGAATGATTTTTAAAAGTCTAGTGTCATTAAAGGGATATAAATCAAAGAAATGGCATAAGGATTTTAAGGGGAAAACTGTGTGAAAGGTGAAGGTGGCTGAAGAGAGATGAGTAGGAGAAAAAAAGGATTAAAAGATGAATTAAATCAGATTTTTAAAGTTTTCATATAGCCCATCTTTTTCATATTTACATTTGAAAACTCAATAAACAAATCCTGGTTACTGTAATATTTTTAGATTTTTTTCTAATCAGAAATACTTTTTTAATGTTTACATATAGCTTTGAGCAGCCATGGAGACTGAAGAATTTTTGTGAATATTGTAGAAGAAAAGATAGAGTTGAGAATTAATTGCTTTTATGCTTCAATATATTTCTGTCTAGCTCTGAGTAACTCAACAATTTCAGTGTAAAGTCCTTTATACTAACTTGATCCTTCAAACACTCAGCTTGAGTTAGACTATTTAATAAAGATTTCTGTAATGTAAAAACTCAACAGACTATCCATTGTCATCAAATCACCCAGATAACTATGGTAGCTGCCTTACTATTCCAATATTCACCTACAAGTGTGCATGGTTTGGGAACATAAAGGACCTTAAGTACTTGGTTTGTTTCTGAAGTATATCCTTCATTAAAATAACAAAGAAGACTAACTAATATTATTTCACCAAGTCTTGCTGGTATTTGTTTAACCTCCTACAGGTAAACTTGCCAATTTTCCTCCATATCTACCTCTGAGAGTTCTAATCCAAACCTTTATCATCTCTCAACTAGATTTTTGCAAAAGCCACTTAATTGGTCTCCAAGCATCCATTCTTAGTTCTTCAATCTGTTTTGTACAATGTAAGCACAGTGATATTTTCAACAGACAAATACAATCCCTTCCTATTTGCAGACTGGTCAGTGGTTAACTGAGGTTTTTTGGGAAAAGATCAGAAACCTTTAAACTGGACAATAGCCCCCCCCCACATACTCTGACCATTTCCCTTCCCCTCCAGTGTACTATGCATGGTGAACTAAGCAGCAGGATCACCCATACTCTCTTTGATTCTGCCTTCTCAAAGCTCCAATACCTGCTCAATTCTTCAAATGCAATATGGGTTTTCTAGTCACAGGATTTTGCATGTGTCCTTTCCACTGTTTGAGCTACTTCTCTTCTAGATTGTTTCTTAACTTCATCTTTTTAACTTCAGTTTGCATTTGAATTTTTTAGAGAATCCCTGTCCCTTTAACTAAAAATTTTCCTGCCCACTGTATATAGATAGAGTGATTACTTTATGCTTTCTTTCAGTAATTATCTGATTCTTGATGTCTGCATTGAGTATAAATATATGATAGCCTAAGTATCCAGCATGGGAAATGGTGTTCAGTAGGCTCCTAGTGAATATGAGGATTGTTTGAATAATGCATAAAATGAGTATTTACAATTTATTCATATGTTTGAATTAGCCAGATAGAATTTACTTCCTGGTTTGTGCAGAATGAAGTCACATCTTTGGATCTGGTGACTTTGGAATGATGGACTTCCTTTTCTCAATACTCATTGTCAAAGTTTTTCTATCTATTCTTCCATCTATATGATTCACCAAGCAAGCACAGTAGGGAATATTTGGCAATACTTGTTGAAAAAGAAACATTTCTTTCTCGGCGAGTAAAGTATAAATATTTCACTCATCCTTAGAAAAGATTACAGATGACTTTGTGGACTCACTGCTTTTTAAAAAAAATAATAGAAAAAATCCCTTTCAAGGTTTGAATTGCTTCAATTAATTTAAAATGCTTCCAAATTTAAAGTTGGATTTCAGTAGTTTTACTTACAATTGGGGAGTGGCAATATATACCAACTTTTATCACACATCATTTTCAGACAGAAATGAACATATTGCTGAAATCGAGTATTTGAACTTGCTTAAGATATTATGTCTACTACAAAAATATGTTACAATTAGGGCTATTATAGTTCCCAGGTCCATAAATATACACAGAGTCCAATAAATAATCTTTAGTAAATTGTGGCAGAAAATGCAGTGGCAAGCATACTGCTCTGGGTGAAACCTGAAATAGTTCAATGCCACTTCAGTGGTGTGGAGTAATTGGCTCCTATGCATCCCTTGTTAATTTCTCCCAGCAGCATGGTATGCAAGGAAGTGTAAAGAGTTAGTGCTAAAAAATGGGCAAACTCAATATGGAAATCCATCAAGAAAATGAAAGGTACTCGCTTCTCATTCAGTAAACAAATACCAGAAAGCAGAAACTCTGTTATAATTCCATTTTCATTTTTTCTTTGACATGGCACACCTGATAATAGAATCAAACTAGTAGGTCTGGGTACTTCAGTTGGAAAACCAACTATTCAGTTCACTCTAAATGTATTCCCTGATTGAACACAATCTGTGCCTACATATAACATGTCTAAGATTGAGAAATAAAATTGTAAAACAATATAAATCAATTTTATAACAAGAGGTTCTGATCTGGAGTGTGGAATAGGAAATTTGAGTTGGAAACAAAAAAGCATGGACTAGCAATAATTGGTATGTTCACGAGACAAAGAACAGGCCAGATGGCCCTATGTAGCTTTTCTTTATTATGACTTCTGGGTCAAACAAGGCTCACAATATTTGAAAAATGAGCACAAGAAAGAGCTGTTATTTGGTAGTAGAGGAACTTACCACATCCCTAGGTTCTCCTTCTTTAGGGCTAAGTATGACAGAAAGCAAGATGACTCCAAGATCATGGTCAGGATAATGGGGATCTTTCAGAGGTAGGGTCACATCTGTGGACCTGTGATAGAAAATATTTAGATTTTTAATGGTCATTCTCAACGTATAAGCCAAAAGTCTTTTACAGAAGGAGAGCATTACAGAAAAAAATGAATCAAGCATCCTCAGTATTTGAGATAAGGACCATGAAACAGGATCTAGTTGTTAATAGGTAGAATTAAATCTTACAATCTGTATATCCTTTTTTTTTTTTTTTTTTGGGTCCAGTCGTGGGGCCTGACTCTGGGCCTGGGCACTGTCCCTCAGCTCTTCAGCTCAAGGCTAGCGCTCTACCACTTGAGCCACAGTGCCACTTCCGGCTTTTCTTTTTGCTTATGTGGTGCTGAGGAATCGAACCCAGGGCCTTGAGCATACAAGGCAAGCGCTCTACCACTGAGCCACCTTCCCAGCCCCACAATCTGTATATCCTAATGCAGAGTTGGTAGAGAAAGCAATTGTAGCTTTTGTAGAAGAACGTGATCTTTCTAGTTTGAGCTCAGTCTTCATGATAATGGCTGCATCATTTATACCAGATCTTAGGACACTTTCTCCAAAGGTGGTAAGTCATCAGTCAACTAAGTTCTATAAGCTAGTTTTTAGGCTTTATGTTGGAATGAAGAATGTGTATGAAGGACAGCAAAATCTGATCACTGGAAGATCAATAAGTCATCTCTAGGCATGTTGTATATGTGGCTCAAAAGGGGGTGCTCTTATTTTTTTATTTACCCACATTAGAGAAAAAGAAATCATAGTCTGGTTTATCACAGTTTTCCCAGCCACTATCTCTGTCACGGGATATAACATGATGATCCCAAACAGGAATCCCTTCTCACAGCCATCACAGATTTCACAGCTTCCCTGTAATCCAGTTTGACACTATAGCTTCTTTGAACCATGTTGTTTATCTCATCACTACATTCAATTTACAGTTTCTATGCTGAAATGCATGTGGAAAACCATTTTCAGGTATAAGAAATGATTAATACTAGTAAAAATTATATATGTTTACAACCAGTCAAGAAGTAACAAATAATGTAACTGAGGAAACACAACCAGTATGTTTCTGCTTTTAGAATACATCTTAGTTACCTAGAAATGGCAAATTGGTGATGGTAACTGGTGTTAGAAAATCAGGTTCTACCTTGAGCTCCTGTGATGAGAGAAGCTATTCTAAAGCAAAGTGCATGTGTTTTTTTCATAGAGAGCAGCTTGACTCTTGAATAATTATGATGACATACTTAATCTTCTTTATGCCTTATCTCATTCATCTGAGCAACGTGAGATTGAGAAATATACCTTTAATCTCTATTTTTCTAGAGCACAGTTCAGAGGGATAGAGCAGTATTCTAAGAAGGAGGCAGTCAAGGAAAAAGCTAGGATTCTCATCGGTCAGGTGAGAAAGATGTACTTCAAGAAGATTGGCTAGCCTGAAGCACAGTTCAGAGGGATAGAGCAGTATTCTAAGAAGGAGGCAATCAAGGAAAAAGCTAGGATTCTCATCGGTCAGGTGAGAAAGATGTACTTCAAGAAGATTGGCTAGCCTGAAGCCTCCCAGATATAAGTGACACACTAGTAGATAAAATCTAGACTGTTTCCTATTTTACAGGCCCAGCTGTATAGCAAGGTAATATGACAACTGAAGTTACCTGTTTAACTCCAGTTGAGTGAGATCCAGAAAGGCTGAGCCCATAAAGTCATCCTGCAGGCCAAAATCATAGTCAAACACCTAGAAAACCAAAGAGAAAGGCATTCTTTAACTAAGTCAATATAACTTTTAACTGAAAACCTCTTGACTATTAAATATTGGTTACTGATGTCACCAAAACCATGACATTTGTTGATATTTGGTTTTAAAAATGCATCTATCTGTTCTTTGAAATATTAGGGCCTCATGAAATATTCAAAGTAAATCACATTTTTACATTTATTAATTATATTACATTATTAATTATATTAATTACATTATTAATACAATTGATTAATATCCAATAACTTTTAAGGAAGATAAATCCAAATAAAAAAACTGTTAATCTTCAAAAAAATGTAGGAAATACATTTTTTCTCATATCATAGAAAATGTATTGGCATTAATGGAACCAAAGTGAGTTAACATGAAACTCAACAAATATTCCTTCCATATTGGGTGACAAGTAGTGAGAATATTGACTAGCTGGGTACCAGTGGCTCATGCCCATAATCCTAGCTACTCAAGGGACTGATATCTGAGGTATGTGGGTGAAAGCCAGCCTGGGCAAGAAAGTCTGTGAGACTCTTGTCTTAAGCAACAAAAAGCTGGAGGTAGAGCTTCTTCTTTGAAGATACTGGGGTTTGAACTCAGCATGATGGGATAGGTCTGCTTCTGGATAGATAACCAGTCAACTAGACTCTCTAGTATAAGAGATTCCACAAGCCCAAGAGAGTCAATAGCCCAGCATTTGTGTACTAAATTCTTGGCACAACAGTTAGAAAGTACAATGCAGAGTCAATATTATGTACAGTTTCCGTAAACTAGTGTTTTTTCTCTAGTACAGGTGTACTTCAATTAAAAAAACTGAATATGCAAAAAATTGATTTTAAGTAAAAAGACAAATACTTGACATTACAAAAGGATTCTTAGACTTGAAGAGTCATGAGGGAATTTATTTAAGTAGTTAGCTTCCCTAATGCCTTTTATATTATTCATTTTTCAGTCATTTGATTTACATACAACCTTTTGGCATACATTTATTGTAGAAAGCTCAGCACTTGTGCAATAAATATTCTCTTTGATGAATTACACTTCTTTGTCACCTGCTCTGTGGCATTTCACATGCACACACTGCACATCTTAGGCAGCTGATATCTCTGTACTTTCAAGTGGCTGGAGTAGTTTATCTTACATACAAAATCCATGCCAAAACATAGATTCCTTATACAGTCTTCCAATCATGTCTTTGTCAGAGTAGAGCGAAGATAAGATGGCATAAAATCATTGAGCATACCTGTAGCACACCCACACATAAGACAAAAAAATCTGTAAATCTAATGAATTATTAAAGATAACCCAACTATGTGATTCAACATCCAAATTCTCTTTGTGCTTATGATGAGAGTCTTCTGAGAGTTCTATTGGTAGATATTTGCTTTAATTCTCAATTCCTATTCATAAGGAAAGCATAAACATGGAGAAAATGAAAACATCAGAATCAGATCACTAATGATTAATAAAATCATTAGTTGTTGGTTCCAAATTGCATAATTTATTTTTAATTATTAACTTTATTGTTACTAGAGAGGTGAGCTACAGAGGGATTACAATTATATGAGCCAGGTAATGAGTACAATTCCTTTTGTACAGTGTCTTCTGTTCCCTCACTCTTTCCCAGTTCCTCCCTTCCATCTCCACCCATGAGTAGTTCACTTTGATCAGTGTCCAGTGAGCTCCATTGCTGCACTTTTTCACCATTTTCCCCTTGAGTTCTGTACCCTTCCCTCAACCTTTCTGAAGATATACACTTCAATACACTATACATAAAGACAGAATCATCAAAAAATAAAAACTATACACTAAAAAAATTAAAAAAGAAAACTCTCATTTCCATATCCTAGAGTTTGTTTCAATAGGAATATTATTTTGTATAAATATGATAAGGCAGTTAGGGATTTGTTTCTCTCTTAAGAGTATCCTCCTTTGGTCCACTATGCACACACATCTAGAATCCTGTAGTGTTTATATTCCAGTGTATTCTAGATCTAATTCCCACATATCAGAGATATTATGCTCCATGTAAGCTTGACTTACCTCACTTAACATGATCTGTTCTAGTTCTATCCATTTCCCTGCAAATGACATTATTTTATTCTAATGGCTATGTAAAATTCCATTGTATATATGTACAACAGTTTTTGGATCCACTCATCTATTGTGGGGCAGCTGGGCTATTTCCATGTCTTGGCTATTGTGAATAGTGTGGCAATGAACATGGATGTGCAGGTGTCCTTATCATATCCTGGCTCATGATATTCAGGGTAGCTTCCCAGGAGTGGTATGGCTGGATCATAAGAAAGGTCTAAGTTTAGTGTTTTGAACAATCTCCATATTGCTGCCCAGAGTGGTTGTATTAGTTTACATTTACACCAACAGTGCAGTAGGATTCCTTTTCCCCCACATCCCTGCCAATATTTGTTTTTGTCCAAATACATAATGTTGGCTAATCTAACTGGGGTGGGATGGAATTTCAGAGTTTTTTTTTTTCATTTTCTCTATGGCCAGGGATGATGAGCACTTATTCATGTGTTTCTTTGCCATTATTACCTCTTCTTCAGAGAAGTCTCTCCTTAGCTCCCTCACCCATTTACTGATTGGGTTATTAGGTTTGAGGGGCTTAATTTCTTGAACTCCTCGTATATATTGGGTATTAGGCCTTTCTCTGGTTATTGCTATAAAGATCTTTTCCCAGTCTGTTGGCTGTCTTTCTAGGTTAGTAACTATGTCCTTAGCTGTGCAGAAACTTATTATTTTGATACAGTCCCACTTGTTAAGTCTCTCTCCTGTTGTGCCTCTGGGACTCTTTTCAAGAAGTTTCTACATATACCTATAAGTTCTAATGTTTTTCTACTCTCTCACAGTAGTTTCAAAGTTTTGGGTCTGACATTGAGGTCTTTGGTCTACTTTGAATTGATCAAACACAGATCCACTTTTAGTTTTCTGCATATGGAAGCCCAGTTTTCCCAACACCAACTATTGAAAAGGCTAGTTGTTCTCCAACTGCATGTTTCTGACTCTCTTATCGAGTATCAAGTAACTATCATTTTATTTCTGGGTTTTCTATTCTATTCCATTGATCTTCGAGTCTATTTTTGTGCCAGTTTTGTTATTATGTCTCTGTAGTAGAGCTTCAGGTCAGTATTGTGATATCAGACTGCATTGCTTTTTTAAAATTTTTGCCTAGAATTGCTTTAACTATTCTAAGTCTTTTGTTGTTTCAAATGAATTTTTGCATTGTTTTGTCTGTCATCATGCTGGGGATTTTGATGGGGATTCCATTGAACTTGTATATAATTTTTGGCAGCATGGTATTTCCACAATATTGATTCTACCTATCCATGAACATGGAAGATCTTTCCATTTTCTGGTGTCCTATTTGATTTCATTCTTCAGTTTTTTATAGTTTATATATCTATAAAGGCTTTTTACATCTTTTGTTAGATTTATTGCTAGGGTTCATGTTTTTGAGGCTATTTATTGCAAATGGAGTTTGTTTTCCTGATTTCCCATTCTGCTTGTACAATGTTGGTATACAGAAAGGCTACTGATTTTTGTGCATTAACTTTGTATCCTTCTACTTTGCTAAAGTGGTTGATCAGCTCTAGGAGCTTGGGGATGGAGTTTTTTGGGTCCTTTAGGTATAAGATCATGTTATCTGCAAATAGGGATAATTTGACTTCTTTCCCTATATGAATCCCTTTTAAGTTCCTTTCTTGCCTTATTGCTCTGGGTAGGATTTCCAGAACTATATTGAAGAAGAGTGGAGCAAGCAGACATTCTTCCCTTGTTATGGATTTTAGGGGAAATGCTTTTAGTCTTTCCCTTTCAGTATGATGCCGGCTATCCGTCTGCCATATAGAGCCTTTATGAATATTCCTTTTATTCCTGGTTTCCACAAAGCTTTTAACATGAATGGTTGTTGGCTTTTTCTACATCTATTGAGATGGCAGTGTGGTTCTTGTTTTTGGCTCTGTTGATGTGGTGAATTATATTTGTATATGCTAAACAAGCCTTGATTCTGTGGGCTGAAGCCTACTTTGTCATAATGTATGAATTTTGTCATTTGTTTCTGGATTCTATTGGTGAGTATTTTTTTTTGAAGAGCTTTGCATCTGTGGTCATGTGAGAAACTGGTCTGTAGTTCTCTTTTGTTGGATCTTTACCTGGTTTGGAGATCAGTGTGATCTCCAAAGTGGCTTCATAGAATGAGTTCGGAATTAATCCTTCTGTTTCTACTTTATAGAAAAGTTTGAAGAGTATTGGTATTAGTTCATCTTTAAAAGTCTTATAGAATTCACCTGTAAATCCATCCGGGGCTCAGTTTTTCCTTGTTGGATGACTTCTGATTACTTCCTCAATCTTGTTGTGTGTTATTGTCCTATTTAACTGGTTTATATTTTCTTGGTTCAGCTTAGGCAGTTTGTATGTCTAGAAATCTGTCCATGTTTACTAGGATTTCCTTTGTTTTTGGGTGTAGATTTTGAAAGTAGTCCTTTATAGTCTTTTGGGTTTCTTGGATATGTGTTGTAATGTTTCCTGTGGCATGTCTGATTTTTCTCTCTTGTCAATTTCATTAGTTTTGTTTCATTGATTTTTTATGTATAGCTTTTTTTAAAGTCTCTATTTCCCTAATTTCTGCTCTGATCTTTTCTTTTTTTCTTTTGAATCTTTTTTTATTAAATATATATTTTTATGTAAAGATACTATACAGAGGGGTACAGTTACATGAGTAAGGTAATGCGTACATTTCCTATCAAGCATTGTTACCTCCTCCTTTGTTTTTCCCTTCTAGTAGTTTGGGTTTGGATTGTTGCTGTGTTTCTAGAAGTATTTTACTGGAGTTTTTTGCATTCTTTATGTGTTTACTTAGAGCTATCAATTTTCCTCTCAGCACTGTTTTGGCTGTATCCCAGAGGTGCTACTGTGATGCATTTTCATTGAGTTGCAAAAAGTTTCTAATTTCTTCCTTTACTTTTTCTGTGACTCATGTGTTATTCAGTAGTATGTTATTCAGTCTGCATGTGTTTGGGTGTTTTTTGCAATATGTTTTGTTGTTGAGAACTAGTTTGATTCCATGGTAGTCAGATAGGATGCAAGGAGTTATCTCAATCCTCTTGTTTTTGCTTAGGTTCTTTGTTTGTCCTATGATCTGATCAATTTTGGAGAATGTTCCATGAGCTGCTGAGAAGAATGTGAACTGGATCTTTCGAGTGGAATACTCTGTAGGTATCTGTTAAGTCGATCTGAATTACAGTGTCATTTATTTCAGGTGCTTCTTTACTTATCTTTTATTTGGTTGACCTATCCTTTGGTGAGAGTAGAGTATTAAAATCTCCCACTATTTTTGGGGTCCATCATGTTCTGTAAGCCCAGAAGTGTTGGTTTAATGAGTTTAGGTGCTCCATTCTCGGTGTGTGGGTGTGGGTTTGCTGGTCGTGGGGCCTGAACTCTGGGCCTGGGTGCTGTCCCTCAGCTCTTCAGCTCCAGGCTAACGCTCGAACCAGAGTGACACTTCTGGCGTTTTCTGCTTATGTGGTGCTGAGGAATCGAACCCAGGGCTTTATGCATGCAAGGCAAGCACTCTACCACTAAGCCACCTTCCCAGCCCCAGGTGCTCCATTCTTTAGTGCATAAATACTGACCTCTGTGATTTCTTCTTCATGGATAGTTCCCTTTAGTAATATGTTATGACCTTTTCTTGTCTCTTTGTACTTCCTTTAGTGAAAAATCTATTTTATCAGATACCAATAAGCCCTTTCCTACTTTCTTGCAAGATGCATTTGTATGAAATATCTATTTCTATCACTTTACTTCAATTTGTTTTTATCTTTGTGAGATAGATCTCTTGGAGACAACAGATGGATTGACCTTGTTTCTTGATCCAATCTGCTGCTCTACTCCTTTTGGTTGGGGAATTTAATCTGTTAATATTTATTGTGGAGAGATATGTCATGTTTCCTACCATTTTCTAGATTTCCTATATTTTGTTTCTTTTCTCTTCTTGTGCTTATTAAACCAGTCTTTTAGTGACTTTTGTCTAATGTGTTCCTTGACTTTATTTTCTTTGGATTGTATGTTCCCGTTTAGTATTCTCAGTAATGCTGGTTTAGTGTTTTTGAATTCCTTTAAGTTTTGTTTGTCATGGAAGGTTTTGTTTCACTGTCAGTTGTGAATGATCGCTTAGCTGGGTATACTAGTTAGGGTTGGCAGTTATTGATCTTCAGGACTTGAATTATACCATTCCAAGCTCTCCTTGCACTGAGAGTTTGCAGTGATTTTGATCTTCTTTCCATTATAATATAGTACCTTCTTTGACTTTGCTGCATTTAAAATTAATTCTCCATTTTTCAAGTCCAGAGTTTTCATTATGATGTGTTTAGAAGTATTTCTTCTTGGATCCTGTCTACTAGGAGTTCTGTATGTCAGGTGGATGAGATTTTCTCTCTTAAGATCGGGGAAGTTTTCTGTTATTATTTTGCTGAATAGGTTTTCAATGTCTTTAGTTTTTAATTCTTCCCCCTCATCAATCCCAGCTATGTACAAATTTGATCTTTTGGCTGAATCTGCTAAGTTTTGGATTTCCCTTTGGCACATTCTGAGTGGGTTTTTTTCCCCATTCCTTGGATTTTTTTTTGTTCTAAATCCCATTTTATCCTCAAATCTTGATATTTTGTTTTCTATTTCACCTATTCTATTGTGTAAGCTTTCAACTGTGGTTTGCAATATGGGAATTGTATCTTTTATGCTTCCAAGTTGTTTGTTGAGGTCATTCTACTGGCCTTATTTTCATATTTTAATGAGGTATGTGAGTATTTCTTTCTCTCCATATCTTTTCTAGTGAAGTGTACATTCCTTTTCTCTTTCCATTCTCCTATTTGTTTTTTGATATCCTCTTCTATTTCATTGGCCAATTATCTCATCATTTCTTTTGTCCTCCATCTCTTTTTCATTTTCATTATAGGGACCTTTCTTGCATTGATATTGGCTTTTGGATGTGGTTTGCTGTCTTGATTGTTCATGAATTTTTTAATCTTCCCTTGCAATTTACACATTTGGGTGCAGGGACTGTTAGGGCCATTCAGTTTTAGTGGAATGTGTTTAGCTGGATGAATCTCTATCAGACTTTACATTAGGCAATTTTCAGATCTGGGTGATGCAAATAGTGAAATGTGGCCTAGTCAGTTGTGAGAGCTCTGTGGTATGTGGGGTGGTCTGGTGTCCTCACCTTGGTTTAGGTCCAGTGGTGGGTTCCCATTACATGGCAGTCTAATCTCTTAGCCAAGATCTGTGTCTAGGGTTGGCAGATTTCTGCTAGTTGTAGTAGGAAGGGAATTCTACCCTGAGTCCTGGACTGCAGTCAATTTTCAGAGGGGCTGAGAGCTGCATTCCAGCATCAAGATGTCATTTAAATCAGTTGGTGGCTTTGGTTTTTGAGCTGACAGGCAGTACGGTGAAGGTTTTCTATATCTGGATGTCACAATCTCGTGTTGGTCTGTGTCAGTGTACAGGTCTGGGTTCTGGCCCAGCTGCTCAGATGAACTTTTTATATAATGTACTTTTTTTTTGAGCTTGGCATTGGCACAGAAGACTGGTACAGTAACAACTAGCACAGATAAGGCTTGTTAATATTCAATATTTACTATGTTAGCTCATGTCCTCAAGGTAATGAGGGAGAGAGGCCTGTGACTGAAATATTGGACCATGACAGGAAACATTTTAAATCTATACAATGGGTAGATTTTAAAAATGAGTGTGTGTGTGTGTGTTTATGTGTGTGTGTGTGTGTGTGTGTGTGTGTGTGTGTGTGTGTGTGTAAATAGCTCAGTTAACAAAGTACTCTTTATTTTCTGGATTAAAAAAAACTAAAGCTGGAAACTTTTATGCCAGTTTTCTTCAAATTCTAGAGCTAGGAATAGACAACATTCAGATCTTGCCTTGAATTTCAAACAGAGCATGTTTAAATTTAACAAATGTAACTTGGGCACCTACTGTGGGAGAGGCAGCAGGAACTGACGCAGGAATTAGTAGCCTGAGATATTTGCATTCTTGTGTTTCCATACAGTGAACTGGAACATTAGATATCTTTAGGTAGAAGCTCCTTTACCTGGTAGTATCTTTGTTTATTTCCAAGTGAATTTAAAACAGTAAATATTTTATTCAACAATGGATTTATTTGGAATCTTGGTCAATTACCTATTCAATTGCTTGGGGAAGATAGCAATAAAAGTGCTTTTGGTTGGTGGAAATTACAGAAAACTTCAGTGCACTGGACTGAACATCAATAAGAATTTTCTAATTCAAGTGTGCATATGGCTTCAAGGGAGATTGTACATGGAACTATTTATGCCCATTTATTCACTCATTGATTTGAAAAGTATTGAATAAATTCTAATCAGTAGTCTAGGTACTATTCTAGATACTTGAAAAATGGATAAATCTGCAATTATTTGCAGATTAAATGGTGGTGAGGGGCCTCAGAAGGTGGCTCAGTGGTAGAGTGTTTGCCTTGCATGCATGAGGCCCTGGGTTTGATTCCTCAGCACCACATAAGCAGAAAAATCTGGAAGTGGTGCTGTGGCTCAAGTGGTAGATTGATTTGGGAAAATATGTCATGGGACAAGAGTGACGAGCACTGCTATTTATATATGATATTTGAGAAAGATTATGATGGAGGAAGGGGGAATTGAGGGTGGGAGGCCTATGACTGAAATGTTGGCCCATGATAGAGAAAGTGTGTTCCATAACAAAGCAAAAGGAAAATGTTGTTTGTTAAAGTGACAGTAATACAGTCCTCAAACAGTCTAACTTTCCAACTATATCAAAATATTCCCAGTATTTATGTTAAGTGAAATAAGCCAAGGCACATAAAGGAAAGTACCACATGACTTTTCCTATTCATCTGAAAAAGTAAATCTCATGGAAATTGAGATAAATGATAGATAACCAGAGTTTGGGAGAGTAGAGAAAGGAGGAATGCAGAAAGGGTGAATGCTGGATCAAAGTAAGGCATTCTGATGTGCTATGGCACATATAGTGACTACAGAGAAAATTAAGTAATACATATTTCAAAAAGTTATAAGAAAAGATTTTGAAGCCAGGAACTCATGTTTATAATTCTAGCCACTCAGGAGGCTGAGAGCTGAGGACCAGAGTTAGAAACTGGCCTGGGCAGAAAAGTCCATGAAGTTCTTTTTTTCCACTTAACTACCAAAAACCTAGAAGTGTTAAGTGAGCCAAACTTGAACAAAAAAGCAAAGCAAGTGCAAGAGGCTCTAGTTCAACCTCTAGTACCTGCACTGCGTATGTACACTCACAAAATATTGAGTGTGTTTAAACACCAAAGGTGACCCATGTGGATTACTATGGTGAAATTTCTTTGTACAATTAGCATATTCTAAATGAAAAGCATATCACAGGAAAATAAAGTTCGCTGTGGTAATTTAAGATAAATTTAATATTAATGAAAAAATTCCCATCATCAATTCATAGGCAAATAAGCACCAATTTTATAAAAAAAACCATTCTGTTTATATAACTCATATCTTGCATAATCCTGGATATCACTGAGTTCTAAATAGCACTGTCCATGGATGACACTGGAGAAATTCAATAAATTCAACTGAAATAGGTGCTGAATGCATCTAAAGTAGGTACAGGAACATCGGTGTCTACACAGCTGGCTCTTGTGGCCCTTGCCTTATTTCGTTCTTCATTTTAGCAGCCTGCTTTCACTGTTGCCTTATTACAAGCCACTCAGAATCAAAGGAGTAATATCTTTTTTTTTTCCATTTTCCTTTTCCTTTTTTTTTTTTATTGTAAAGATACTATACAGAGGGTTACAGTTACAATGTGAGGTAATGAGTACACTTCCTCTTGAACATTGTTACCCCCTCCATTGTTTTCCCCCTACCATCCCCTCCCTCCCTCCCTTCCCCGAGGTTCTTTTTTTTTTTGTGATTAAGTGATTACATAATTTCCGGAAATTCACAGTATTGTGGAATAATGATGCTCATTTAAAGTCACAAGTTCATTCTAACTTTCCTGGAGCAAATTGTCTATCACAGTCTGTAATATATAACGGTGCTCACATGTTATATACCATATATGTGATCAGCAGCATGGGGATATTTGGTAGTGGTTCAACCAGATGAGTGGGAGTTCTTTGTTTCTTAAGTCCTGTTAGTTTTGTCATATCACCTAACATTTTGGATTTAGCATCCACTTATCAGGGAGACCATGTACTGTTTGTCTCTTTGTTCTTGGCTTACCTCGCTCAACATGATTCCTTCTAGTTCCATCCATTTCCCTGCAAATGCCATTATTTTGTCATTTTTAATGTCTGCATAATATTTCATTGTGTATAGATACCACAATTTTTGGATCCATTCATCTGTGGTGGGGCATCTAGGTTGTTTCCATATCCTAGCTATTGCGAACAGTGCTGCAATAAACATGGAGGTGCACGTGTCCTTGTATATTGGTTCCTGTTGTTCAGGGTAGATGCCTAGAAGTGGTATGACTGGGTCGCAAGGGAGGTCAATCTTTAGCTTTCTAAGGACCCTCCAGACTGCTTTCCAAAGTGGTTGTATAAGTGTATATTCCCACCAGCAGTGTAATAGCGTTCCTCGTTCTCCACATCCCCTCCAGCATTTGTCGTTGGCTGATTTGTGGATGTGGGACATTCTGACTGGGGTAAGGTGGTATCTCAGGGTTGTCTTTATTTGCATTTCCTTCACCACCAGGGATGATGAACATTTCCTCATGTGTTTCTTTGCCATTTTTATTTCTTCATTTGAGAAGTCCCTCTTTAGTTCCCTTGCCCATTTAGTAATTGGTTTGTTAGGTTTGGGAGGGATTAGTTTCTTGAGTTCCCTGTATATACAGGATGTTAACCCCTTGTCTGATATATTGCTGGTAAATATTTTTTCCCAATTAGTTGGTTGTCTTTCTAGCTTGGTTGCGATAGCTTTATCTGTGCAGAAGCTTTTTATTTTAAGGTAGTCCTATTTGTCGAGTCTCTCTCCAACTTGTTGTGACCCTGGGACTCTGTTCAGGAAGTTCCTTCCTGTGCCTATTAGTTCAAGTGTCTCTCCTACTCTGTCCTGCAGTAGTTTCAGAGATTCAGGTTTAATGTTAAGGTCTTTAATCCATTTTGAGTTGTTGTTGGTGCATGGTGATAGGCTGGGGTCCACTTTTAGTTTTCTGCATGTGGCTGCCCAGTTTTCCCAGCACCAGAGGTTGAAGAGGATGTGTTTCTTCCATTGTATGTCTTTGGCTCCTTTGTCGAATATCAGCTGGCTGTAGGCCTGTGGATTTATTTCTGGATCTTCTATTCTGTTCCATTGGTCTTCGGGTCTGTTTTTGTGCCAGTACCATGCTGTCTTTGTTATTATAGCTCTGTAGTAGAGTTTGAAGTTCGGCATGGATAGCCCTCCCATATTGTCTTTATCCCCTAGAATTGTTTTGGCTATTCTAGGTCTTTTGTTGTTCCATATGAATTTTTGGACTGTTTTCTGTATTTCAGTGATGTACGTCATTGGGATTTTAATAGGAATTGTGTTGAATTTGTATATTAGTTTTGGAAGTATTACCATCTTTACTATATTAAGTCGGCCTATCCAGGAGCATGGGAGATCTTTCCATTTCCTAGTGTCTTCTGCAATTTCTTTCTTTAACTTTTTATAGTTCTCATTAAATAGTTCTTTTACATCTTTGGTTAGGTTAATTCCTAAATATTTTATTTTTTGGGAGGTTATTATGAATGGGGTTGCTCCCTTTATTTCCCTCTCTTCCTGTACATTATCAGTGTATAGGAAGGCAACTGATTTTTGTGGGTTTATTTTGTATCCTGCTATTTTGCCGAAGTGATTTATGATTTCTAAGAGTTTGGGGATGGAGTTTTTGGGATCGTGGAGGTATAGTATCATGTCGTCTGCAAAAAGGGATAGTTTAACTTCTTCTTTCCCTATGCGGATCCCTTTAATGTCTTTTTCTTGCCTTATTGCCCTGGCTAAGGGTTCTAGGACTATATTGAAGAGGAGTGGAGACAGTGGGCATCCTTGCCTTGTTCCTGATTTTAGGAGAATTGGTTGTAGCTTTTCCCCATTAAGTATAATATTGGCTATTGGTCTGTCATAAATGGCTTTTATTGTTTTTAGAAATGTTCCTTCTATTCCTATTTTCTCCAGAGCTTTTAGCATGAATGAATGTTGAATTTTGTCAAAGGCCTTTTCTGCATCTGTGGCGATAATCATGTGATTCTTGACCTTGGCTCTGTTGATATGTTGAATTACATTTATTGACTTACGTATGTTAAACCATCCCTGTGTCTCTGGGATGAAGCCTACCTGGTCATAGTGAATTATTTTTTTATTTGTTTCTGGATTCTGTTAGCTAGAATCTTGTTAAGGATCTTTGCATCTGTGTTCATCAAGGAGATTGGCCTGTAATTCTCCTTTTTGGTTGGGTCTTTGCCTGGTTTGGGGATGAGTGTGATATTGGCTTCGTAGAATGAGTTTGGGATAGCTCCCTCCTTCTCTGTTTCTCTGATGAGCTTGAGGAGTATGGGTATTAGTTCTTGTTTAAAGGTCTTATAGAATTCTGCTGTGAATCCATCTGGTCCTGGGCTTTTTTTTGTTGGAAGACTTTTGATAGCTTCCTGTATCTCATTATAGGATATTGCTTATTTAATTGGTTAACTTCTTCTTTGCTCAGTTTGAGCAACTTGTATTTCTCTAAAAATGCATCCATTTCTGCCCGATTTTCTTCCTTTAGAGAGTATAGCTTTTGAAAGTAGTCTGTTAGAATTGTTTGTATATCTTGGGTACGTGTTGTGATGTTTCCCGTGGCATCCCTAATCCTATTAATATGGGTTTCCTCTCTTCTTTTTTTAATTAATCTAGCCAATGGGCCATCAATTTTGTTTATTTTTTCAAAGAACCAGCTTTTTGTTTGGTTTATTTTGGTTATGGTTTTCTGATTTTCTAATTGGTTAATCTCTGCTTTTAATTTGGTTATCTGGCTTCGTCTAGTAGCTTTAGGTCCCATTTTTTCTTGTTTTTCTAGCTGTTTTAATTGCAACATGAGATTATTTACTTGGTCTGTCTCCATTCTCTTGATGTGGGCACTGAGGGCAATAAATTTGCCCCTCAGGACTGCTTTTGCTGTGTCCCACAAGTTTCTATGTGAGGTGTTTTCATTTTCATTGAGTTGTAGGAAGTGCTTTATTTCTTCTCTGATCTCTTCTGTTATCCAGGCATTGTTAAGGAGTGTGCTGTTCAATTTCCATGTATTAGAGAAATTTCTGCGGTATGCTTTGTTATTGAGAGCTAGCTTGATTCCACTGTGGTCAGATAGGATACAGGGGATTATGTCGATCCCTTTGTATTTGCTTAAGTTCCTTGCATGAACTATGATATGGTCTATTTTGGAGAAAGTTCCATGAGCTGCTGAGAAGAATGTGTACTGTGTTGTTTTAGGGTGAAATACTCGGTAGATGTCAGTTAATTCCACTTGGAGTATGGCCTCTCTTAATTCGGTTGGCTTCTTTGCCAATCCTCTGGTTGGTAGATCTGTCCTTTGGTGAGAGTGGTATGTTAAAGTCTCCTAGTATTATCATATTGGGATCTATTTTATTCTGTAAGTTTGAGAGCATTTGTTTGACATATCTGGGTGCACCAATATTTGGGGCATATAAGTTGATGATGGTTATATCCTCCTCCTGGATTGTTCCCTTTATTAATATGTAGTGTCCATTCTTGTCTTTCTGTACTGATTTTAATGAAAAGTTCATTTTGTCAGATATCAGGATAGCTACACCTGCTTTCATACTGGGGGTGTTTGATTGGTAGGTCCTTTTCCACCCCTTCACTCTGAGTTTGTTTGTATGTTTGGCTGAGAGGTGGGTCTCCTGAAGGCAACAGATGGATGGGTCTTGTTTTCTGATCCAGTCCTCAGTTCGTTTTCTTTTAATTGGTGAATTCAGCCCATTTATATTAAGAGAAAGTATAGAGAGATGCATTGTTGTCCCTGCCATTCCGTTTTCCTAAGTTTTTCTTCTTTCCTTTCCTCCTGTGCTTGCTCAGTTAGACTTTGAGTAACGCCTGTTTGGGGCAGGCCCCAGTTCCTGGTTGCTTTCTTCAGGTTGTGTCCCCCCTCTTAGAATTCTTTGTAATGCTGGCTTAATGTTTATGTATTCATTTAGTTTTTCTTTGCTATTAAAAGTTTTCAGTTCTCCATCAAATGTGAATGCTAGCTTTGCCGGGTATATTAGTCTGGGTTGGCAGTTATTGGCTCTCAGGGCTCGTATGGTGCTTTCCCAGGCTTTTCTTGCATTCATTGTTTGTGTGGAGAGATCTGCAGTGATTCTAATTTTTTTCCGTTGTAGTATAGCTCCTTCTTCATTTTTGCTGCATGCAGGATTGTTTCCTTATTATTCAGATCTATCATTTTTACTATAATGTGTCTAGAAGTGTTTCTCATGGGGTCTTGCTTGTTGGGTGTTCGATAAGCTTTTGTGATGTAGTTAAGATGGTCGTTTTTGAGGTGGGGAAATTTTTCATTGATTATCTTGTTAAATAGGTGTTGCATTCCCTTGCTCTGGAATTCCTCACCTTCGTCCACTCCAATTATGCGAAGGTTAAATTTTTTAGCATTATCTGCTTGCTCTTGAATTTCCCTTTGGTTTAATTTGAGTGATTTTTCCATATCTGTCACTTTTTGGTCCAGTTGGTGTATTCTGTCTTCTGTATCTGACACTCTACCTTCCATTTCATTCACTCTGTTGACAGTGGCTTCTATTGTGGTTTGCATGGAGGAAATGGATCCCTTTATGGATTCAATGTTGGTTCTCAGAGTACTGATCTCACCTCTCAATGAGGTATGCATTACCTCTAATTTGGCGTTTATCTCTCTTCTTACTGAGGTTTGTGCAGCTTCTATTTTTGCATGCATCTCTTGTTTGATACCCTGTATCTCTTTTGATAGATCATCCTTGTGCTCTTTCAATTTCTGATCAATTTCTCACTTTATTTCTTGAGTCATTGCCTCCAGCAACCCTTGGATGTAGCTTTTGTCTTCCATTCCTGCTTTGCTCCCACTGGGGCTCTCCCCTGCGTGGCTGCTGGCTTTTGAGGTGAGCTTGCTGTCCTGGGTGGTGGTAAACCTTGTGATTTTTCTCTGTGATTTTCGCATGGAGGTTCAGGAGACTGCTCTTCAATTTTGTTTTGGTGTGTCTGTCTTTGCTTGGCTGCTGATTCTGTATTGGTAGAGAGAGTCTGTGCCTGATCTGGGTTCTGTTGGGAGCCTATTTCCAGCTGCTATTCTGACTTACTTAGGATTCTCAGCTCTCTGCTGTAGATTGCTGGCAGATCCGGCCTTTGGAAGGGTTGAGCAGCCTAGACTGCTTGTGTTTGCTCCTACGGGTGCTCTTGTGAAGAACAGATGCTCTGGATGCACTCTCCCAAATACTGGAGTTTGCTATGGGCTCCTGATGCGTTTTTGTTTGTTTGTTTGGGGCTGGTTGTGGGCTTAAACTCTAGGTTTGGGTGCTGTCCCTCAGCTTTTCAGCTCAAGGCTGGCACCCTACCATTTGAGCCACAGCACCACTTCTGACCCTTTTTGCTTTTGTGATGCTGAGGAATCAGATCCAGGGCCTCATACATCCAAGACTATCACTCTATTGCTGAGCAGCCTTAACAGTCTGAGCTCCTGCTTACTATCAGGTGCTGGCAGCCTGTGTTGCCCAATTCCCAGTCTAGGGTATATGGGTGGAGTTTTGGTGGGGTTTGGGCTTCTCTTGTCCTGGGCCTCCAGGTCTTTTGTTGTCACAGGCGTGCTTCCCGGGGAGTGTTGTTTCCTGGTTTTCTCCCCTCTGTTGAGGCGTATGCTCAGCTTTTTACTTCAGTTGGGAGGAGTTGGTCGTGTTGTTCAGGCGCCGGATCCCCGGGCCTGGTTCCGGCCCCAGCCTGGAGTGCGCTCGTTAGGGCTGTGCTGATGTGTATACCACCTAGGTTATACAGCCTGGGGGACACAGTTCAAATTTCTACTGTTGGTAGTCTTGACCCAGGGGCGCTGTTCCTGGCTTGGGCATTTAAGCTCCCTTCCAGGGGCGCTCTTGCTCTAGCCTGGCCAGCTGAGTGTGCTCCACGGGCTGGTGGAGCTCTCAAACAGTTCCCAGTTTTAGTGGGTCCTGTGGTCCGGGTGTTGGGGTAGAGAGTCCAGGTCAGTGTCTGGGGATTCCCTCCAGCTCTGGTCTCCCTTGAGGGATACACTTCCCCTGTGGGGTACTCACCCTGGAGCTGGTTGTTTCTGTGTGGTGTAGGTCGTCAGTTGTTGTTGCAATCCAAGTTCAGTTGGGGTGGTTGCGGGCTGGGTTGGGCGGTGGTGGCTCTGTGTGATTCTTTTCTGTCTCTGCCTCTGTCGAAGCTGTCGGGTCAAAAGTGTCCATGCTCAGGCAGCTTCTTCACGGTGCCTCTGGGGCCCGGGCAGCCCCGCCGGGTTGTTGCGATCGCGATCGGGCAGGTGGTCTGCCAACAGGTCCCTTTGTCACTCTGCTGGTGCCGAGCGGCTTTTGCGGGATGGAGCCTCTCTGCTCTGGTGGAGAGTGAGGGGTGTGGGTGGGATCCTCGTGGAGACTCCCGGCTGGCTGGCCAGCGGCTTGGCACACTGCCGCACGGCCAGTAAAGGTTGGGGGAGGGGTCTTCGCTTTTCTCTGTTCTGAAATTCTTCTTTTCCTCTCTTTCTTTTTTTGTTATTCTCCGCCTCTGGTTTTTCTCTGAGTGTTCGTCTTTTTGTTGTTGTTGGTCTCTTGGGGAGATTAAGCATTGGAACTCGAACTCTCTTTTTGGTTGGAGAGAGCTGTGGCGTTTCCCTACTGCCCCGTCACCATCTTGGTCCCCCCTCCGAGTAATATCTTTTTATTAAAATAAAAAGCTTTATAAACTTCAACTAACTGAAAAGTATATTTTTTGTCATTTTGTGCATTGAATGACAAAATAGGATACTTCCAAGTTCTGTAAAAACTTTTTGAAAAAATCCTGCAAATAGTATAAGCAAGTATAATGTATTTATGCTTTTTGCTCAGAATGAATTTTGTTTTCCTCAGTAAATGTTATTTTGATAGAAAGAAGATTATAGGATACACATTGACATCTTGATCCTTTGGCCACAGATGGAAAGATTGAAGGCTTAGTATTTTCTAACCATATAGTTACAGTTACATTTTTATGTATCAGTTGCCATGATGTATCAAATTAGTTCTCAAAAAAATCTTTTGGGCAAGATTAATCATCCATCAGGGAAAGGTAGACATCTCAGAATTGAATAAGTCAATCACACAATAGTGTGCAGATTATAAAAATGATGTAATGTTCATGAAATTATAGAAAAAGTAATATTTCCATCAATGGATTTCATTTAGTTTTTATTGAGTTCTCAAGGTTAAGCAAAGATAACACAAAAATAAGCTTATTAAAGTTTGAGATTTTCTAAAAAGAAATTTTATAGAAAATGAAAAGCAATTAGAAAATATGAAAGTTTTTTGGAAAGTACATGTATTAGATAAAATAAACTAATGTTTGTACTAGTATCTGAGGAACTGGGAAAATTTCTAATTAACCTAATCATTTTTTCTTATACAGAAACATAAGCAAAAAATTAGCTGGGCAAGTCGGTAAAATCATGTCATCCCAGCTACTTGGATCCAGAGGTAAAATTATTGTGACCTAAGGTTAGTTCTATTAAAAAACACAAGACTCAAACCACATGCAAAAGTACAGTATATAAAGATCTGTATATATATATATGTATATATATATACAAATATATATGCATATATATAATTTTTGCTCTCTCAAACCAAAGCACTTTTATTTTTCACTACTCTTTTCTGTATATTTGAGCTTTTTGCTTTGTTTTTTTTTTTGTTTTTGTTTTGAGACTAGTAAGATATTCATTTTTTTTTATTATTTCTTTTTTTTAATTGTGAAAATTACTGTACAGATGGGTTACAATGGCAAAGTAATGAGTGCATTTCTTATCAAGCATTGTTGCCTCCTCCTTTGTTTCCCCTTCCCATCCCTTCCCATCTCCCACCCCCTACCCAGCCCCCCCGCGGGGGGAGGCACGCCAAAGATGTATAGTTCATAAGATATTCATTTTTAAATAGGGATTTTTGACAATAGAATTTCCACATAGATGAATACTCATTCTTGAGCACAAGAGACTAGCAGAGTACCTAGACAATATCGTACACTTTTGGTTAGTTCACTTGTGGTCTTTTAGACTAGAGATCGATAACGAATTTTATGCAATAATATCCCTTTGAAGAAACATTAAAGATTCACAGCAGAAGTAATTGAAAAGAAATGTCTCTCTTTTACATGATTTTTCTCTCCAGTAATATTAAAAAGACAGCACAGTCATATCACTCTTGTATGAAGACCATTTTCCTTTCTTTTCTTGTTCACACAGTTTTCTTTGCCACTGTATCTGCCATAGCTCATCTCTTCTTACTGCCCTTTGGAAAGAAACTTCCTTAACAGCCCATTTGTCTTTTATATTTCCTTTGATAATCCTCTGCCCCAGCTCTTTATAATGAGATAACTCCCTTTTCTTAGGTGGACATTTCTTTCTCTCTAGAGGCCAGGAGAAGAGGAAAGATGTTTATTACCATATAATGTTTCCCTATAGGTGGAGAGGAATTAGATATAGACATGTACTCATTAATAATTACAGTGCCATCACACACTATACAATAAGAGACATAACTAATTGATTTTTCTTAGCCAATATATACTTTCTACCCAAGCAATACTAGGTTTTAAACTCAGGGCTCAATTTTTGTTCTACAACTGGATCTACTTCCACCACTGTTTTGTCATGAGTGTTTTGTTTTTGTTTTTGTTGTTTTATTTTTCCAGAAAGAATTTTGTACTGTTTTTTCACATGACTTGGATTGTGATCACAGTGCTCATGTAACAAATGCATGTCACCCCACCAATTCTTTGGTTTTTTTAAATCGTTTTTATTTTTCCCCCTACTATTCCCCCTATTTTTCCTTCCCACCTCCACAACTACCCTCCTGCCCCCACCGAAGTTGTAAAGTTCATTTTCAACATAGTGTCTTGTACATCTCATTGTTACAATGGGTCAATCTGTATCCTTAGTTAAACATTTTTTCTTTTTCCCTTCTCCTCCCCAAATTAGAGAAGTGTATATACAACATTCAGGGTACTGACATCAAATACAGTGAAAAAAGGGGTTATACCATGGAGGAGGAACAAAGAAACCAAAAAATCACATGGTTTATTATGAATATGTTAGAAACAACAGCAAGAAAAAAAAAGATATTTGTGGGAGTGTATCTCATGTGGTAGGGCATCTACCTAGCAATTATGAGGCCCTGAGTTCAAATTCCAGTATTGCCCAAAAAGGTCTATTATATTATGCTTTACTTTCTGGTTTCATGGCCTGTCTATGATGGTCTTCTTATCATAATCTAAACCATCATGTCAGACAACTCTTTGTTGATATAGAGCCCTCACTCATGAACTGTTTGCCTGGGCTGTTCTTGAGTTGTGATTCCCCCAAACATACCTACCTCCCAAATAGGATTACAGGCATAAGCCACCACACTCAGTCTCCCAATGTAATTTGAGACAATTTATTATGAAAATATAGGACATTCTCAATATAATACCTTCTAGAAACATATAAAACTGCATGCAGAAGATACTCTTTTCCTCAATGTTATAAACTGTATTACTTGTATTTTAATAACACCTTGATTATTTCTCTGTTCTTTCTTTAGATATAGGAAAAACTACTAGTAATACAATGAAGATTTGAGGGTGCCCAATTTGTTGAGAGTGACTATATGTGATTTTGAAGACCGGTGTCAACAGAGACAACTTAGAAAAAATGGTGGGCTATGTCCTATATTAGAAAACTAGAGCAAGATTGGGAAGGGCTGGGAAGATGGTTCAGTGGTAGAGTGCTTGCCTTGCATACCTGAGGCCCTGGGTTCAATTCCTCAGCACCACATAAACAAAAAGAAAAAAGCCGGAAGTGGCGCTGTGGCTAAGTGGCAGAGGGCTAGCCTTGAGCTGAAGAGCTGAGGGACAGCACCCAGGCCCAGAGTTCAGGCCCCACAACCGGACCCAAAAAATAAATTAAATTAAATTAAATTAAAAGTTAAAAAAAAGAGAAAGATTGGGAAATTGACTGGATATTAAAAGCACAAAAGTTGTATGTTAAAAGATAGAATTAAATAGAAATCAGATATACAAATAAAAATAAAATGGAATCTTAACAAGAAATTGTATTATTTCTTAAGTTCCTTATAAATTTAAGTTCTTTGTCTTTTTATATTTCACAATTTTTATTAGCATAAATTGTGACTTTCCACAGATGCATACAATGTATCATATTCAAGCTTACTCCCTCTACCTCTTTCCCCTAACCCTCCTCCCTGATTGATAAAATAATTTCAAGACATTTCATTGTTCTATTTTCATTCATGCAAATGATCTATGTTGATTATATTCATCCTCATTCACCCTTTCCATTAGACCTCTCTCTTCCTGCTGCAACAGAGCCTGTTTTTACTTTCCTGGCATTTTCTTTTAGTGTGTATTTATTATATCAAGAATCATACTTCAGATATACATATATTATATTTATATTTCAGTTAGAACAACCCTATCCATTACTTTCTCATTCCCTGCCCTCCAATCCCTTATTGATCAACCCATTTTCCTGAAAATGACATGATTTCATTTCTCTTTATGCTTGAATAATATTCCATAGTATATATGTAATATATTTTCTTTATCAATTGTAGGGCACCTTGGTTTTCACAAATTGGCCATTGTGAATAGTTCTGTGACAAATATAAGTATGCAGGTAACTTTCTTGTATATTGATTTACTCTCTTTTGGATCTATGCCCAATAGTGTTATAAGAGGGTCATTAGTAGGTCTATTTTAGTTTTCTAAGGAAACTTCTATACTGATTCACTGAGGCTATTCAATACCAAGAATATTATTTCTTTTCTTCCTACCACAAGCTTCTTGTCTGAAATTCCTTTCTTATCTGATTTGGCCTCCAGTACTGCTCCTGTCTTATCCACTTAATTCCTAGCCTGGTGAAGAATGGTATTCCAGTGTTTGATTTTTGTACATAGATCAAGGTTCAACTTGATTTTTAGGATTCTTCTTTAGGACTCTGATGAACTTGTATGATCTTCAGAGGACTCTTTAGCTTTTGCTTTTAAAAATTCTAAGGTTTGAGTTGGGCACTGGTAGCTCTTGCCTGAAGTCCTAACGACTCTGGAGGCTGATATCTGAGGAGTCTTATTCAAAGCCAGCTGCAAGAAACTCCATTGTAAAATGATATGTACAAGACACTATGTTGAAAGCAAACTTTACAACTTTGGCCAGAGTGGGGGGGGGGAAGGAGTTGGGGAGGTGCGGAGGGAAGGGATGGTAGGGGAAAAACAAAGGAGGAGGTAACAATGCTCGATAGGAAATGTACTCATAGCCAGAAGTAGAGTTGTGAATCCAAGTGGTAGAGTGCTGTTTTGAGCAACAAAGCTCAGGGGCAATACTCAGGCCTTATGTTTAAGCCCCAGGACCAGTACAAGAAAAAACTCTAATGTCTATATCAATCATCATATTCAAGGGAAGGCGGTAGTTATTCTTGAGGGAAGCAACTTTGTGCTAAATGCCATGCAATTCATCTAATTGATAGGAAGCACTTTCAGTCCAAACACAGAATGGCCCTGCATACTCGTGAAGAACAGATTCAGAATGTTCCTAAAGGTATTGGTGATAGAATTATACCTAGTACATTGTCCTTAGGGCTGCATATAATGCTAGCTTCTGATTTTGCCCTTGCCAGCTCTTAGTCACTGAGGGGCATAGACCTTTTTGAAATAATTACAGTTTTCATTTCACTTCTAAAAACTTATTTTCTAAAAAACCTTCCTTGGCCTTTGGATAGCCTTTGACTTTATCTTCTACTTCCAAATAAGCCTCTGGCACTTTCTCCATTCAATGACTTTTGGATATGACCAGAGCTGGTAAGACCATAGTAGGCAAGGCAGGGCATGTGGCTTTTGGAATGACTGATGGCAACAGCACTAGGTTTTAGCTGGTGCAAACACATACATATTTCCAAAGGTACCCTGGCCAGAAAGCTCAGTAGTGAGTCTCCCCTCTGTGAGCTTTGGCAGTGTGATGCACAGATTCCCTAGATGCTAAGACATCACAATGTCTGATTCATTGACTAATTCATTGACAGCACAGGGTTGCTTTCTTTGTGCAGGTTGCTGTGAACAATGTTCATAATATCTGATCAAATGGAGCTTTGAACACAGCAAACCAAGTGGCATTTTGGTGAGGAGTCTTTTTCTCTTTGGAGTGGATGAGAACATGCCATGGTAGAAAGAAGATAGTCATCTCCTAACCTGGCAGCTCCTATAGAAAAGTTTAAATAAAATGTTTGCTTTTAAATAGAAAAGTTAGTTTGGGGTGAAGCATTTCTTTTTCTCCATTATTTAGAAACTTGTTTTAATATGCTTTTAAAACATTAAATTGACAGACAGTATAAGGTAGGAGAAAATACACTTTATGATCCTCCTAAATGATAGACAACAGACTGTACTGAAGAAAAATATTCTTCCTGGCTTCTCTTCCTTCTATCTCATTACTATCCATCATCAATAGATTGTATTTGTGAATAGCAGAATACATTTTGGTCAAAAAATTTCATCAGGCAGAGAGACATGTTAAAAAATCATTAAACAAGGATTTCTATGTCAGATTCCATTAGGGAAAAGCAAACAAATGGCTCACCTTTATATACAAGGGCTCCCTAAGATGATCAACAAGAATGCAAGCTTTTTCTTCCCATACAGGATTGAGGTTCTTATGTATTATTTTACTTCTAAAAACTTCTTTTCTTCCAATTTTAAATTTCACGTATGGATCACTTGTTCCTGTTGAACAGATACAGATTGAGTCACATTAATAATTAATCATGCCTTTCTGTATTATTAGCAAGATAATTGCTCACTGAGACCACCAGAAAGAATTCAAAGGGAAGTTGGACATCCGTGGCTCACACCTGAATCTTAACTATTCAGGAGGCTAAGATCTGAGGATAGTGGTTCAAAGCCAGCCCAGGCAGGAAAGTCCGTGAGGCTCTTATCTCCGCTAAACTACCAGAAAACTGGAAGTGGTGCTGTGGCTCAAGTGGTAAAGTGCTAGCCTTGAGATGAAGAGCTGAGGGACTGTGCCCAGGCCCAGACTTCAAGCCCCATGACTGACAAAAAAAAAAAAAGAATTCAAAGGGAGACAAATTAATTATGACATCATATAGGAAGATAAAGTTGTGCTTTTGCTACATCTTTCCTCATACATTGAAGAGAGGTATTTATATGTCATTTATCATTTGAAGTGTCTCTCAAAGTTTCATCATCATCATCATCATCATCATCATCATTATCATCATCATCATTTTATCTTCCAATCTTAATCTTTTAACACTGTCCAGGTATTTAAGAAAACTTCAGTGCACAATGAACATACAAATTTAGTTTCAGTTACATGTCAGAGAGCTAATTTGACATTTCTCTTTGCATTATCCAACCATCTTTATAAAGGATGATCAATGATGTTGACTGTTCATGTAACTAGGTTTAAAGACATATATCTGTTCAAGTTTTATGTTGTTCTAGTGAGCTTAGGGAAAGTTATTTTAAAGTGGATTAATTTCATCTTTGGTCCTATATTTTCTTGCTCAGTGTTTCAGTTTACAATATTAAGGGATGGAGGTTTCAAGCAAAGGAATTATTAGGGGGTAGTATGGTTTGGATATGAACTACTTGGTTCAGATTGGTGGTGGAATTGAAAAGTAATTACATTGTGATGGTGCTAATTTTTCCAGTGAGTCATTTATGAGTTTTTATTGAACTGATTATTAGACGGTGGGGCTTGACATCAAAATAGAAAGAGCAATAACAGACCTCCCACCCATGAAAAACCCAGGGCCAGCTGGATTTACAGTGGAATTCTGCAAGGCCTTCAAAGCAGAACTCACACCAATACTCCTCCAACTCTTCAATGAAACTGAAAGTGAAAGTTCACTACCAAACTCTTTCTACTAAGCCATCATAACCCTCATCCCAAAATCAGGCAGGGACTCATCAAAGAAAGAGAACTATGGACCCATATCTTTGATGAACATCGATGCAAAACTTCTCGAGAAAATCTTGGCCAATCAAATTCAACAACTCTTAAAAATATCATATGCCATGATCAAACAGGATTCATTTCAGGAATGCAAAACTGGTTCAATATATGCAAATCAATGTAATCGATCACATCAACAAGAACAAGGATAAGAACCATATGGTTATCTCAATAGATGCAGAAAAAGCATTTGACAAAATCCATCACCCCTTTATGATGAAAACTCTAGAAAACTAGGAATCCACAGAACATTCCTCAATATAATAAAGGCTATGTATGACAAACATACAGTCAGCATTATACTTAATTGTGAAAAGCAAAAGCCATTTCCTCTAAATTCAGGAAAGAGACACTTCTCTTTAATTCTCTACACTTCTCTTTAATTTATCATTAGAGTGCCTAGCTACAACAATAAGATGCAAAAAAGGAGATCCAAATAGGGAAAGATGAAGTCTCCCTCTTTGCAAATCACATGATCTTGTATTTAAAGAACCCCATGGTCTCCACTCCCAAGTTACTCAAGCTGATCCCAAACTTTGGCAAAGAAGCAGGGTATAAAATTAACCCTCAAAAATCAATGGCTTTTCTGTATGCCAATAACGAGAAGAGTGTGGCTGAAATCAGGAAAGCAACTACTTTTGTAATAGCCCCACAAAAAATAAAATACCTAGGAGTTACTAAAGAAATGAAGGACTTCTATGATGAAACTTCAAAAACCTGACAAAGGAAATTAAAGCAGAACTAAAGAAGTGGAAAAATCTACCATGCTCCTGTATTGGAAGGATCAACATCATGAAAATGGTAATACTGCCAAAAGTTATCTATAAATTCAATGCATCAATATCCCACCCTCATTCTTCAAGGGAATAGAAGAGGCAATCCAAAAATTCATATGGAACACTAAAAGACTCCGAAGAGCAAAAACAATCCTTAACAGAAAGAATAGTGCTGGGTGAATATCAATACCAAATTTCAAACTCTACTACAAAGCCATAGTAATCAAAACAGCTTGGTACAGGCACAAGAACAGACCTCAGGACCAAGGGAATAGAATTGAAAACCTAGAAATGAACCCACAGACCTATAGCCACCTAATCTTTGATAAGGGAGCTAAAAAAATAAAATGGAAGAAAGACAGCTTCTTCAGTAAATGATGCTGGCAAAATTGGTTAACCACCTGTAGAAAATGAAACCTAGATCCTTATATATCACCCTGCACCAGAATCCACTCCAAATGGATCAAAGATCTCGAAGTAAAAGCAGATACCCTGAAAACATTACAGGAAGGAATAGGAGAAACCTCAGGTCTCTTTGACACAGGCTGAAATGTTCTTAATAAAGACCCAGAAACACAACAAATCAAAGAAAGACTGGACAATGGGATTGCATGAAACTGCAGAGCTTCTGCATGGCAATGGACATAGCTAGCAAGATCAATAGAAAGCCCACAGATTGGGAAAAGATCTTCACTAGCCATACAATGACAAGGGTCTCATATCTAAAATATACTTAGAACTCAAAAAAGTAAATCCCCCAACCACAAATCCTCAAAGAAACAACCACCTTATTAATAAGTGGGCTAAACACTTAAAGAGAGACTTCTCTGAAGAGGACATAAGAATGGCTAGTAGACACATGAGGAAGCCACAATACTTGGTAAGAAATGTACTCATTACCTTGCCTATGTAATTGTAAACCCTCTGTATGGTATTTTCACAATAAAAAAAATAGTCTTATGGGGACTTTTCTTCCAGGGCTGGCTTTGAACTGTGATTCTCAGATCTCAGCCTCCTCAGTAGCTGGGATTACAGACATGAGCCACTGGCACCTGGCTTCAAATAGTCATTTTCAAAATGATGAATTGCTTGGTGCTTCTGGCTCACATATATAATCCTAGCCATAGTTAGGATTACCAAAAAAAAAAAAAAAAGAAAGAAATGCTCAACTTCTCTAGCCATAAAAGAAATGCAAATCAAAACAACATTGAGATACCACCTCACCCCAGTTAGAATGGCTAGAATCAAGAAATCTAGTAACAGATGCGGGGGGGGGGGGAGGAGGGAGGGGAGGGGGATGTAGCCAAAAAGGATCCCTGCTGCATTGTTGGTAGAAGTGTAAACCCATTCAACCATTCTGGAAAGCAGTATGGAGGTTCCTCAAAAGACTCCACATAGAGTTTCCCTATGACCCAGCAATCCCACTTTTGGGCATTTACCCAAATGATCACAAACAAGGTCATACCAAAGCTACCACCACAACCATGTTTATCGCAGCATTATTCACCATAGCTAAAATATGGAATCAACCCAGATGCTCCTTAGTAGCTGAATGGATCAAGAAAATGTGGCATATATATATGTATACACACACACACACACACACACACACACACACACACACACACACACACACACACACACACACATACACACACACACACACACACACACACACACACACACACACACACACACTGGAATGCTATGCCTCCATCAGAAAGAATGACATTGCCCCATTTGTTAGGAAATAGACTTGGGAAAAATTACATTATGTGAAGTAAGCCAGGCCTACACAAACAGAGGTCCCATGATTTTCCTAATTTTTCAATAACCAGTATATGTCTAGGACAAGCAGAAAAGGTCAAAAGCTATGTACATATCACCATATAAGATGATGCTACGCAAATTAAACCCCAAGATAGTGACACAAGAGGTTTTATCTTTGTTGCTGTTGTTTTTAATGTACTTATAATGTACTATGTGATTTTTTTGTTTCTTTTGTATGTTTTTCCCCCATGGTATAACCCCTGCTTTCACTGTATTTGATTCTGGTGCCCTGCATCTTGTATATACATTTTTTTCTAATTAGGGAGGGGAAGGGAAATAATAAAATGCTAAAATAAGGATACAGGTTGACCCATTGTAACAATGAGGTGTACAAGACACTATGTTGAAAATGAACTTTACAGCTTGAGAGGGGGAGGGGGAAGTTGGGGAGGTGGGGAGGAAAGGGATGGTAGGGGAAATACAAAGGAGGGGGTAACAATGCTCTATAGGAAATGTACTCATCACCTTACTCATGTAACTTAACCCCTTTGTACAGTATCTTTACAATAAAAATGTATTAAAAGAAAAAGACGGTGGGACTTGAATGAAGAAAGCTAACTGAGAGGGGCCTTCAAAGGATACCAATATGGAAATAAATAATACACACACACACACACACACACACACACACACACACACACACACACACACACACACACACACACATATATATAATTAGCATCAAATAGATGTACAATGGTGTTTGATTTTAATATGTCATTTATGGACAATGCTTCTCAAAGATGAATACATGGCGCCTTCCTGTCTTAGCTTGTTGGCTCTCATGAGATCCACAGCTTTCCTCTGTGAGGCCCTTTCCCAGTGATGTTCTTCCTTGACACAGGCTGAAGAGTAATGGAACCAGCTGACCATGGACTGAATCCTCGAAAACCACAAACTAAAAGAAATATTTCCCCCCTTTAAGTTTCTTCTTCATCAATGAAAAGTTACACCTATAGAAGGCTAGGGAAAAATGTCTCTTAAATGATCTTGATACTTTTGTATTATTCCTTAACCCCTCCCAACTTCCCTATGATGATAAAGAAAATCATGGACATAAAATCAGTTGTTTATGAATACACATCTAGCAAGCGAGAGGGAGGGAGTTCTAACTAATGATGTTGGATTCTGATTGCTTGAAGTTTTTCTACTATGCCCAAAAGGAAAGCTTTTACATATGTACATATATGTTTATACTATTTTTCATTTACCTACATATATGTTTATGCTATTTTTTCATTTAGCCAAAAGGTTGATAAATTAAGATCAATTTTGACTTGTTTATGGAATTATTAAAGATTGTTAGAAAAGCTAAATAAATGATAATCCCAAGTTATTGTTCCAATATATAACAACCTTCACCATCAGGAAATGATTCCCTTAGTTATCTTTTAGTAATTGTAAAAGGGGTTTCATTTCATATGTCAGTTTATAAGTACAGGGTAGCTTAATATCAACTCTTCTATCAGTCTCCCCCATCTTTTCTAACTCCACTTATTCCAAGTTATCTGGTTCCTTTTTCACATATGTACATTGAATATTAGGACTGTATTAGCTCACCCTTCCTTGCCATTTATCTGTCCTCTCTTCTTTTGAATCCAATCCCCAGACAAAACGTATTTAAGTTTCCTGGTATTCATTTTCTTAAACTGTTTGTTGTTTGAAAGACTTACATCATTGGAATCTTTTTCTGTGTATACCATACTTTAAGTCAATTTGTGTATATATGCATATTACCCCCATTTTAAACTATGCTTATAATTTAATCTAATTTCCACTTAAGCTTTAAGTGTTTTTTCATATATGTGTTCTTTTATTTTAACTTTATTTTATTATAAAGCTGATGCACAGAAGGGTTACAGTTACATATATAAGGTAATGAGTACATTTCTTTTTTCTTTTTTCTTTATTGTGAAAATAACATACAGAAGAGTTACAATTACATGGGCAAGATAATGAGTGCATTTCTTATCAAGCATTGTTGCCTACTCCTTTGTTTCCTCTTCCTGTCACTTAGCATCTCCCTCCCCACCCCCCCATACACCTCCCCCAGCCAAAGTTGTAAAGTTCGCTTTTTGACATAACAAACGAGTACATTTCTTGTCGAACAGTGTTACACCCTCCCTCATTTTCTCCCACATTCCCTCCTCCCCCAGACACCTCTCCCCTCAACTTGTAAAGCTCATTTCCAGCATAGTGTTTGTTACTGAGGATCGCTGTTGCATTGGTTAATCCTTTGTCCCACCATTTCTATGATTACCCTTCCCTTCCCTAAAGCAGATAAAATTATATACAAGATAAAGGGTATCAAAATTAGAAACAGTGACCATGGGAAACAAACCAGAGGAGAAAAAAATTGAAAGACAAAATAAGTGTAAACACTACACTATAAAGAAAAAAATCTCTTGCTCCCATATCATGAAGATGATCTCAATTAGCATCACTTTATGTGGTCATATGTACATAGCTATTGGGCTATTGTGAACCTCTGCTAGGACTATCCTAGACATATACTAATTATTATAAATGAAGGAAACCATGGGATCTATGTTTCTTTGGGTCTGGATTAGTTCATTTAATTAGATTTATTCCAAGTCTTTCCATTTCCTTACAGATAGGGTGATGTCATTCTTTCTGATGGAAGAAAAGAATTCCATGATGTGTATATATACTACCTTTTCTTAATCCATTCCTGTACTGAGGGGCATCTGGGTTGATTCCATATCTTAGATACAGTAAATAATTCTGAGCTTTATTTCATTTGATATAATTTTTTTCCACTTTCATCCAGGAAATGATTCTTTATATGAGGCCCAACTCTTCTAATAGTTTGGTTTACTTCTTCCTGCTTTGTCCAAATTGAAGCTTCAGTTGACAACTGTGGCCTATATTAGTTTTAGAAAGTAAGAGTGGTATTCTGAAAAGTGGTATTGTAAAGCATATTTTTAGTGCTAGGTAGTACAATTATGAAGCTGATATAATCAAACTTACCCTCCATGTCAGTTAATATTCTGCTCCCCTCCATGATGCATAAACATCCATGCTATAGAAAGACTATCTCGTACAATTGTCTTTCCTTACTTAGCCCCTTGAGGGTTTTCTCAAAGTTCTCCACAGACCCTCCTCAAATATAATCCCTTATTTTTGGATGCCTAGGTCTAATAAAACAAAGATTCTATTTTCCCTTGCTGAACTACATTTCATTTAGATAGCTTGATTTTACTGTAAAAGCACAAATGTGGCCTGCACATGGAAAACTAACACAGTGAATTGTTTATAGGAGAAAATATAACTAAAGTATTTAAGTTAAAATAGCTATTTTTACATAATTGTTTCCAACTATGAATTGAAGACCTTAGAATGGAAAGTAGCAGCAGTACAATATAGCAATACACATTAAAAGCTATGTTTCCATTTAATTTTTGCAGTTATGCCCTAAACAAAGATATTGTCATTGATTTTGAAAATGATCTATGAAATTACTATCACCTGCTAAGCTATAATAATTTTCATGAGACTAAAGCTCCATTACATCAATTTAAAAATATATCTAGCACTTCATATAGAATGAGAGAAATTAAAGAATATCAGTACAAATTTGAATAAATGAATGAATGAATGAGCAACTTAATGATATGAGACTAAGAAATAAGTATGTGAAAGTTACTTGATGCAAATAAAATTAAGGAATCTCTGCTGTAGGTTAGTTTCTGTAGCTCAATATCTGTGGTGTTCCTAGGAATAACATTATGGTATCACCTTACAGAGATGAGTTCCCAAGCTTCAAATTCTGTCCATTGCACAACAAAGCCTTTGCCCTTGGAGTACCATGTGAGGCTAATGGAGGAGAAAAGGAAAGTCTTCTAAGTGTCTGGAGCAGATGTCTCAAAGAGTAAGTGCAAAGTATCTGCTCTTTTCTTGTTGTTATTGCTTTTTATTCTGATGAGGCAAAAATCATAACAATTGTAACAGATTTTTGGCATAAAGTATATTAGAATATGAGGCAGCAAGAGGAAGCCAGTGAGAAAACAGCAAGAAATAATGATTTAAATCAAGGGAAAAATCTTAACATTCAAAGAGAAGTTACAATTGTTACAAAAGGTTTTGTTTTCCAGAGTATTTTGGAATGTGGGCAAATGGACCAAGCATAGTTGGAGCTCATAGATGACAGATGACAGCAAAAAAGAGATGGACCCTGAGGATAAAAAGAACATGATGTGAGCATGAAAACAAGTGGTTGTTGATTTAGATTAGAAATTTCAGAAATAGAATAGTGGGAACATTTTATTCAATAAAGGTAACACACACTAATGGGACAAAGATGAACTGTTAAAACATGGTGGTGGAAAATTGAACTAAGGAAAAGAGATGGGACCAGATTCCAATCCTGTGCCAATATGCTTAGATGGATTCCTTACATCTAGAAAAATAAACAACAGAGAAGACTGAAAATAGTGCTTGCTTGTTTATGGCTGGATTATTACCACTTCAGCAACATCTCCAGTCTAGCTTTTTGCTGATATTTTGGAGACAGAGTCTCAGGGACTTATCTTTTTTTTTCAATTTTAGTATATTTTTTATTATAAAAATACTGTACAGAAGGGTTAGAGTTGCACGAGCAAGGTGATGAGTACATTTCCTATCAAGAATTGTTGCCTCCTCCTTTGTTTTTCCCCTACCATCCCTTCACTCTCACTTCTACAACTACACTCCCTACACACCCACCTAAATTGTAAAGTTTGTTTTTCAACATAGTGTCTTGTATGTCTTTGTTACAATTGGTCAACCTGTATCCCCATTTAAGCATTTTGTTTTTTCCCTTCCCCTCCCCAAATTAGAGAAGTGTTTTACAAGATACAGGGCACCAACATCAAATACAGTGAAAACAGGAGTTATACCATGTGGGAGGAACATACAAAGCAACAAAAAAATTGCATGGTACATTATAAATACGTTAGAAACAATACCAAGAAAGAAAAAACCACTTGTGTCCCTATCTTGGGGTTCATTTTGCTTAACATCATCTTATCTGGTCATATGTACATAGCTTTTGACCTTTTCTGCTTATATACTAGTTATTGCAAATAAAGGAAACCATGGGACCAGGGTTTCTTTGGGCCTGGCTTACTTCACTTAATGTAATTGTTTCCAAGTCTTTCCATTTCCTAACAAATGCGGGTGATGTCATTCTTTCTGATGGAGGATTAGAATATATACATATATACATATATATATATATATATATATATATATACATACATACATACATATACACACACTACATTTTCTTGATCCATTCGTCTATTGAGGGGCATCAGGGTTGATTTCATATCTTAGCTATTGTAAAAAATGCTGCAATAAACATAGTTGTGCTGGTAGCTTTAGTATGGTCTTGTTTGTGATCATTTGGGTAAATGCCCAAAAGTGGGATTGCTGGGTCATAGAGGAGCTCTATGTGGAGTCTTTTGAGGAATCACCACACTGCTTTCCAGAGTGGTTGAACAACTTTACACTCCCACCAACAATGCATTAGGGTTCTCTTCTGGCCACATTCCCCCCAGCATCTGTTGTTATTAGAGTTCTTGATTCTAGCCATTCTAATTGAGGCGAGGTGGAATCTGAATGTTGTTTTGATTTGCATTTCTTTTATGGCTAGAGAGGTTGAACATTTCTTCAGGTGTCTATTGGCTATTCTTATTTCCTCTTCAGAGAAGTGTCTCTTTAAGTCTTTAGCCCACTTGTTTATTGGGCAGTTGTTTCTTTGAGGATTTGTTATTGGGGGATTTAATTTTTTGAGTTCTAAGTATATTTTAGATATGAGACCATTAGATATTTAGATATGTCCATTGTATGGCTAGTGAAGATCTTCTCCCAATCCGTGGGCTTTCTATTGATATTTCTAGCAATGTCCTTTGCCATGTAGAATCTGCAGCTTCATGCAATCCCATTTGTCCAACCTTTCTTTGATTAGTGTTTCTGGGTCTTTATTAAGAACACTTCAGCCTGTGCCAAGAAGGTTTCTCCTATTTTGTCCTGCAATGTTTTCAGGGGGTATGCTTTGATTCCGAGGTCTTTGATCTATTTGGAATTGATTCTGGTACAGGATGATATGTAAGGATTTAGCTTTAGTTTTCTACAGGTGATTAACCAATTTTGCCAGCATCATTTACTGAAGAAGCTGTCTTTCTTCCATTCTATTTTTTTTTAGCTCCCTTATCAAAGATTAGGTGGCTATAGGTCTATGGGTTCATTTCTGGGTCTTCAGTCCTTTTCCATTGGTCCTGAGGTCTGTTCTTACGCAAGTACCAAGTTGTTTTGATTACTATGGCTTTGTAGTGGAGTTTGAAATTTGTTATTGATATTCATCCAGCACTATTCTTTCTGTTAACGATCGTTTTTGCTGTTCGGGATCTTTTATTGGTCCACATTAATTTTTTGATTGCTTCTTCTATTTCATTGAAGAATGAGGTTGGAATATTGATAGATACCACATTGAATTTGTAGATAGCTTTGGCAGTATTGCCATTTTCACGATGTTGATCCTTCTAATCCAGGAGCATGGCAGATTCTTCCACTTCCTAAGTTCTGTTTTGATTTCCTTTTTCAGGTTTTTAAAGTTTTCATCTTAGAGCTCCTTTACTAACTCCTAGGTATTTTATTTTTTGTGGGGCTATTACAAAAGGAGTTCGTTTCCCAATTTCAGCCACGCTTTTCTCATTGTTGACATTCAGAAAAGCCACTGATTTTTGAGGGTTAATTTTATTCCCAGCTACTTTGCCAAAATTTTGAATCAGCTTGAGTAATTTGGGAGTGGAGTCTGTGGGATTCTTTATAGACAAGATCATGTCATCTGCAAAGAGAGAGACTTTGACTTCATCTTTCCCTATTTGGATCCCCTTTATTTTGCATCTTGTCTTATTGCTGTAGCTAGGTATTCTAATGCTAAATTCAAGAGAAGTGTAGAGAGTGGACATTCTTGTCTCATTCCTGAGTTAAGAGGACATGACTTTTAAGTATAATGCTGGCTGTAGGTTTGTCATATAAAGCCTTTACTTTATTGAGGAATATTCCATGGATTCCTAGTTTTTCCAGAGCCTTCAGCATAAAAGGGTGTTGGATCTTGTCAAATGCTTTTTCTGCATCTATTGAGATAACCATGTGGTTCTTATCCTTGCTCTTATTGATGTGATGAATTATATTAATTGGTTTACATATATTAAACCAGTTTTGCATCCCTGAAATGAATCCTGTTTGATCGTGGTGTATGATTTTTTGGATGAATTGTTGAAGTCGATTGGTGAAAACTTTGTTGAGAAGTTTTGCATCGATGCTCATCAAGGAAATGGGTCTGTAGTTTCTTTCTTTTTTGGGGCGGGGGGGTTCGGTTGTAGGCCTGAACTCTGGGCCTGGACGCTGTCCCTCAGCTCTTCAACTCAAGGCTAGCACCCTACCACTTGAGCCACAATGCCACTTCTGGCTTTTTTTTCTGCTTATGTGGTGCTGAGAATTGAGTCCAGGGGGCATGCAAGGCAAGTGCTCTACCACTGAGCCACCTTCCCAGCCCCTATAGTTCTCTTTCTTTGATGAGTCCCTGTCTGGTTTTGGGATGAAAGTTAAGATGGCTTCATGGAAAGAGTTTGCTAGTGGAATTTTTCTTTTAATTTCTTTCAAAGCTCTACTTTGAAGGCCTTATAGAATTCTGCTGTAAATCCATCCAGTCCTGGGCTTTTCTTAGATAGGAGGTCTCTTATTGCTGTTTCTATTTTAATGCTTGATATGGGTCTGTTAAGTTGGTTTAACTCATCTTTGTTTAGTTTTGGTATGTCGATATTTGCTAGGAAATCATCCCTTTCTTCCAGATTCTCAAACTTATTAGCATAAAGGTTTGAGAAGTATTCCCTTATAATGTTCTGAATCTTGGTTGTTTCTGTGGTGATGTTTCCATTCTCATCTCTGAGTTTGTTTATTTGGGTGTGCTCTCTTCTTTCTGATATGATTTGCTAAGGGTTTGTCAATTTTGTCAATTTCTTTGAAGAACCAACTTTGTTTTCTTGATTCTTCCTGTGGATTTTTTAGATTTGAATTCGTTTAATTTTATTATTTCTTTCTGTCTACTGGATTGGGGTTTAGCTTGCTGCTCTTTTTTAAGGAGGTTCAGATGTCTCATTAAATTGTTGGTTTCAGATCTCTCCAATTTGTTGATGTAGGAACTCAGAGCTATAAACTTGCCTCTGAGTACTACCTTTGCTGTCTCCCAGAGAAGTGTTAATTTGTGTGTTCATTTTTGCTGAATTTGGACAAGTTAGCTTTGTGACCTAAAATGTGGTTTATTTTGGAAAATGTTCCATGTGCTGCTGAGAAGAACATGTATTCTGAGGCTGCTTGGTGAATATTTGGTAGAGATCTGTTAAGTATAGTTGTTCTATGCAGTTGTTTAGACCTGTGGTTTCTCTGTTGAGTTTTTGCCGAGTTGAATCTATCTAGTGGGGATAGTGGTGTGTTAAAGTCCCCAACAATTAATGATTTTGGATCTTTGTGAGATTTGAGGGAAAGTAGTGTTTCTTGGATAAATTTGGGTGCTCTGTTGTTTGGTGAATAGATATTTAGAATTGTTATATCCTTCTGAAGGAGAGATCCCTTAATTTGTATGTAGTGACCTTCTTTATCTCTTCTTCCTAATTTTAACTTGAAATCTATTTTATCTGATATTAGGATTGCAACTCTTGCCTGTTTATGGGGGCCGTTTGCTTAGTGGATTTTATTTCAGCCTTTCACTTTCAGAATATGTTTATATTTATGGGAAAGGTTTGAGTCTTGAAGGCAGCAGATAGAAGGATCTTGCTTTTTAATCCAACTACTGGAGAGTTAAATCCATTAATGTTGAGAGTTAGGACTGAGAGGTGTTTGGTAGTTCTTGCCATGTTATCCACCTCCTTGGGGCTGTGATAACTGGGTTCTTCCTATGGTTCTTGGATTCTCAGTTTGGGTGCGGTTTCTTGGCCTTTATTGTGCTCTTGTTTGTTTTCTTTGTGTAGGACATCTTTAAGTATCTTTTGTAGGGTTGGTTTGGTGGAGATATATTGTTGCAGTTTTTCTTTGCTGTGGAAGGTTTTTATTTGACGTCCATTATGAAGGAGAGTTTAGTTGGGTACAGTATTTTTGGTTGATAATTGTTTGTCTTTAAGGCGTGGCATATATCATTCTAGGCTCTTCTTGCTTTAATTGTCTCTGCTGAGAAATATGAGGTTATTCTATTTCCCTTTGTAGGTGATTGATCTTTTCTCCTTGACAAATTTAAGGATCCTTTCCTTGGCCTGAATTGATCCTGTGCGGATTATAATGTGACGGTGGGATGTCTTGTTCTGGTCTGGTCTATTTGGGGTTCTAAAAGCTTCATGTATGTGAATTGACCTATCTTTTTGCATGTTTGGGAAGTTCTCTGCTAGGATCCGGTTAAATAAATTTCTTAGACCATTCACTTCTGTCACTAGGTGCTCCTCTACTCCCATTATCCTCAGAGTAGGCCTTCTGATGGTGCCTTCTAAATGTGGTATAGATCTCATATTTCTTGGATTTGTCTCAGATCATTGTATGTTCTTTCTCTATAATATCTCAGCTTTATTCAAAGCCTAGATGGTCTAAACTACTGTCAAGTCTTTCTACTGTTTTATTTCCCTTCCTTCTAATTGGTCGGCTTTGATGGCTTCAAATTCTTTGTTGGAGCTTTGTTTGAGATCTTGTATGGCCTTCTTTACTTCCTTAATCTGGTATTAATGTTTATTCTCAAATCTCTTAGTTGATTGTTTATGGTTTCATTGGATTCCCTTTCCTTCTGAAGGGCTCCACTCAGCATTCCCTTTATGGTTTCCCTGGATTCCTTCAGCTGTCTGTTTATGAATTCCATTAATGGCTCTATTGATCTTTGTCTATTCTTTTCCTGCTCATGCAATTCCTGTATTACTCTTTGACTGTTCTCAGCCTGCTCACACAATGCCTTTATTACTCTGATTTTTCTCAGCCTGCTCATGTAATAACTGTATTAATCTTTGAGTACCTTCCTCATGCTCATGAGATTCCTGTATTAATTTTTGGTTAGCCTCAACATGCTCATGAAGTTCCTGTGTTAATCTTTGGTTGCCTCATCTTGCTCCCTATCAAGCTCACACTGAGCCCTTTGCAGGTTTTCAGTCTTTTTATTCACCATGTTTACCAGTAGTGTTTGTAGAGCTTTTTGAGAACGCTCCTCTGGATTATTCATTAACTGTTCTGTCACATGATTATCATGAGTGGGAGTTGAGATACTTGGACTTGCCATTTTTCTTGTTTCTCTGGCTTGTTCTGCCCATTTGGTATGAAAATAACACCAATTTCATGCCAGAACACTATTTTAATGCAAGCATCAACCAGAGTCCTGTAGTTGCACAGTCAAAATGGCTGTAGCTACAATCTAATTCAACAGACACAATCTATTCAACATCAAACTACTATGGATTAATGGGCTAAGAACATCAAATACAGTGAAAACAGGGGTTATACCATGAGGGAGAGACATATAAAGCAACAAAGAAATCACATGGTACCTTATAAATACATTAGAAACAATATCAAGGAAGAAAAGAAACACTTGTGTCCCTATCTTGGGATTCATTTTCCTTAATATCATCTTATCTGATCTTTTCTGCTTGTCCCAGACATAGACTAGTTATTGCAAATAAGGGAAACCATGGGACCTATGTTTCTTTGCGCTTGGCTTACTTCACTTAAGGTAATTTTTTCCAAGTCTTTCCTTTACCTAACAAATGGGGCAAAGTCATTCTTTCTGATGGAGGCATAGAATTCCATATTGTATATATACCACATTTTCTTGATCCATTCATCTACTGAGGGGCATCTGGGTTGGTTCCATATCTTAGCTATGTTAAACAATGCTTTTTTAAAATATATTTTAAAGTATTTTTATTGTAAAGATAGTGTACAAAGGGGTTACAGTTACATGAGTAAGGTAATGAGTCCATTTCCTATCGAGCATTGTTAGCCCCTCCTTTGTTTTTCCCCTACTGTATCTTCCCTTCCCCCTCCCCAACTCCTCTCCACCCATGCCTGCCCAAGTTGTAAAGTTCATTTTAACATAGTGTTTTATACATCTCATTGTTACAATGGGTAAACCTGTATCCTTGTTTCAGCATTTTGTTAGTTCCTTTCCCCTCCACAAATTAGAAAAACGTATATACAAGATGCAGGGTACCAGAATCGAATACAGTGACAACAGAGGTAATACCATGGGGGAAGTACATACAAAAGAAACAAAAAAATCACATAGTACATTAAAAACAACAGCAACAACAATAAAAACCTCTTGTGTCCTTATCTCAAGGTTCATTTTGCTTAGCATCATCTTATATGGTCATATGTACATAGCTTTTGACCTATTGTGTTTGTCTGGTAATATTATTCTAGATGTGTCCTAGTTATTGCAAATAAGGGAAATCATGGGACCTATGTTTCTTTGGGTCTGGCTTACTTCATTTAATATAATTTCTTCCAAGTCTTTCCACTTCCTAACAAATGGGACGGTGTCATTCTTTCTGATGGAGGCATAGAATTCCACTATATATATGTATATATATAATTGTATATCACATTTTCTTGATCCATTCATCTACTGAGGGGCATCACAAAAATGATTCTTTATTAACCAAAAGAACAAAATTTAGACAACTAGGTGTTAGAAGCCTATGTACCAATTTATGGGCATTGTGAGATATTAAAAGAGCAGAAATTAATTCTTACTAGGATTTTTAAGTTGTGGCCTTCTTTTGGTTGAATAAGTTCTTCAGGGTAGGGACGCCGTGACCATATACTGATGGCTTTTTAAGAGAAAGTAAGGCCAGAGGATATACACACCAGCTTCTTGTCTGCTACTCTGTTATGCCCCATGTCACCTTGAGGCTTTGCCAACAGGAATACCTTTTCCAAATGTAGGTCTTTGACATTAAACCAGAGGAGGAGTAAGAGCCAAAACAAAACAAATAAATATATCTAATTTTTACCTACCCTATGCAATTAGCAATAGAAAACAGACAGGTAGCACTCATATACTGGCTATAGGGTGTTGTCTGTGATCTGTTGCTTAAACACCTGCACATGGCCTTTGTCCATGTGTTCTTCTTATGCTTTAGCTTCCTTGGCTCATGACAGCTGGATTCCAAGACCAAGCATTTCAAAGTAGCAAGGGAGAAGTGTATGGCATTTTAAGGATATATCCATTTTAATGATTTACACTAAACAATAATCCTGCTCAGATTACAGGAAATGGGACACAAATCTTATTACCTGACATAAGAAACGCTAAGGTCACATTTTAAGAAGAATGTGTGGGAGGAGAAATATTCTTTGGGAAATGATAGCTATGTCCCTTCAATAGGGAGCAGACTGATGTGATGATGGAGGGCCAGTAGAGGAATACGTTGGGAAAAGATATCAAGGGCAGTGGTTGAAACCCCATTATTTTAGGCTCACTCAACAGTGGCAATTATGTCCCCTTCCCTGTGGTTATGTCTTACATACCAGCCAACATTCTCCATAGCCTGACTAAATTCTATACAGTTTTCTTCCTAATGCAGATTTCTGTCCTCCTTTTCTTTAGAACATTTACTTCAGAAAACTTGCAGTTGTTCTGACATGAAATTCATCTTTTAATATCTGGCCAGTTTAACAACCCAAGAATCACTGTCTTGTGGACTAGGGAATTATTTCAGCTTGAAGCAGAGGTGTTCGCCTAATGCCTCAACTTATGAACAACAACAACAACAACAACAACAACAAAAATTATTGCTATTAAACTAAGTCTTTGTAATTACCTATTAGGCAACAAATTGTGTTAGGAGCTCACAAATACGCAAGTGTGATAGCTTAATTTCTTGCCTTGAAATGTTATACACAGATTTGAGTATGCCTCTTTTTTTTGATTCCTAGAGGAGGTTCTGCTTATAGCCACAACCTCTGAGTGAAACAGTGGATGTTATCTTGCATTGGTAAGTATGGGGGCAGATGGGAAACCATGTGTTCTGTTGATCGAAGGACAGACTGTTTTAGTAATTTTGGAAAGCAATCTGACAACTTCTTATGAAATTATGAAATTATGACCCAGCAATTCCTTTTTCTGGGATCTTTTTTTGGTAATGTTCATGTGCACAAAGGGGAATTACCTATAAAAAACATAACCTATATTATGTTACACATGTAAGCTAAATAATTACCTCTCTATATACACTACCCATACATATATTTTTATACATACCTTTATAATTCAGTACTATTTGTGGTTATTTCTACCTGGTGTCTATTACATGGTAGGGAAAAGTAAAATATGGTAGATACACTGAGTGCTAGGAAACAGAAACAACGGATCCATTCATCAGACAGCATTGTCAATAAAAACTAAATAGCAAAGTGATGAATACTAAATATTTAAGAAAACATATATGGCATATCAGGTATGCAAAAATACCATCATATAAAATAGTTTATATTCCACAAGGTCACATATAAGTCAAGGATATATAGTATGTGTATTATTGTGGTCATCTATGTGGCTGAGGGCAACTGGATTGATAAGCCTCATATGAAGGAAGATAAAAAAACAACCCTTGCATAGACCAGAAAATATGATGTCTGTACAAGATGCAATGTATTCAGCAGCCAACATATTGAACTGAGACTATTTCAAGATAACTTTTAAAGATAATAAAAATATATTTAACAAAAGGGAGGAAAAGAAAATAAGAGGCAGAAAATAAAGAAAACATGAAACAAAAATGAAAAGGAAGAAAAGGATAGGGGAAGGAGGGAAGGGAAAGGATAAAGGAAGGGATGGAGGCAGAGAGGGAGGAAGGCAGGCAGGCAGGCAGGCTAATCAAACCAATAAGCCAATTTGCAAAGCTACAAGAGCAGATACACAGAGTCAGAACTTTGGCAAAACCTGTGTAATCAGTGCCATATGGGGTTCCCTTTACCATCAGACTTCAAGCCTGACATCCAAAGGCAAGATTCTCCTGATTAAGTGTTCTACTGATGGGATGGTTGTGCTTGGATTGGTTCATGCTTCTCTAAGAACCATTTAAAAAGACTACAAGGTTGTCATCCTCAAGCTAGAATAAGGTCCTTGTTCCTTGTGACAATGTTACGTTAGCATGACTTCTAATACTCTTTTGGATTACTTATTTGCCCAAGCTTTCATTTGTCTAGTCTTGGATGCTTCCTGTAATTCTGCATCTGTTCCCTGCCCTGTTGTCTCTCATGCTGCCAGTCAGATTCTGGCTCTGATCCTACACAGTTGACTCCATTCCCCTCTTTCACATTTCAGTTTCTCTTAGGATACCAGATTCCATACCAGAAACAAGCCCATGCCTCACCTCTGTCTTTTACCCAGCTTTGACTTAATATTTCCCTTTAATTGTTGACTTGACTCTGCTTACAGTTCCAGTGTATTAACGTAGACATTGTCATTTTCTGTAACGCATGGAAACTCCTTTTTCCAAATATTTTTGATCTTCAGTTGATCGTATCTGTTTATGCAACCTGTACAACCACAGCTGACTGCAGAGCCCAGATTTTGGAATCAGATGTACTGGGTTCAAATTCTGCACTTTCCCATTTGGCTTTTTTTTTCTCTGCAGCTCCTCCTGGGTAGTCAAACAAGCTCCAAGTATGACTCATGTTGATCATCCACCAAACTATTGATGTGTGTCTTCCCTGTGCTTGTTCAATTTTCATTTCCCTTTCACCTTTGAAGGCATTCCATTTAAATGTCTGTTTCTCTGAATAGCTTTTGGCATGTTTTCCATGCTTTCAAAGGGACTGTCCAACAATCTATCTGCAGCATTCAACATGTTGAGCACTTTCTCCTCTGACTTCTTCTTCAAGACACTCACCTATTCCCATGGCTTTAAATATCAATTATGTGTTCATATCTAATCTTTCTTTCTGTAGCTTTATAAGACCTTCACTTGGATGTCAAATAGACTTCCCAATGATAACACATCCAAAACCTTTTTGTTTTCTTTTTATATTGTTAAGCTTTCTAGGACCTACACTGGAGCCATGCCCTCTTCTTGTTCTTCAAATAAGATTTCATGTTTATGCTCTAGGCAGCCTGGGCCACAAGCATCCTATTTATACTTCCTACCTAGCTTTTTATTGTATGATACAGAGTCTTGTGAACATTTTTGTCTTCACTAGCCTTGAACCCATCTCTACCTTCTCAAACATAATTCTCAATCCCATGTCTCAATTGCAGTTTGATATTTGCTCAAGTGTGAAACTAGAAGCCATTATCTTTTTTTGCTCCATAATTTGTATCCGTACACTACCACATCGAGTTAAATTCTCCCTTAAAACACAATATGGATCTATCTTCTCTGCTTCTACTCTGTGAAGTGACCATAAATTCTTCCCTGTACTACCATAGTGATCTCATATCTTGCTTTCCGACCCTCTTTAGGTATTGTCTGTTAATGGTTTGTACAGAGGCCAGACTGACCTTGTAAAGCCATCAATTTCTATCTTTTTTTCTTTAACATATACTATACTTAAATATACTAAAATGGGTGACAAATAAACAACAGGACTTTATTTCTTTTTTTGTGTGTGGGGGGGTCCAGTCATGGGGCCTGAACTCTGGGCCTGGGCGCTGTCCCTCAGCTCTTCAGCTCAAGGCTAGCACTCTACCACTTGAGCCACAGCGCCACTTTCAGCTTTTTTCCTTTTGCTTATGTGGTGCTGAGGAATCGAACCCAGGGCCTCGTGCATGCAAGGCAAGTGCTCTACCACTGAGCCACCTTCCCAGTCCCCAGGACTTTATTTCTTACAGTTTTGAAAGTGAAGTCTAAGATCAAGCTGCCACAGGCTTTTTGTCTGGTAAAGGCCCAATGGGTGTGCCTTCATGTGACAGGTTCAAGGCAGCTCTCTAGGCCTTCCTGTATGAGGTTTCTTTATTTATGGGGACTCTCCTTTCATGAACCAGTAATCTTTGAAAGCATCTCCTTCTCTCTTGCCCTCTCTGTCTCTCTGTCTCCCCTCCCTTTCTGTCCCTGCTGCAGATCAAACACAGGGCCTGTGTATGCCAGACAAGCACTTACCACTGAGGTACATCCCCATCCCCAGAAGACCCATCCCTTAATACCATCTTCATGGGGATTAGTTTACAAAATGTAAGGTCTGAGGTGACATAGAATAGTCACACCATGGGGCATCTGTAATAAAATTATGATGAACCACAGGAATTGCCACCTCTGCAGCTTTATCTTGATGCCCTTCCATTTCCCATAGCATGTAATGTTATCTTCCGCTTCTGGTCTTGTACATGTAAAGGAGCCTCTCTGCTCAAAAAGCTGTCTTCCCATTTTCCTGACAGATGATTTGTAACCCCCATTAAATTTGTTCAAGGAATTTTTTCAAGGATGCCTTCTTCAACCTCCCAATCTAAAGGGGAGGGGGGTCTCTCTGGTATTATCTCTATGGCATGTGTTCTTTTCTTCAAGAAGACCAATGGTTTATGAGTTTTATGAGTGTCTACTTTTGTAATTTACATGTCTATATGTGCTGTTCTTCACTGGGTGTAACCCCATGAGGACCAAGGTTCTGCCACTTGGTACAGTGTCTAGGTACAACAGGTGCTTGAAAGTGTATCTTGCTTTTCCATTTTAGCATCAGCTATTTATAGTTCATTATTTTAAAAACTAGTTTTGAAAGTATGCTTGGCACGTAAGACAGTGTTCTTATGTAATATATAAAACTCAATGAAACCATCAGCATAAAAGCCAGAGATATACCCATCGTCTTCAAATGTTTCTCCTTTTGCCTTCCTGGCATGATTACTTAAGGTAAGAATAGTTTGTAAAATTTAAAATCCAGCACAGCGCTATTAGGATATGGGCACAATGTTGTATGGAACTCCAGAAAATTCAGCCATCTCCCTCCATCTTCCTACATCAGCCCTGGTGATGATCCTTTTCCTCTCCACTTCTTTGATCCTGACTATTACACTTTGAATATGAGAAATGTAGTATTTGTCTATCTGTGTCTGTACTATTTCATTTATCATAATATCCTCTAAGTGTATTATGTTCATTCTTCATTTTCATTGAGAAGTAACAATTTGTATATGTTCGTAGTGTAAAACTTCATGTTTTGAATGGTATATATAGAATGGCTAAATGAAGCTAATTAACACATGTACTACAATTACATTTGACTTAAAGGCAACTCTAGCAGCAACTTTCAAGGTGAACTTACTGTGTTGTACCATGGATTCTTAAACTTATTCCTCTTGCCAAATTGAAACTTTATATTATTTGACCAATGTCATCAAGATAGATTGAAAAACAGTAGGAATACTGGACTTTAATACTGCACCTCAGCATTGGACAAATTATGTCCTGTGTGGCTGTCAGGTTTAGTTGGTCTGGAGTAGAGTTTAATACAGATATTTCCTTATTTATTTTCTGTCTTGATTACAATCCATTGTCAGAAGTGAGGTAATAAAAAATCCATTACTGTAGTTTCATTATAATTTACAGGGGTTAATATATTATATATATATATATATATATATATATATATGATTATTATGTCTTTTTGGCAAAATCGACCCCTTTATCATTATATAATGATAAAATGTTTCCTTTTCTTTTCCTGTCTTTGTAGTGTTACTGAGAGTCAGTTGTGTCTGATGTGGGTATAGCTACCTTTGCTGTCTTTTGTTTTCCATTTCCATGAAATGCTTTTTTTCCATTTCTTACTTTCAATCTACGCATATTCTTAAAGGTGAAGTAAGTGTCTTATAGGAGCATATAGCTAGGGTTAATTAGTATTTTATCCATTCTATGTTTCTTTGATTGGAAAAATTAATCTATTTATATTCAAGAAATGTTTTGGTAAGTATTTATTACTGCATGTTGGCATTTTCCACTTATTTTGTAGCTCCTTTGATCTAGTTATATTTGCTATTTTGGACTTTTGTATTACAATGTAATTATTAACATACTAGTATCATATTATTCTGTATTTGGCAAAACCCATAGCTTTGACAGTAACTTTTATAATTTCAAGTTTCATGTTGCTACTAAGCATTTTTCATTTATATTCTAAAATCCCTTTAATATTTCTTATAAGGAAGGCATAGTGGTCATGAACTCCTTTAGCTTTAGCTTGTCTCAGAATGTCTGTATTTCTCCTTCATCACTGAAGTGCAACTTTATCCTCACAGATGTCAGCAAAGTGTTTCTCCTGTTTTTCCTTTCTGTGGGACCAGTCGTGCAGGGTGGGCCTGAGTCTGTAGGGAAGTTAGACCTCTAACAGGATGAGACAAAGGTCCCCCACAGGCCCTGTGCTGTGATGGGCTTGGGAGAAGTATGACCTGGGTAGAGAGAAGCTCTCTTTGCAACCTGCTTCACTGTGCCATTGCCACTTCTGGACTCTTCTAATAAGCTGTAATCTCTCATGTGCTATCTACAACTCTTGTATTTTTATACATGAGGATGTTTGTGTACATTAGTGTTTCTGCAGCTAGGTGTAGGGTGAAGCCATTCATTTTACCATCTTGTTCATGTCACTTTTCTTAGTCTCAATAATTATGAACTGATTCAGTAAATGTGTAAATCTACAGAGAGTTATCAGATGCATCCTTGTTACGATTCGAATGTTTTTGTGTTGAAACTAAAATTTCAAGGCAACAGTATTAAGAGGGGAGATTTAGGTGACAAGCCTAGAAGCCTCCACTCTCATGAATGGAGAGGTATATTATAAAATGACTAGGGTTGAGTTCACCTTCCATCTTCTCTGCCACGTGAGGTCATGGTGTTTGTTCCCTCCAGAGAACACGGCACCATCATGGAAGAGGAGACTGGGCTCTCTCCAGACACTCAACCCATTGTCATTGAACTTCTAGCCTCCAAAATTAAGAGAAGTAAGTTGTTATTTGTCAGTTCCCAAATCAAAGGTGTTTTGTTATTGGAGGACAAATAGACTAAGATAATCTTCACAACAACTCTATGAAGTTGGGGGAAAATCATACATCACCATCCTATATTTAAAATGAAAAGCAATCTGAGATTCAGTGTCACTTATTCCCAAACCATTCCCAAGCTTATTAAGTGAAGAAGTGACGGGATTAGAGGCACATTTAGATTTCAGACTCCATTCTGAAGTTCTCATCTACTCAGGAATGAGAGAAAGTAAAATGGCATACAACAAGAACAGGTCTATCAGTTCAGTGAGGGTTAAAGAACAGATATCTGAGTCTGAAATAGGCACAGATATTCAAGGATTAGTGTCAGGATTTGGTGGGTATCTGAAACACGTTAGGATGGTGTACTATTTTGTAAATGCATGTTTTTTTTCACAAGGCTACCTAATTTTAAGGTGATACTTATGTCAGCATGTATTCAGGGAAATCATCTATTGTTCTCTTTTTTGAGTTTATAAAATAAACTCCTCCACTATATTTGTTTCTAACTATCACTTAAAGGCTTCTTGTCATTATTATTAAAATTTAGTACTTTATTTTTCCATGCTGAGATTGAACTCTGAGCATTAGGTATACTAGATAAGTATTCTACCATTAAGGGAAATCCTTTGTCCCCAAGTCTAATCATATCGAATAGCCAACCACTCTTTAATAAATTGATAATCATTTTCAAGTCTTTAACTTAGGTGCCCTTAATGAAAGTCTTTAATAGTTCAAAGCTTTCACTTACTGTGCTTCCAATGCAGCTGGCTGGAGAGACCATTAAAATTTTTGTTAGGGTCAAGAAGAGATTTATATCTAATACTCTTGGATGTTTGAAATTTTTTGCATATTTCATTTCAGCAAGATATTATTGGTGATAATAATATAATTTGTTACTTTTGAAAAGAAGTTCTATGATCCAGTAACTTTGAAAAATGCTTACTTGGAAGAAATATAACTGATTTTATTTCTCTTACCTTCAATGGGGCGAACATACACTGACTATCCAAGGAGGTGAATGGCATGCAGAATTTGTGAAGCCTCTTTGAGTAAGGGACCTATTTTTTTATTGAGTGCACACTTTTAGAACTATTAGTTCTTAGACTGCATTTCTTAAAATGCAGTCTTTTTCTTTTTCTTTTTGCCAGTGCTGGTGCTTGAACGCAGGGCCTGAACACTGCCCTGAACTTCATTTGCTCAAGGCTAGCACTCGAGCTACAGTGCCACTTCTGGCTTTTTCTTTTTATGTGGTACTGAGGAATCAAACCCAGAGCAAAAACTCTACCAGTAAGCCACATTCTCAGCCCAGTAAGGCTACCTTTTTATTTTATTTAACTCTTATTTTTGCTTTTTGAGAGAATCTCTTTACACAGCAGAGGCTAGCCTCAAATTAATAGTCCTCTTGCTTTAGCTTCCTAAATGTTGGGGTTAGAGGCATGTACCACAAGGCTCTGTAGAAATATATTTGAGATATATATAAATATATATTAATATATTTGAGAAGTGACTTCATTGTAATAGACTCGCTAGTGAACTTAAGTTATTATAATGTAATAAAATTTCCCATAAATCTAAGCCATTAACAGATGTTTACCCTTTAATAACTATGCAATTAAAACAAAATCAGTTTGCTCATTAACTCAAAGGTTAATAAATTCATGTCCTATTTTGTTGCAACAATATGTCATACCACAAGATGGCACTAATACTTATCAAATTATTGCATGACCTATACTACTGTTAATCAAACAAGTTAGGACAGCTTTATTGAAGCTTATGATTTCTAGGCATTTTCTAATAACATATGCTTTATTATTTTTTGTATCATTATCATACAAATATTTCTCAGGATGATGATAGCATAACAAAAGAGTAAAATATTAAACTTGTAATAAAATTAAGATTTGTTGTTATTAATATCAAGTAAGAAAACACTCCATTAACTATCATCAAAAAATCGTTACTTGATAATTAGTTTTTTTAAAGAATTATTTTATATTATAAATCTTGGTTTCAAAAGTTTTAGAGAATATCATTTGTTTGTATCTGAGCACCATGACCAAATTGTTTGCAAAAGAGGCATTAGATGGTATCTGTAGTAAAGGAATACATGCCATAACTGTAGTAGACACTTGGAACATGTTATACAATTGTGTAGTCTTTCATATAATTTAGGTTCGACATAGAGCTATCTTGGTTTATACAAGTCTACTTTCATGTGGCAATAAACACATTATACACAAGATGGCAGCCTCTCTTCCTTTAAAATTCCTTTAAAAATCCCAAGTGCTAGGATTACATGTCTAGTTAGATTATGATTTTATACACATTTATTTCCACTCATGACTGAATTCCTATCCAGTGTGCTATCAAAGATCCTTATCATCGATGATTTTGAAATCCTCAAATCAAGTACTTTCTTCATGTGTTAAATTCCTTCATTTTTTTGTTAAAAAGTATTAATACTATACACTGGAAGTCTTTCATCAGGTGAAATAGCTACATATATTAAATTTTAAATAGGCTTATAGTATCATAGAGTTTCAGATAACAAAAGTAAACTAAAATCAAATTAACATATTCTAATACATTTAAATTTTATCTTTAAGGAGTTGTACAAAGTAGACACCATTTAAAAGGTAGTTTATAAATGCAACGCATATGGATGTGTCTCCCGTTTCAACATTCTCACCCATTCCTTGCAGCCTCCCCTCCCCTAGCTTTGCCTAATTGTGTGAGATACAATGAGTTATCAAATGCATTCTCCTACAGTTCTTTAAAAATTGAGTTAATAAGATTAATGGGACAGAGCATATGGATGATTAAAAATAATATTATAATAAAATACAGTATAGGAGAGACCTAAGCATTCCATTATTTTTTGAGGAGAAGGCACTTTAAACAAACTATTTATTAAGGAGTAAATAATAGGAACTTTTAAGGAGTAAATAATATGCAACTTTTGTGAGTAGTGGTTAGACTTAAGTTTATCTTGTTGCAGAGCCTAGGCTATTTAAGGAAAAGAATTTTCATGATGTGTTAGGGGTATGACTTAACTCAAGTCTCCCTTCAGATCAACTTCCTGGTAACTTCTCGAAGTTTAAATAAGCTACAATATGGAAGATAGTATATAAATTTCTTATAATACTTCAATTTGAATATAAGTTGCATTCCAATATGTACACTAGAGCAATTACAACAGTGTAGTAGATTTCATTCTTCCCAGAGAACCTTACTCCTACAGGCTGCAGACTTGCTTTTTGGTCAGTAATGAATGCTTTGACCTATAAATATAATAGATATTCTTTACCACTATCATTTTAACAAAGGGAAACAAGTTTCCCTTAGTCTATAGGTTTATACAACCATCCCACTAAGAAAAAAATCAAATATAAAAAAATTTTAAAAAACTATTTTCTATTTAAAACTTTTCTATTTAAAAGTCAAAATATTAATCAAATGATACTTTCAATTGATACCCTTTTTGACTTGTTTTCCTATCTTAATGAGTTTTGAAAGGTTTCCTTGAAGTGTCACCACAAACTTTAAAAAAATATATTCTTTTAAAAATACCAAGTTCAAAGGCCTTTCTTTAGCCTTCAACCCCTTTTACCTCTTGGCCATTGAGACCAGCTGCCTCCACTGAGTCTGAAACTTACTTCCTGGTTCTCTAACACAGCTCTGCTCTGCAGTCCTATGGTGAAAAGAATTTGGCTCCAGAATTTCCTAGCCATGTGGATCTGGAATAAAGCACTGACCTAGGCACAAATGGAGGTGATCACACACTTAATGAAGGTCATTGTGGTGGTTTCATTATATATCATATACTTGGTACAGTTCCAAGTACAATATGAACATTTAATCAGCAATTATTCTTAATCTTACTCAGCCAAAGACAAAATAAAATCTAATTACATCACAATTTTAAACACTTAATCAATATAATTATATTGAAAAGAAGTACAATTGGGTATCAAATCTGAGTTTATATGCTGAATAATTTCTTTCATTTGAGATAGTTACTATTTAACTACTTTCTTTAATCATTTAAGAATACATAAATTACAGTAGAAAAGTAATTATTTTCAGGGGATTTCTCTATCCTATTTATGTAGAGATAGCGATTCTAATGGAATTGTTAATCAAGAGCAAAGCTTTTAATTAATTACAAACATTGTATGAATAAACCTAAGGATAGACAAATATCATAAAATATGTCATTAACATAATAAACCCATATAACATACCCACAAAACAATATTATGTCCCCCAAAATAAAAACATGTTCATCAATAAAAAAATCAGTGTATTAGCAAAATAATTTTGTCTTAGTATTGACTAAACTAATTCTAAAACAATTATATTACAATATCACTCAAGTATATAAAAAATGGCCATAGTAGAGGAATAACCCATTTCTTCAAAGGTACATATACTGAATTTGGAAAAAAAAAAAGACATGTCAGTGGTCTCCTATTTGTCTCACTGTTACATATCTCCCCACTCCATTCATTCTTCAAAATCTTATGTCTAGGTATTTTTTCTGGCGCAAAAATAAAAATATGACTGTATGCATTTGACTTTAATTCTTCATTGTTTTCTCACTGACTTTACAATGAAGTTTGACAATTTTAGCAAGTATTTAGACAGAATGCTTTTTGGCTTCACTTCATGTCAAATTCATGTGTTGAAAGCTTAACCTCTCCTCTTTCAGTACGGGGTGGGGGAGCTTCCGAGAGGTAATTAGGTTAAGATGAGAGCATGAGGGTGAGGCTCCCCATAAGGAATGAGTGCTTTTTAAGAAAAGGAAAGGACACAGAACCTTCTCCCCCTCCCCTCTTTCTCTTGGTTCTATCTTCCTCCATTTCTTTCTCTTCTCTCTCTCCCACCTGTCTCTACCCATGACTCTCACTCTTTGCTTTCTCTCTCTCCCCCTCTCTTTTTCCCTCTCTGCCTCCCTCCTTGTCACCTCTCACTCTTTTCTCTCTCCTCTTCTCCCGCCCCTCCCCCCCTGCCCCGTCACCCTCCCACCTCCACCCCACCCCCTGCCCAAAGGCTAAATAATCACACAGCAAGGGTGGCTATTGACTAGCTATGAAGGGAATCATAGCCAGGAAACAAATTTGCCAGCATCATTATCTTAGACTTTACTGTATCCAGACCTGTGAGAAATATACGTCTGTTGTTTAAGCCACACAGTCTATGTCATCTTGTTATAGCAGCTGAGCTGACTAACAGTGTATCATACAAATTCCTCTTTGCTCATTTTTCCAGACTCATTTCTCAACAGATGTCTCATCTACAGAATAGCTTGCAGCATCTCAAATTTACAGCTCTTTCTAGTGCTCAGGCCCTTCTTCTCCAATATCCTTTGCCACCATCAGATATCCTGATCATCTTTCAATATTGCACTTAAGCCTCTCTGTTGTGTAACACCTTCCCTGGTCCAGACCATGGACATTAAGTCCATGTGTCATGCTCCCAAACACTCTTTGCTGTAGCACTTGTCACAAGAAGGCCTTGTCTATTTCTGATTCCCAGTGTCCTCCCAATCCCTGGGTCCTCAAGTGTGATCAGCAAATGTTCATTGACTGAAAATGCATATGCATAATTGAATGGAGGAGTGTATGCACTATTTCAAAATAGCATCAAAAGTCAATGCAATAACCCTTCATGTCCCAATCTTGTATTTTCCATTCTTTTCCCTATAATTCCAGTAATCTCATTTTAATTTTATTCTCAAATACTGAATCTGAAAAATATAAAGCCTAATATCATTAAATAATTGAGCTACCATTCCTGTAACTGGAAGTATTTGTGATTGTCATTTTCTGAAAACATAGTAATTGGCATCCATTGTAACCCATAAATATGGCCAAACTGTTCTAGTTTTATAAAGGCATTTAAGCAATCTTATTTCAGTAGCATGTCTATTTAATTAATTGGTTGATTGGAGTTTATTCAGAACAATAAATCACTAAAACCCATGACAAATAAAAGTGCATAAATATGCTTATGACAGGTTTTACCTAACACTATTTTATATGTCCAGTAGACACACTACATGTCCTAGTTATTAGTTGCAACAGTGAAAGAAGGATTCTTCCTGCAAAGCAGAATTCTAATCAAGAAATTTCCCAGCCAGGTACCAGTGGCTCACACCTGTAATCCTAGTTACTCAGGAGGCTGAGATCTGAGGATCATGATTTAAAGCCAGCCTGGGCAGAAAAGTCTATGAGACTATTACCTCCAATTAACCACCAAAGAGCCAGAAGGAGAGCTGTGGCTCAAGTGGAGGAACACCAGTCTTGAGCAAGAAAAGCTAAGGGATAGCAAATAGGCCCTGGGTTCCAGCCTAGGACTGATACCTATGTGTGCATATGTGCACGCAGGTGCACACACCCACGCCACATGCATACTCCCCTGAACCCCCCACACACATTTTTTGGGCGGGGTCTGGTTGTGGGGCCTGAACTCTGGGCCTGGGCGCTGTCCCTCAGCTCTTCAGCTCAAAGCTAGCACTCTATCACTTGAGCCACAGCACCACTTCCGGCTTTTTTCTTTTTGCTTATGTGGTGCTGAGGAATCGAACCCAGGGCCTCAGGCATGCAAGGCAAGTACTCTACCACTGAGCCTCCTTCCCAGCCCCTACACACACATTTTTTTGTTTTTTGTTTTTTGTTTTTGCCAGTCATGGGGCCTAAACTCTGGGCCTGGGCACTGTCCCTCAGCTTTTCAGCTCAAGGCTAGCACTCTACCCCTTGAGCCCTAGAACAACTTCCGGCTTTTTCTGTTTATGTGGTTGCTGAGGAATCGAACCCAGGGCCTCATGCATGCAAGGCAAGCACTCTACCACTGAGCCACCTTCCCAGCCCCTACACACACATTTTTTTAAAAAGAAATTTTCCCTATTATTCAAGTAAGAGTCCTTCATCAAACTTGCCCATGGAGGATTTTAGGATTTTCATAGACAAGTAAATTCTCTGTTTCTCCCATATTTGCACTCCTATCATTATATATTGGACATGTACAATGAAGTGGTAGGCAGATTCATAGTTCATAGGACTACCACAAGCCATATACAAACCTGACAAAGAATTTCCTCCTCAATTTTTTGACAAAGATGGGGAGACCACATATTTAAACAGGTATACCTTCTTCTTTTTTTTTTTTTTTTTTTTTTTTTTGCATGTAAGAAAGTGTTTAATATCGCTAATCCTTGGGAAAATTCAAAACAAAATCACAATGAGATAATATTTTACATCAACCATGCTAACTTTTTTAACAAAATAGCAAGTGCTAATGAGGACATAAATTGAAATTTTTTACACTGCTGGAAGAAATATAAAATAATATCGTCACATGGAAATCAGTTTTCTGGTCTCTCAGAAAGTTAAATATAAATGGTGTTGGGATTATCTAGGATAATAAGACTGGCTCTCTAGGTCACCACACGTGAAAATGAAAAGTAGATTAGTGTCTTAAATGTAAAACCACAAACTATAAAATAGTAGAGCACCTGCCTAGCAAGTATGAGGCCTTGAGCTCAAAACCAAGTACAACCAAAAAAGGAGATTTATTTAGAAGAAGATAATTTGTAAAGTTTCTCAAGTGATCAGATGAACCTTGTATTCATAATTCTCAAATAATAATTCTTTACCAGAAGTTAGTACTAAAAATATAAATACTAATTCTAAGTCTTTAGGATGTTAGCTTTTCATCAGAATATTCAGGAAGATTATTTTTATCATTTCCTTTACTTTAATTAGTAATAGCAATGAAGTGAAAAGTCAAATTATGCTTATTATTCACCTTCCCATTTGTAAACATCTTCTTTTTTTTATTTATTTATTTATTTATTTATTTTGTCGGTCGTGGGGCTTGAACTCTGGGCTTGGGCTTTGTCGCTGTGCTCTTCAGCTCAAGGCAAGTGCTCAACTGCTTGAGCCACAGCACCACTTCTGGTTTTCTAGTGGTTTATTGGAGATAAGAGTCTCACAGACTCCTGCTTGGGCTGGCTTTGAATCACGATCCTCAGATCTCAGCCTTCTGTGTAGCTAGGATTACAGGTGTGAGCCACCAGTGCCCAACTAACATCTTTTTAAAACTAAGTAATATCTAAGTAATCACAGAAACAGAGAAAATTAAGAGATGACTCATCTGATGAGACAACTCATCTAGCTATAAAACTCAGTGACATAGGACAGATAGTCATGCAGATGGAATACACATGCAGCTTGAAGGCTCTCCATTTAGCCCTTCAAAGTTAAATTCAGTATTTGTTGAACATCTGTACTAAATACTATATTTTAATTGTTTTGCAAGTATGTCGTAAAAATATAAATTTATAGAGCTCATCTCTCATCTGTCTTCCCTGAATCTTAGAATTTTAAGACAATAGCTGTTCCTCTTTCATACATCCTGTTCAAGCATGTATGACTACACATATGTATTCAATGGCACAATATACAACTAAGTTTTTTAAAAGAAAGACTTAATAAGCTAATCCTGTCCATTCTTCTCTAATTTTTTTAAACATTTATTTATTTTAGTTAGGTACTGGTACTGGGGCTTGAATTCAGGGCCTGGTCACTGTCCCTTAGCTTTTTTTTTTTTTCTTTTACTCCAGGCACACACTCTACCACTTGAGCCACAAATCTATTTCCAGCTTTTTTAGTGGTCAATTGGAGATAAGATTCTCACAGATATATCTGCCTACATTAGTTTGAACCATGATCCTCAGGACTCAGTTTCCCAAGTAGCTAAGACTATAGTATAAGCCACAAATGAAAAAAAATTCCACAAGGGAATTTTTAAAATTAACAATTAGCAATTAAAATAATACATGTTAGAAATTAAAAGGAGAAATATTTTGCTGTTTTTCAGAAACTTCCAGTTTTCTGTAGTAATATTTACATGAAAAATAACAGTATATATCTTCTGTAGCATTTGTTATTTTTTGTCTCTTTTTTATAGAAAATATAATTGAATGAGAAGTTCCACTGTGGTTTAAATTCATCATTCACAGTGATGAATGTTGCAGAGATTTCTTTCATGTGTTTGGCTATTTGTGTATTTGTTTTTGAGAAAGGTCTATTCTCAATGGCATATTTGCCCATCTTAAATGTCAGATTATTGTGCTGCTGAGTTATTTATATATTCGGAATCTTAACTGATGTTCAATGATGTTCTGAAAATATTTCCTCCACTGTATAAGTTGTCTCTTCCCTCCAGTGATTGTCCCTTTGCTATGCAAAAGCTTTTTTTTTTTATTGTGAAAATACTGTACAGAGGGGTTACAATTACATGGGCAAGGTAATGAGTACATTTCTTATCAAGCATTGTAGCCTCCTCTTTTGTTTCCCCTTCCCATCCCTTCTCATCCTCCCCCCATCCCCCACACCCAATCCTTCTCCCATCCTCCACACCAAACTTGTAAAGTTTGTTTTCGACATAACAACTTGTACATCTTATTGTTGCAATGGGTGCAAAAGTTTTTTGGTTTAACACGATCCCATTTTTTAATTTTTGCTTCTGCTGTCTATACTTCTGGCATTATATTTAAAGGTATATTTAAAGGTTGAAGAGACACCTGAATGCTCATATTTATTGTAAGAATAGTTACAGTAACCAAGATAATCAAGGCCAAAATCTATTGATGGATGAATACAAAGAATGTGAAATACTCAATAAAATACTATTCAGTCATGAGAAAGAATTAGTCTTGTAACTTGTGGCAACAAGGATGAGTGGGGAGAATATTAAATTGAATAAAATAAGTCAAGACAACCTCTGCATTAATTCACTTTTACTGGAAGCTAAAGAAGTTGATCTCAAGGAAGTCTAAAGGAGAATAGTTACTACAGGCTGATGGCAGTAATGTGAAGAAAGGTTAGTTACTAGAGGCTGTGATTGGGGTACTGTGGATTGAGAAAGAATAATTAATAGGTTCAGAAGTATAACTAGATAGGAGGAATCAGTTCTAATATTCTGTACCACAGTAGTGTAACCATAGCTGACAATATATTTCAAAGCAGGTTGGAAATTCTAAACACAAAGAAATGATAGGACTGAGAATGTAGATCAATGGTAAATTGCTTGAGTAAGGGCATGTATAAGGTACTGGGGTTTGAACACCAGAACCATACAAAAGGGAAAAAAGAAGAGAAAGAGTTGACCAACAAAATGATAAATGTCTGAGGTGATAGTTTGTATATGTATATTGAAATAGCATACTGTATAAAATGGATAAAAATTATACATTTATAATATATAAAAAGTCAAATTAAATAATGAAAAGTAAAAAAGCAAGATTTTTTTCTTTTAAAAGAAAAACTTGAAGAAAATAATTCCAGTTACCTCTGTGCCCCAAATGATTACAAAATTTTCACCAATTATCTTATTATTTGATACAATCGATGATTATGTACGTTTTACAAACAAGTAAAAAAAAAAGGATAAGCAAAGCAAAATGTTAACACCTACAATGAAACAAAAATACTTGAAGAACAACATTTAAAAAAAACCCACTTCACCCCTTATGCTAAAAACAGTTAATAAGTGTTTAATGTGACAAGTGACTTCAAAACTTGCAATTATCCTGCTACAGCATGTCGTCACTGATAGAAGCAAAGACCACAGATATAGTTTAGTAGTAGGTGTTTGGAGTCCTTGTTCTTATCTTCCACATAGTATTTCCTTCAACTTTCTCGTAGAGTGTGGGAAGTCTATGGTCTGCATCAGTAAGTATAATAAAAGATGAAGAACAGACTTAATGCTATATTTCCCCACAAACCCACTCTATATTGCCTTTGCGATTCTGTCAGATATGCTTTTTTTCAATTGCTATTATCATCTTATTATGTGGTTAAAGAAGACAAAGCTCTTGTGTATTACAAGATTTGCTGCTTTGAAGAGTGAATGAATCCTCTAGCTGGTATAATTTTTCTTTTGTGAAATACATGAATGCATCCAACAATATTTACTGGATGTCAATTATGTGGTAGGCACTTGGGATTTAACACTCCATAAAACAAAAACCCTGCCTACTAGAAGCTCTTGTTCTAATGTAGGGAAACAGGTAATGAGCCAATAAATTAGTGTATAACAGCTGGTGAGGTGACAAGTGCACAAAACAACATAAAATCAGGTACAGAGAAGAAGGATAATTGTCAAAGGAGCCTGCTATTTGATGTAGGGTGTGGGGGTAGAGGCTCACCCCTAAACAGATACTTGACCTAAATCCAGAGAGAGAAAAGGAATAGAAGGAAAGGAGAAGAGACATAAAGAAAAATGAAAAATTAAAAATGAAACACAAAAAATTATATAAGTATAAAGAAATAATACTAAAATTAAAGGAGTTAAGGCTGAGAGTTTGTGAATTGAGTAATTGATATCTGAATTAAGTATGTACACAATGAAGGATAGAGTCTAATAATTGAAGATGGGTATATATCTGGGGATGAACAGAGCAGCAACTAAGTAAAGCAAAAAAAAAAAAAAAAAAATACCAAAAGGGAAAATATAAAGAGAATTAAAAAAAAAAAAACTAAAAAAATCCTAAAATAAAATGATGAAAAAGAGAACATTTAAAAAAATTAAAAAATATTAGGTAGAAAATATAGTTCTTCATTTTGTTTTTTTGGAGAAGGGGAGATCTTGTGTCTCCCCTGTGTCCATAACCAGTCTCTTGGCGGAGTCTCGTTTATTTGTGGTGTTTGGTTATCCAATGTGGCTTGACTGGTTTCTCCTCCCAGGCTAGTTCAGTGGGAGGGAGATCTGCTTTGAGAATCACAAAAGAGGGAGATGACTGTTTCCTCTAGTTTTGAGTTGCTGTGAGGCAGCTAGCTGATAGGCTAGCTCCTGAGAGACTCAAGCAGCCCAGGCTGGAGCCATTCCCAGGATTTATTTCTGTGTAACCAGTTTCCAATTGTTTTTCTTTTACCTTCTAGCAGCTAGATTTGCTGCCCAGAGCTGCAGAGGGGTGGGGCAGTCTCTGGACTGTCTACCCACTGAGGACAGTAGACCCACCCTTGTAGAACTGCCTCTGCTTGGGAAGGGCAACTTTCCCCAGGGGTGGAGCTGAGCCCCTAGGTCAGGTTCCTTTGACTTGATGAATTGCTCCTTCTTCCAAGGCCTGAGTTATATTTTAGCTACTCTGGCCCAGTCTTTATCAGTATAAAAGATGGAGTTCTTCTCCGGTGGTGGGGGAGGGGCTATCTTCCCACCACTGCTCCATGAGTAGTGAGGATGTCTGTGGGGTACTCATCCTTTCCCTTGGTTTCCAGGCCACCCATTGTCTGTGACTGTGGTCAGCTCGGTGAAGATTCTTAAACAGATAGTTGAAAAAGAACCCCAAACAATGAGGGAGCATTCCAGATGGAGACAGTAGAAGATACTAAGGTCCTGAAGAATTCTAGCACAGAGCAAGTAACCTGGAGAGTGTCAGGAAAAGAAGCCAGAGCTTAGTGGAACAACACATCATGTGTGCAAGGCTTAGTAGGTCTTCAGTATAGACTTGGGATTTTTATTCAGGTGATTTGAAATGGAAATAGAAGAGAAACTGAATAATTATGGAACTTTTAGTACTTTATTCTATGATTTAGGAATATATCCACAACTGAAGAATAGAATATATTCAAAGGACCAATTATAAAAGGGCAACTATACTGTTTTCTGACACATTAATATAATAAGGTTCAGGCTATCCATCAGAAAGAATGACATTTCCCCATTTGTTAGGAAATGGAAAGGTTTGGAAAAAATTATATTAAGTGAAGTAAGCCAGGCCCAAAGAAGCATAGGTCCCATGGTTTCCCTTATTTGCAATATCTAGTATAGGTATGAGTCAAGCGGAAAAGGTCAGATAATGTGATGTTAGGAAAATGAACCCTTAAATATGTATTTTAATGTTTTCGTTTCTTTCATGCATGTATTTCTAATGCATTTATAAGATTATTTCTTTGTTGCTTTGTATGTCCCTCCCCCACAGTGTAACCCCCGTTTTCACTATATTTGATGTCAGTATAACATGTGGAGTAGATGGGGACAAACAAGTCGTTTAAGGATTCAGGTGGACCTGTTGCAACAATGAGAAGTACAAAATGTCATGTCAAAACCAGCTTTACAATGCCGGTGTGGGGGGGGAGGGGGGTATAATTGGGTGGGGGGAGGGGGGTAAAATTGGGTGGGGGGAGGGGGGAGGCGGGGAAGGGAAGTGAAGGGTAAACAAAGGAGGAGGCTGCAATGCTTGGTAAGAAATGTATGCATTATCCTGCCCATGTAATTGTAGCCCCTTTGTACAGTATGTTCTCAAATAAAATAAAATACAATTAAAAAAAAAAAAATAAGGTTCAGGCTAGTTTACCTGAAGTATTTAGACACAGCCATCCTAAAGGTTAATAAGCAATGGAGTTTTGTACTTATGCTTATGTCTACATCGTATCCTCAAAAATGTGGATACAAAATATTGAAAAAAATAAGCTATCACTTCTCTTGATGTCAATATTATTTATTTTGCCTATCCTGAGATTTGTCAACATTTATTAAACAAAATATCCTAGTTAAGGCACTGAGAAGTTTTTACAATATGATTTGTTGAGCAAGCAGATAATGAGATAGCTATTATTTGGAGCTGGAGGCAAATGTTCTATTATGCTAGGCAGAATTCTTTTTTTTTTTTTTACTGTGAAAATACTGTACAGAGGGGTTACAATTACATGGGCAAGATAATGAGTACATTTCTTGTCAAGCACTGTAGCCTCCTCCTTTGTTTACCCTTCCCATCCCTTCCCATCCTCTCCCCGCCACCCCCCTCCACCAAAGTTGTAAAGTTCGTTTTTGACATAACGAATTGTACATCTCATTGTTGCAATGGGTCCACCTGTATCCCTATTTAAACTATTTGTTTTTCCCCTTCCCCTCCACAAATTATACCGACATCAAATACGGTGAAAGCAGGGGTTATACTGTGGGGGAGGGACATACAAAGCAACAAAGAAATCATCTTATAAATGTGTTAGAATAGGCAGAATTCTTAAATGTAACCCTGAAATTTCTTATTCTAATCTCTAGCTGTAAATTTGATGAGATGCTATGTCTGTGACTATGCAATATATATGGCAAAGAGGAGTTTGAGTTAATTTTTGATTAAGGTGGTAAGGAGGTGGCAAGGGTGAAGTAGTCTTACTTCTTTCAAAAGTAGAATATTCTCTGCCTGCTAGATGGAAAGGGAGTCAAGAGTTGAAATGTGCAACAGGGTTTCATGTGTTTTTGCTCCCTTGAAGATGGAGAAATCCACATGAAAAGGACCTGTGACTGACCTCTAGTTTCTGAAAGCTGCCTCTGGATGGTAACAGCAAAAACAATGTTTTTAGACCAATTGTCAAGGACACTGTGAAAATGGGCAAGGAAGAAGACAATAACCCCCAGCCTAGACAACACCTTGATTTTGGTCTTGTGAGCCCTAAGCAGAGAACCGATCTATGCTATGCCCAGGTTTTTGACCCAGAGAAACTGTGAGCTATTAAGTATTGCTTTAACCTAATTACAAAGAATAGAAAATGAATAATTTTCCTAGAAAAATAGTTATGGGGAAGCCATGCCATGTGTGCCTCCGTGATTGTGTCCTGTCTCTTGTCTCCTGGCTCATCTCCAGTCATCACGGCATCCTGATAGAGAGCCGAATTGGTTTGTTGGTATTTGTTTTTGTTCTTTCTTTCCTCTCTGCCTGTGTTCTAGCTGCATTATGTGTATTTGGGGGCTTCAGGTCTTTGTAACAACTGGCTGTATAAAGCCTGTCAACTATGTAATAAACACTCCAAAATTTCATCTACCAAAAAAAAGAGATAGTTATGATATAGTGGAAGAAAAAAAAGTACAGAGGAAATTTATTTGAATCTAATAAAAGTTTTTTATTGGAGCTCATCAGTGTTTTGGCTAGAAGGCTATCTAGTTTCTATAACAAAGAGATTCAAAAAATATAGTGGCTTAGAGAGAATTTCATTATTTCTTTGCAAAACCATGAAAGGTTTTGCAAAGGGCTAGGTAGCCCTGAGCCAACAGAAGCAATTCCACCATTTTCAGTTTGTGCCTTGATCTAAGGTTGCTACTCTTGTTCCTCCAGCTGGCTCCAGATTCATCCTCCAGCTGGCTCCAAACAAACAAACCATGTATGGCCCACAAGTTGAACCACCCTGACAAGTACATATTACTCCTATTCACATCCAATTGACTAGAACTTAGAATTTACCTGCAAGGAAGTTTATAAATGTCAGCCCTCCCTGAATAACCTTATAACTACCAGAAACATGGAAGCTAGACTGAAAGGAAGGGAAATTGAATATCAGTGGACAAGTAGCATTCTCTACCATTGGCCAACAGAGCTCAGAATATTTTGTAATATGTTATGAATACTGAATTGCTCAAATTCTTATGAATTTCTTGCATGGAAGTGAGATAGATAAAAGCTTTGTTAAAACTCTCCCAACTTTTCCCTATTGCTAGATTTTAGACCTAGAGCTAGAATGAGGAATTGCTCTGGTAAATACCAGTCTTCCCAGTATTTGAATCATGTTGTCAGTATCCTAAGTTTCCAGCATACTACCCTCCATCTCTCTCCCATTCTTTCTATTTGTGCCCCTTGCTCTATTATATGCTCTGGATGGCTTTTTCCTTGTTATGGAATCCTTGGTTTTCAGCAAAGAACATACTCCTCATGGAAAGGCTCTTGGGAAACTGGCAAAGGAATATTTAAAATGAAGAACTGATGCAGGCATGTTGAGACATGCCTGTAATTCCAGCACTCGGGAGCCTGAGGCAGGAGGATCAAGATTAGCTAACTAATGAGACTGAGACAAGAAGAACTGAATAAGCTATGTTTATAGGAACAAATTCACATGCCATATGTGTAGGAAATCTCTGAATACCACACTGGCTGATGTAGAAAATTTAGGGTGGGGTATTTATTAATGAAGGACAAGCTTCATGCCAGATAAGAATTTTGTTGTCATTGCTTTTGAGGTATACACCAGGCTTTCCTTCAACTTGTCTGCCTCCTGAGTAACTTGTCTGCCTCCTGAGTACTGCACAGAAAACAACTGATCACCTCTATCGACTGTTTTTAGGGGACAGTGCATTATTTTTAACCAGGGAAAATGTCTGCTTAATGAAAACTACAAAGCCAATCCTCTCACATTTCCTGAGATTCCTTGGATTCCTTTTGGTTTTGAGTATGGTGTTATGCAGGCAGTTTTATGGAGTCATTTAGTTCACCTCAGTCTTTCACATGTAATTATATTCTTATCATGAAAGTATGTAAAAATTAGAAAGCTCAAATAATTTATTTCCTTTTTGCTGCTGTGACAGGCACTGACTTTCAGCTGCAGTCCCACCTGGAATCAAGAACAGGCTCTGTGGATGTGATGGAATCACGCTCAGGTTTCAACAGTGGTATCCTCCAAGCCTAACGATATGCATTTATTTTGATATTTCAGTGAACTTACTTTAACAGTGCTTTACCATAAATTTATCAACAGTTTTTTTTCCAAGCTAAAACTTTAATTTTCAGGGAATGCTAAAAATACTGAAGGTTTATACTAATTGTGTTAATAACTTACTCTTCAGATGAAGATACTCCATCTTTTAAGAGTTAATGAGATTTCTTTTCTGGGCTGATTTATAAGACTTTGTACAATAGCAGTGTGGCTTTTCTGAATCAGTTCAATGTTACTTATATCCTTATTTGCATTTGGGAATGACAACTGATTCCTATTCCTGTTGCATTCAAAGACTGCTACCTCAAGATTAATGAATACACTTTACATGCAAATACATTATGAAATGAAAGTGCTAACCCTAGCCCAACACAATCCTGAAAATAAACCCATCCTCTAGAAATGATGACACCTAGGAAAAAGTTCTTGTTTCAATTCATGCTAACTCCATGATAATAATACCCACATTCCACTCATACTAACCTTACAATAAAATATCCACACCCTAAAAGTAACACAAGACACTCATTTTTAATGCATTCTAACTTGGTCTAGATCCACACTTGTAAAATACATTGCAGTCAAACCCTTATTTTTTTCTTTTTCCTAACACTAACCCTAACAGAACCATAATGATAGCAACATATCTTTTTCTTTTATTAATTGTAAAGATGCTGTACAGAGGGGTTACTGTTACGTGAGTAAGGCTGAGTATATTTCTTGCCCAGCATTGTCCCCCCCTTCCCTTCTATCTCTTCCCTCCCCCACCTCCATCACTCCTCCCCCCCTCAGGTTGAAAAGCTCATTTCCAATATGCTGTCTTGTGGGTATCATTGTTGCAATGGGTCATCCTGTGTTTGTTTCAGAATTTTGTTATTCCCCTTCCCTTCCCCAAATTAGACAAACGTGTATCTTATGACTGCTATAAATGAAAAAAAAAAGAAAGTGGGGAAATGGGACTTATATGTAGCAGTTTTTATAGAAAATAATAATGACATAACATTGGGGGGTTTCTCTCCAGCACACTGAATCTGTGGGAGTGCATCTGACTTCTTACTGCCTCTGGTAGAAGAAGACAGAGCAGACATGGAGGCCAGTGTTGTAAATAGTAATGCCTGACCTCTGATTTAGAAATCTGGCATTGGTTTTTAGGATAAAGTAGAAATTCAGAGAGTAAAATATGTTTTCTTGGTTTTTAGATTTTCTTGGATCTAAATTTTTTAATTTAAAAATTTTAAATTTTTCTTGGATTTAAGAATTGTCATACAGAGGGCTAGCTTTTCACCTACAAAAGAACCAAAAAAACTGTATTTCATTTTGACACAAGTTTGACTGATTTCTCCAGCCCCTGTCCTCTGCAATTCTGGGAGAAAAAACAAAAACAAAAACATATGTTTCTTCATAGGGAATACCAAAGCCTAGTAGGTATGAGCCAGTTGAGTTAGGACCCAAACAAGAATATTTGAAATTCCTTTCTCGTTAAAGAGAACCTCTAATCAGCAAATGACCTGGGTTTTTTTTTTTTTTTGTATTTTTTTAAAAGCTATTGTAAAGAGAAGTTACAGTTACATAAATAAGGTAATAAGTACATTTTCTAGCCTTTGTTTTCCCCTACTATCTTTTCCCTGCCCACGTCCTCACCTCCTCCCCCCCACCAAAGTTGTAAAGTTCGTTTTTAACATACTGTCTTGTACATCTCATTGTTACAATGGGTCAACCTGTATCCTTGTTTCAACATTTTGTTATTTCCCTTCCCCTCCTCAAATTAGAAAAATGTATATATAAAATGCAGGGCACCAGAATCAAATACAGTGATAACAGAGGTTATACCATAGGGGAAGAACATACAAAACAAAACAAAACAAAAACCCACATAGTACATGAAAAAAAAAACAGCAACAGGGCTGGGAAGTTGGCTCAGTGGTAGAGCGCTTGCCTTGCATGCATAAGGCCATGGGTTCGATTCCTCAGCACCACAAAAGCAGAAAAAGCCGGAAGTGGCACTATGACTCAAGTGGTAGAGTGCTAACCTTGAGCTGAAGAGCTGAGGGACAGTACCCAGGCCCAGAGTTCAGGCCCCACAACTGACAAAAATAACTAACTAACTAACTAACTAACTAACTAAATAAATAAATAAAACCCAGCATCAAAGAAAAAATCCTCTGTGTCCATATCTTGGGGTTCATATAGCTTAGTATATCTTATATGGTCATATGTACATAGCTTTTGACGTTTTTCTGCTTGTCTGGTAGAATTATCCTAGGCGTATACTAATTATTGCAAGTAAGGGAAATCAAGGGACCTATGTTTCTCTGGGTCTGGCTTACTTCACTTAATATAATTTTTTCTAAGTCTTTCCATTTCCTAACAAATGGGGTGGTGAAATGACCTGGTTCAGAGTTTGAGTTCAGAGCTTCATCATGCCTAGTGGACATCTGAATGGGCTCTTACGTCTTTGTGGTTTATGTCTTTTCATCTAGGCCTTGTGGAAGTGAACTAGGCCCTTAGGCCTGGGTGAAACTGGAAAAAGAGTTTGATATTCAGACATCCTCAGGCGCTCCATGAAGGAAACCTTGAGTGACTATAGCTTCTGAAGAGCGTATACCTGAAGAATTCTGTAGTCTATTTTGTATTTGTGGAGTACCTATCTACTGTGTTATGGAAGAGTGAGCAACTCTTAGAAGGAGAGCCTAAAGAGACCAAAAAAATACTTTCACTAGGATCTTTAGGCTGTATTTTAAGTTTCTTATAGACATTTTTGTTCATCTAGTTTCCATATGCCATTAACTGGTTAAAATTATATGTAATATTTGGTATAGGGGCTTCCTGCTTGTCCATATGTGACTGCAAATGATTATTTGTAGTGTTTGGAGGTGTGTGTGTGTGAAATGAAATGGTGGATTATTTTTTTTAATTTTTTACTGTTATTATAAAGGTGATATTCAAAGTGGTTACTGTTATATAAGTCAGGTACAGAATACATTTCTTTTTGGACAATGCCATGCCTTCCCTCAGTCTCTATCACATTTTCTCCCTCCCATCCACAAGTAGTATGGTTAATTTTCAACCTAGTATCTGGTGAGTACCACTGCTGTATTTGCTCAGCCTTTCCCTTCATTTCTGTTTGCCTCCTTCCCCTCCCAAAGACAGATATATGAACAACCTACACAAAAAGGAAATAAAAGAAAAATAGCAACAAAAAAACACTTTTGTTTCTATTTCCTGGAGTTTACTTTGATAAATATTATTTTATATGATGAGATGCATATAGACATTGTACTTTGTGTTCCCCTCCTAAGAATATCCTCCTTTGGTCTCACTGTTTGTGAATGCTTGGAGTCCTGTATAGTTATCATGACCTCATGTATTTTAGATCTAGCTTCTGCACAGGAGAGAAAACATGTGACGTTGGTCTCTCTGAAATTGGCTTACCTTACTCAACATGATTTGTTCTAAGTCCAGCTCTTTCCCTGAAAATGACATAGTAACATTCTTTCTAAGGGCTGTGTAAAATTCCATTTTTGGATCTGGTAGGCAATTGGACTGTTTCCACAACTTGGTTATTGTGAATAGTGCAGCAATGAATAAGGATAGACAAGTGTCTTTATGGTATCTTGGCTCCTGTATTATGGGTAGATGCCCAGGAGTGGTGGTGGGGGGGGGGGGATGGCAGGTTCTTTGAACATATTTTGTATAAGTGAGTCTCAACGTTGAGTATACATTAGAATTATATAGAGGTACTTTAAAATATAGTTGATTGTATGCATGCATAGAAATGTCATAATGACACTCTTAAATTTGTACAATTAATATGTTATAACTAAATAAAAATTCCTACTATTGAGGAAAGGAACTTAATCCCATTCAGTAGTCCTGGAGTGGAACCCAAGAATTTGGAAATTACAAAGTGATTCTAATAGTGCTGGTCCAGGGACAAAACTTTGAAAAATTATTTTTATGTATAACTGATTTTATGTATCTTTTAAAATTAAGGAACACTAAACATTTTATAAATGTATCTAATTAAATGAGCAAGGATACTTTAAAAGTGAAATAAGATAAAATCAGATTACTAATTTCATAAGAACCGAGAGAGATGGATACTATCTTCAGGGTGAACGAAGACATAGCTTTGAATTTTACAAAAGGGAATATTTGAACAAGATGACTTGCTCCCTGGGGCAAAAGAGCTGTCCCTAAACTACCTTAAAAGATAATTTTTCTTTTTGACAAAGTACTTTTGTCTGGCTACAAAGAAAAAATCAGCAAAGATGATGTACTCAAATTGAATAGAGCTCATATTTTGAGTAGTCCTAAGTTAATTGGTGCATATAAATTTAGAATATAGAGCTGTTAAGCTCTCCCTATAACACTAAAGGGAAAGAAATACTGCTTAAAAGGATACTTTAGAGGATCACAAAGTCCTGGGTAAGGCAGAGCTTCTCTCTGCCTGCTCAAACAAACTGACTTAAGAAACCAATCAAGCCACAGGAAAACCAAACACCACAAGCAGAGCAGAGACTCCACCAAGAGACTGGTTATGAACACAGGGGAGATACAAGATCACTTCCCACCCGCCCCCCCCCCCCCCATCAAAGAACTCTTTTTTCTACCTAATTTTTTAAAATTAAAAAAATTGTTTTCTCTTTTTTCAAAATTTTTTATTTTATGTGTGTGTGTGTGTATGTGTTTCTTTAAATCTCTTTTAATATTCTGGTCATTTTTTTCTTTGTTACATGACTTAATTGCTGTTCTGCTCATCCCCAGATTATTAGACTTTGTCCTTCATTATGTACGTACTTAATTCAGAAACTGATTACTCAATTCAAAACCTTTTAGGATTAACTTCTTTAATAGTAATACTATGTCTTTATATGTATGTAATTTTTAAATATTCCATTTTTAAATTTTTTATTTTCTATTTTTTCATTTTCCTTCTTATCTTTCTCCTCCGCTCATCCTATCATTTTCTTCTATCAGTATTTCTTTATACTTACATAAACTTTAAGTGTTTCATTTTTTTTAATTTAAATTTTTGTTTTTTCATCTTTTCTTGTTTTTTTTTAAATCTCTCTCCTTTCATTCTGTCCTATACATTTCCTCTCTGAGATTAGGACTTGGTTAAATTCACTCTTTCCTTTTACCTCTCCCTCTAATCCTATTTTCCCCTATATTTCTCCCTAAACCTATTAATTTCTGATCTGTTGAATCTCTCTTTGATGTTCTTAGCCCATTAACCAGTAGTTTTTTGATGTTGAATAGATTGTATCTATTGAATTAGATTGTAGCTACAGCCATTTTGACTGTGCAACTACAGGACTCTGGTTGATGCTTGCATTAAAATAGTGTTCTAGTGCAAAATTGGTGTTACTTTCATACCAAATGGGCAGAACAAGCCAGACAAACACAAGAAAAATGGCTTCAGGTATCTAACTCCCACTCATGATAATCAAGTGATAGAACCTCAGATTTCTCAGCAGAGACAATTAAAGCAAGACGAGCCTGGAATGATGTATGCCATGCCATAAAGACAAACAACTATCAACCAAGATACTGTACCCAGCTAAAATCTCCTTCATAATAGAAGGTCAAATAAAAAGGTCACTACATACTAATTAAGGGATTTCTCTTTCAGAAGGATATTACAATTCTAAATATGGATTCACCAAACAATGGAGCACCCAAATTTATCCAAGAAACATTACTTTCCCTCAAATCTCACATAGATCCAAAGTCATTAATTGTTGGGGAATTTAACACACCACTATTCCCAATAGATAGATCAACTTGGCAAAAACTCAACAGAGAAACCACAGATTCTAAACAACTGCATAGATAAACTATACTTAACAGATATCTACCAAATATTTCACCAAGCAGCATCAGAATACACATTCTTCTCAGCAGCACATGGAATATTTTCCAAAATAGACTATATTTTACATCACAAAGCAAACTTGTCCAACTTCAGCAACATTGAAGCTATACCCTGCATTCTCTCAGACCACAAGGGAATAAAATTAGAACTCAACACCAAAAGCCACCAAAGAAAGTCCTGTAACACATGGAGGCTGAACAACACACTGTTGAATCACCAGTGGGTCATGAAAGAGATTAGAAAGGAAATTCAAATGTTCATGATATTCAACAAAAATGAACACACAAATTACCAGCTTCTCTAGGAGACAGCAAAGGCAATACTCAGAGGCAAGTTTAAAGCTCTGAGTTCCTACATCAACCAATTGGAGAGATCTGAAACCAACAATTTAATGAGACATCTGAACCTCCTTGAAAAAGAGCAGCAAACTAAACCCCAATCCAGTAAATAGAAAGAAATAAAAATTAAATCAAGGGGCTTGGAAGGTGGCTCAGTGGTAAAGTGTTTGCCTTGCATGCATCTGGGTTCGATTCCTCAGCACCACATAAGCAAAAAGAAAAAAGCCGGAAGTGGCACCGTGGCTCAAGTGATAGAGCATTGGCCTTGAGCTGAAGAGCTGAGGGACAGCACCCAGAGTTCAGGCCCCATTTCCTCCCCCCCCCAAAAAAAAAATTAAATCAAAATTAAATGAATTAGAATCTTAAAAATCCACAGAAAGAATCAAGAAAACAAAGAGTTGGTTCTTCAAAGAAATTGACAAAATTGACAAACACTTAGCAAATCTTATCACAAAAGAAAGAGAGCACACCCAAATAAACTCAGAGATGAGAATGGAAACATCACCACAGAAACAACCAAGATTCAGAACATTATAAGGGAATACTTCTCAAACCTTTATGCTAATAAGTTTGAGAATCTGGAAGAAATGGACGATTTCCTAGCAAATTACATGCCAAAACTAAACGAAGATGAGTTAAACCAACTTAACAGACCCATATCAAGCATTAAAATAGAAACAGCAATATGAGACCTCCCATCTAAGAATCCACCCAGGACTGGATGGATTTACAGCGGAATTCTACAAGGCCTTCAAAGCAGAACTCACACCAATACTCCTCAAACTCTTCAATGAAACTGAAAGAGAACGTTCACTAACAAACTCTTTCTATGAAGACATCTTAACCCTCATCCCCAAACCAGGCAAGAACTCATCAAAGAAAGAGAACTATAGACCCATTTCCTTTATGAACATCGATGCAAAACTTCTCAACAAAGTTTTCGCCAATTGACTTTAACAATTCATCCAAAAAAATCATATACTACGATCAAACAGGATTCATTTCAGGATTGCATTTCAGTATAGCAAATCAATTAATATAATTCATCACATCAACCAGAGTAAGGATAAGAACCACATTGTTATCTCAATAGATGCAGAAAAAGCATTTGACAAGATCCAACACCCCTTTATATTGAAGGCTCTGGAAAAACTAGGAATCCCTGAAAATTCCTCAATAAAGTAAAGGCTTTATATGACAAACCTACAGCCAGTATTATACTTAAAAGTCATTTCTTCTAAACTCAGGAATGAGACAAAAAGTCCGCTCTCTACACTTCTCTTCAATTTAGCATTAGAATACCTAGCTACAGCAATAAGACAAGATGCAAATATAAAGGGGATCCAAATAGGGAAAGATGAAGTCAAAGTCTCCCTCTTTGCAGATGACATGATCTTGTATATAAAGAATCCCACAGACTCCACTCCCAAATTACTCAAGGTGATTCCAAACTTTGGCAAAGTAGTAGGGTATAAAATTAACCCTTAAGAATCAAAGGCTTTTCTGTATGCCAACAATGAGAAGAGTGGAGCTGAAATCAGGAAAGCAACTCCTTTTGTAATAGCACCACAAAAAAATAAAATACCTAGTAATTAACTTCACCAATGAAGTGAAGGACCTCTATGATGAAAACTTTAAAAACCTGAAAAAAGGAATCAAAGCAAGACTTAGAAAGTGCAACCTCCCCCCCCCCCCATGCTCCTGGATGGAAGGATCAACATCATGAAAATGGCAATACTTCCAAAGGCTATCTACAAATTCAATGTGAGGGGCTGGGAAGGTGGCTCAGTGGTAGAGTGCTTGCCTTGCATGCCTGAGGCCCTAGGTTCGAGTCCTCAGCACCACATAAGCAAAAAGAAAAAAGCCGGAAGTGGCACTGTGGCTCAAGTGATAGAGTGCTAGCTTTGAGCTGAAGAGCTGAGGGACAACTCCCAGGCCTAGAGTTCAGGCCCCATGACCAGACCCCCCCCCAAAAAATTACAAATTCAATGTGATACCTATCAATATTCCAACCTCATTCTTCAATGAAATAGAAAAAGCAACCCAGAAATTCATATGGAGCCATAAAAGATCCCAAAAAACAAAAACAATCTTAGCAGAAAGAACAGTGCTGGAGGAATATCAATACCAAATTTCAAACTACTACAAAGCCATAGTAATCAAAACAGCTTGGTACTGGCACAAGAACAGACCTCAGGACCAATGGAATAGAACTGAAAACCCAGAAATGAACCCACAGACCTATAGCCACCTAATATTCAATAAGGGAGCTAAAAAAATAGGATGGAAGAAAGACAGCTTTTTCAGTAAATGGTGCTGGCAAAATTGGTTAATCACCTGTAGAAAACTAAAGCTACATCCTTTTATATCACCTCACACCAGAATCAACTCCAAATAGATGAAAGACCTCAGAGGTAAAGCAGACACCCTGAAAACATTACAGGATGGAATAGGGGAAACCCTAGGTCTCTTCGGCACAGGCTGAATTTTTATTAATAAAGACCCAGAAACACAACAAATCAAAGAAAGGTTGGACAAATGGGATTGCATGAATCTGCAGAGCTTCTGCATGGCAAAGGACATAGCTAGCAAGATCAATAGAAAGCCCACAGATTGGGAGAAGATTTTCACTAGCCATACAATGGACAAGGGTCTCATATCTAAAATATACTTGGAACTCAAAAAATTAAATGCGCCAACAAGAAACAACTGCCTGATAAATAAGTGGGCTAAAGATTTAAAGAGAAACTTTTCTGAAGAGGAAATAAGAATGAACAATAGACACAAGAAGAAATGTTCAACCTCTCTAGCCCTAAAAGTAATGCAAATCAAAACAACATTGAGATACCACCACACACCAGTTAGAATGGCTATAATCACGAACTCTAATAACAACAGATGCTGGAGGGGATGTGGCCAGAAGGGAACCCTACTGCATTGTTGGTGGGAGTGTAAACTTGTTCAACCACTTTGGAAAGTGGTATGGTGATTCCCCAAAAAACTCCACATAGAGCTCCCCTATGACCCAGCAATCCCACTTTTGGCCATTTACCCAAATGATCACAAACTAGACCATACTGAAGGTACCAGTACAACTATGTTTACTGCAGCATTATTTACCAACCCAGACAGCTTCACCTCAGTAGATGAATGGATCAAGGAAATGTGGTATATACATGTATACACACACACACACACACACACACACACACACACACACACACACACACACACACACACACACACACACACACACACACACACACACACACACACACACACACACACACACACACGCCTCCACCAGAAAGAATGACATTGCCCCATTTGTTAGGAAATGGAAAGACTTTGAAAAATTTATATTAAGTGAAGTAAGCCTGGCCCAAAGAAACATAGGTCCCATGGTTTTTCTTATTTTCAATAACTAGTATATGTCTGGGACAAGTAGAAAGGTCAAAAGTTATGTATATATAACCATATAAGATGAAGTTAAGTGAAATGAACCCCAAGATAGGGACAAAAGTGTTTTTTTTCTTTTTTGCTATTGTTTCTAAGGTATTTATAAGGTACCATGTGATTTTTTTTTTGTTTCTTTGTATGTTCCTTCCCCTGGTATAACCTCTCTTTTCACTGTATTTGATGTCTGTCTGTATAATTTGGGGAGGGGAAGCGAAAAAACAGAATGTTTAAATAGGGATACAGGTTGACCCATTGTAACAATAAGATGTACAAGACACTATGTTGAAAAATGAACTTTACCATTTAGGTGGGTGGGGAAAGGGGGGAATTTAGTTGTGGAGGGGGGACGGAAGGGAGGATAGGGAAAAACAAAGGAGGAGGCAACAATGCTTGATAGGAAATGTACTCATTACCTTGCTCATGTAACTCTGATCCCTTCGTACAGTATGTTCACAATAAAAAAGTTATTTAAAAAAGGATACTTTATTTATTTATTTTTTACCATGCAGTGTGTTTACTTGCATATTTATAGGCACATTCTAGCTACCACTAATGCAGAAGTGAACAAATGCAGCAGTGGTTCTCACTAGAAACTATGTTGAAAATGAACTTGTGGGTGGGAACCAGGAGAGAAAAACTGGGAGAGGGGGAGGGTAGGGTAGCGGTGACTTTGTTCAAAAGGAACTGTATTCTTTATCTGACCTAGGTAACCATGACCCCTCTGGACATTACTTTTATAACAACAATAAAAATGCATGAAAACATAAATGAAAGGATGTAGTAGTTTTACATCCTTGGTGTCTGGGTTTCTATGATAAACTGAAGACCAAAACACATGCTAATGGGTTGTTGTTCTTAAGAAACCTTTTTGTCTTATGATTTTTAGGATTCTAAGATGTTCATATTAAATAGCAAAAAAAGAATAATTAAAAAGTATCTTTTAGTTCACTTAAAGCACTCAACATTCTTCATGATAGATAGTGATAAATCTATTAGGTTTCATTAAATTGGCTTAAAGGACTGCTAAATGTCTCCTCAACCTACATAGCTCAGTGGGATATGAGGTCAACATTAATTCAGGTAAATTAGATTTATTTTCTGACAGCCTAATTAACTAAAAATTTTTATACTTATTTTATAGACAAGACAAGAGATCCACTAATTAGGCTAAAAATTAAGAATGTGTAGATACAAAAATCTATAAAATAAACTGAAATAGGAATTTAGTGCCTTTATTTTTTAAGAAAAAGTGATTGTGTCATTCTTCAGATGACTATACAGTATTCTATTTGCTTTCATTAAGCTTACCCTTAGGGTTTTGTATTTCTCTGAGTCTTAATGTCAATCCAATCAACTGTGGTTATTTTGCTTGGTAATATCAATCTAAATTACAATGCTATTACTCATGATTAACTTGGAGACTTGAAGTAATTAATGTGTAATGGTTACTGCCTGAGACTTAAAAATGGTAATAGTACAAAGGACTTGATCAGTACAGAGTAGCATTTAAAAAAAAATTTCTCTTTGTTTCCTTGTCTGTGGTACTGAGATTTGAAGGCTGAGCAAGGAAATACTCTGCCTTGAGTTGAGTCATACCTCCAAACCCTGAATAATGTTTTTAATATAAGTTTTAGTTTCCCAATAAAATTGAACAAAGTATAAAGAATTCCATGTCCCCCAAGCTCATGTCCTCCCCAGCTATCAATATCTTCATAGATGGGCATATTTGTTAGAATCGGTGAGCACATATTCACATGCCATAACATTAGCTGTATTGTGGTTGCTATAAAGTACTTTTGCTTTGGTTAGTAACATAGCCAAAATTGTAGCCCTTCTTGTCCTTGAGCATATGTGCTTGTCTGAAAATTTTGTTTGATTTTGTTGTTATTTAAGGTCAGACCATAAATCTGGAAACATGAAATAAAACTAAGGGGACATTTTTATGGACAAACAAAACTTGGTGCTTTTTGAACAGCTGCTAGGGTCATGGAAGGTTACTTTTCCTCACCATAAAACCTTTCTAGGGCATGAAAAGGCTGAGGATCTACATGATACAATTAGGAATAATTTGGGAATGCTCCACATTTGCTCATTGTTTTACCAGCATTTTCCCTGATGGGGGGAAACCTTGACCCCTATCTTAACAGACAATATGACCTGTGGTTAATTCTCTTCTCTCTGGTAACCTGATTAGACAATATATCAACTCTGTTGCTAAGCAACGTTGGATAAAAATGACCCTTCGGCTGGTCAATTTCATCTGGATGGGGACAAGCAGAAACATCTGATAGGAAGCCCCTATCTTTAGACTACCCTGTGTTAATGACTGTTGCAAGTGGAGCCTCACTGAGTAGTTATTAGAGATATTGGATCCTATGAGAAAGCAGGCCTTTATACCAGGGTGGTTCTTCCATCAAAGGAACCACTGCTCAGTGTAAAGCTTGTCTTTCTGTATTTGTACTATGTTACCTAAAGAGCCAAGGTAGAAAACGTCCAGATGGCTGTGGCAGCTTCTGTATGGGCTACAGCAAGGATATCTCATGCTAATGAGCTTTGGCTCCTGTCCGATGTCACCTTGAACAGACTGTTGTCAAGTGTATGCCCAGATTGTCTTGTAAATCTGATGTTTCATTGAACCTAAATGACACAGTAGTCAGGAAATATTGTTTTGGGGATATAGACACATTTTCAAAACAGTGAAAAGTTCAATTTATTCATAGTCAATTTTGCATAGGAGAGCCTCATTCTTTTGATATCTTACATGCTCTCTGGGACTAAATGGAAGTATACTTCATTTCATATCATGAAATGGTGACACATTATACCATTACTAAGTAGATTTTCAGTTTTGAATCATAGAAACAAAGGATGACCTAATACAACAATGATAGTCACTAGACACTATGTTGTAAATGAACTTTACAACTTGGTGGGGGAAGGGAGTGAGGTGGTAAGTGGGAGAAAATGAGGGAATGTTTAAAAAGAAATATACTCATTACCTTACTTATGTAACTGTAACTCCCCCCAACACCTTTACAATAATTTTTCTAAAATGTTAAAAAAATTCTTTGATCAATTGGAGAGGTCTTTGGCATATGTTTTACAGCATAGATTGTAAGACTTTGGAGATTTGCCATGCCTCTCTATCTAAAGTGCATTGCCCTCTTCCTGTAATTACCTAAATTACAAATGTGTGTGCATGTGTGTGTGTGTGCGTGCGCGCGCGTGTGCACATGTGTATGCTCTCCCTTCCAGTGAGAGATGTTGTATATGCTGCCATTCCGATATCATTTGTTTCTGTTTTAAATCAACCAGAGGTGTTCTATGTTTCACCAATAGCAACCTTCTTCTCTCCTCACACTTGCCTTTAGGCTGCCAGTCTTGACTACAGGCCAAAGATTGTGTCTTCAAGAGAAATAACTAGGAAGCCAGTTTCAGACCTTGTAGAAAAGATGATTGAGGCTCTATGAACAAACACATAGGGGCAGGCTTCAGAATGTAAACTAACAGCTGACTGGTGGTGCCCAGCAGGCGTAAAAATATTAGGATTTCTTGAACAAGTTTGACCCAATAGCAAGTGACTGTGAAAAAACAAAGGATCAGTGGGAAAAAAGAGGAGTTTGTGAAAGAGAAGAGATATAGATAATAGTAGTTATTTTGAATATTATGGTTATATTTTAAGATTCTGTCTTATAAACATACCAGCAACATGTACTTTTATTAACACACAATTAGGACCTCTGTGTGTGTGTGTGTGTGTGTGTGTGTGTGTGTGTGTGTGTATATATATATATATAAAATCACATGATTTTTTTGCATCTTGAATATAAATCAGTAAAAAAGAATAAACCATATGTGTGTCAGGTAGCTTTCCTTGCTGTGATGAAATACCTGAGCAAACAATTTAAGAGAAAAAGGATTTATTTTGGCTTTAGTCCATAGTTTTGGTCCATGGTTGCTTGGCATCTTTGCTGGTGAGGAGCATGTAGTAGAGCAAAGTGGCCCATGTCCTGGCAGTGAGGAGGCAGAGAACTAAAATGAGGAGGCAGAGGTCCAGGACAAGCTATTGTTTTCAAGGAGAGCTCCACCCTCCCAGTGACCTACTTCCTACAACTACGTCTCTGAAAAGTTTCCATCACCTCCAAATAATGCCAAAAAATTCACCAAGGTAACCCACTGACAATCCAAAAATGAAGTCAGAGCACTGACGACCCAGTCACTTCCCCCAAAGTCTGGACTCTGAATATTACATGGAGAACTAAGCACTGAACATGAGCCTTTTGGAGGATACTGCATACCCAACCTACTGCAATATACATACTGCAGATACAAAAATATACTTGTCAGCCAGGTGCTGGTGGCTCACGCCTGTAATCATAGTTACTCAGGAGGCTGAGATCTGAGGATCGTGGTTCAAAGCCAGCCCAGGCTTTATCTCCAATAAACCACCAGAAAACCAGAAGTGGCACTGTGGCTCAAGTGGTAGAGCGCTAGCCTTGAGCTGAAGAGCTGAGGGGCAGCTTCCAGGCCTAGAGTTCAAGCCCCATGACTGAATATATATACATATATACTTGTCTTTCTGTGTCTTGCTTGTTTCACTCAATATAATGACTTCTTATTCCATCTATATTGCTGAAAATGACAGGAGAGGATATAGTTTGAGATCTTAAGTTTTGTACATAGTGACACATATGTATACCCTTTATACACACACTCACTATATATAATGTGTATATACAACTATGCATATATATATATATATATATATATATATATATATATATATATATATATACATTTTTGGTTGGTTGTGGCTCTTGAACTCTGGGTCTGGGCACTGTCCCTCAGCTCTTCAGCTCAAGGCTAGTGCTCAACCACTTGAGCTATAGTGTCACTTCTGCCTTTTTCTATTTATGTGATGCTGAGGAATTGAACCCAGGGCCTCATGCATGGGAGGTAAGCACCCTAACACTGAGCCACCTTTCCAGCCCCCATTTATATCTTTTTGCACAACCAACCTATGGTCTGTATCAAAATGATTAGAAGAGCATGAAATTTCCAACAGCTAAAAATGATGAATGGCTGAAGAGATGGAATGTTTTAACCCTGATTTGACTAAAGACATAAACAACATAAATATCAAAATTATTTAAGAACATTGCCACTGTAATTTTGAAAAGAAATCTGCAATGACAGGTTAAGAAAATCACAGTGACGTGTGTGTAAATGAGTGTGTCTCTACCAGGTACACAAGCTGATACTTGTCTCTCATCATTGATAAGAAATTTAAAAAATCAGTTGACTAGGAGCATATTCATTTCACTATCAGCACAAAATACAATGTAAACAGGTCTGTTCTTAATCAACATAGTGCATAGAGCAAATTAAAGAAGGGGCTAAGAAGAATTGAGCTCCTCCTACTCAGAAATACACACGGCATTGACTGCTCATCTAGGAAAAGAAAATGTCCATCACGTTCGGTTTGTTTCTGGGCACCAGGGTCTGAACTCAGGATCTCCTGCATACTAGGTATGTACTGTGTCACTAGGCCACATCTCCAACCCACATAATGCTTAATTTTCCGATGAATTTTAATGAAATTAAAATTTGTTTTAGAAAGTATCAGTATATTCTATGTGTCTGAAACTGGGAGATTTTGAGAGTGAAACGGAGTGCTATTAATTAAAATTGTGTCCATCAACATGTTAAAACAACCCAATCTGCCCCCAGGTAAACTGTGATAAATGCCTATTCTATCATAAAAATACCTTCCAAGGAGGAAGAACAAAGAATCTGCACATTAGCCGTGAATGCTTATACAGGGGTAGCAGGGAGAGGTGCTCTTAGCCAGTCTCCATGAGGACTGGAGGAAATATTTGTAGGTGACAAGAACTTTGCCGACGCCTAAAATACACTAGAAACATCACCATGTTTCGCCACTTCGAAAATAATTCTATCTTACAAGTTTTCTCAAAGTCTATTTTAGTGATAAAAGTACAGGCAGGCCCTCCAACTTGAAAAATGACTTGTTTACACTTAGAATTCAGAAATTTTCAATTTAAATCAAATTTCTTGTTTTGGACAAAAGTGTTGTCTAGGTTTTCTTAGATCTGACAGCTTTATATAAAAGGTAAGTTCAAGGGAAGCTTTGCTGATGATAAACATCTAAGTCCTCTCCTTTCACCGAGTTTTTATAATCCTTACTGAAAATGTGATTCTTATACCACTTAGAAACTCTCTTTTAGCACAGACATCAGACTCACTGTAGATCCCAAGAGTCTCAGCTGCAGTTATTGAGAGTCTCTAATTTAGCTCAATGCAGGAATTTCTAACAGTTTTAAATACAGTAATAATAGCCAAGCACCAGTGGCTCAGTTCTATAAGCCTGGCTACTCAGGAGGCTGAGATCTTAAGATCATTTTTAAAAGGCAGCCTTGGCAGGAAAGTCTGTGAGACTCTTATCTCCAATTAACTATCAAAAAGCTGAAAGTGGAGCTGTGGCTCAACTGGTAGAGCAAAATAAGCTCAAAGAGAGTGGCCTGGCCCTGAGTTCAATTCCTAAGACCTGAACAAAAAATACAGTAATAAGTTCACAGAGATCTCTTTTTATTACTATCAGTTAGTTGTACACGGGGGTTTATTTTGATGTATCCTTGTATACATATAACGTACCTTGCTCACACTCCTCCACCATACTCCTTTATCCCCACTCTCTTTCAGATTATTTAAATTTGTTCATAACACATGAAAATAAATAATTATTATCCTCTTGTACAGATTAGCTTTGGTACTTCACAAGGTATGTCCAAGTCCTAGTCTCTGGTCCCAATGAATGTGACCTCATTTGGAATTAAGGTCTTTATATAAACAATTATGGACCTTGTGATAAGAATATTGTAGACTGAGGGTGGATCCTAAATCTATGATTGGTATCTTTATAAAAAAAAAAAAAAGGAGAGGAGATAAACACAGAAATACGGGGTGGGGTGGTGACAGCTGAGTTTTTCTTTTCTACTACTATGTGTACTCATCTGGGATTTGAGACACGGGGGGCACAAGCATCTTGGTCTTGCTGGGCAGCAAGTGAAGATATTGATATAATAGATGACAATAGCGCAATCTCTACTGATTCTCTCAGTTGTACAAGTGTCTCATGTGGATCCTAGGCACCATCAACCTTAAATTTTCAGTGGTTCCTGCCGCGGACCCCCCCCCCCTCCAGTTCCCTTTTCCAAATCCTCCTGCATCCTACTGGACATTTTCCTGAATCTTCTCACATTCTTCCCCACTCTCCTTTCCACACTTACAATCCCAATCCAAGCCCTCAAAATCATATTACTTCCTGACTATAGGGCTTTCCTCTCACTTCAAACTACCTATTTTCATGGAATTACCATACAAATTATACGTATATAAACAAACCTCATTTGAATGTATGTACATAAATTCATATGTATAAAATATGTGTATATAAATTCACAACCCAGCAGGATCTATTTAATCCAGTATTTAATACAATTGTTATCCATAGATGGATAGAAGATAATTCACCCCCACTTAACTTAGATTAAGTATTTCTTATCTTTATCTAAAAGAAATTTTACAAATATGAAAGTAAAATAAACTTGTTAGACTGAGTTGGAGTTAGCATTTCAAACCCTTTCACATTCTCACAAAGTAATATTTTCTCTATTTTTAAAGTATGTGACATCTCCTTCTTCTGAAAGTTGTATTATATTTTTTTTGGCAGAGATGTTTGTAGAGAATCCAATAAGAAAGACAGTGGTAAGTACATAATGAAATTCAGACTCAGATTTGTGGAGCCCAGGGAAAGATGAACAAGACTGCACACTATCTATGAGGTAGAGACTTCACAGCTCAGAATGGTGTCATCTGGTAACAGAGCAGGCATGGTGTTTTTTTTCATGATTATTTGAGCTTATGCACTTTTGACAAGAGTGCTACGAAATTGTATGTAGTTCTTGGTGTCTGTCAGGAGGCACATGATACCTGCAAGTTTCATTACTTCCTCAAAATTGATCATTTCATTAGAGTGGTTTTGATTATGGTTTTCCACATGTGAGCACTATTTTTCACTTTGTAAACACAGAAATACTTGAATGTGCTGAAACTCTTACTCCCTATCATAATTTCAACACATACAGTTTTCACATCTTCTGATGATCTCTTCATAAAATAATTTTGACTGTGGTGTTTGCTAAGAGTGTTTTTTCTATTTCTATCTTCACTTCTGCATTTGTGCACTGGAATTCTACCATATGTATTTTAATGTTTTCGTTTCTTTCATGCATATGTTTCTAACGCATTTATAAGATTATTTCTTTGTTGCTTTGTATGTCCCTCCCCCACAGTGTAACCCCCGCTTTCATTATATTTGATGTCAGTATAACATGTGGAGGAGATGGGGGCAAACAAGTCGTTTAAGGATTCAGGTGGACCTGTTGCAACAATGAGAAGTACAAAATGTCATGTCAAAACCAGCTTTACAATGTCGGTGGGGGGGGGAGGGGGGTATAATTGGGTGGGGGGAGGGGGGAGGCTGGGAAGGGAGGTGAAGGGTAAACAAAGGAGGAGGCTGCAATGCTTGGTAAGAAATGTATGCATTATCCTGCCCATGTAATTGTAGCCCCTCTGTACAGTATGTTCTCAAATAAAATAAAATAATATTAAAAAAAAAAAAAGAAAACCTATAACACTGGGCTCTGGTGGTTCATTCCTATATTGCTAGCTAATCAGGAGGCTGAGATCTAGGATCAATGTTCAGAGCCAGCCTTCACAGACAAATCCTCAGAGTCTGATATCTAATTAACCAGCAAAAAAAAAAAAAAAAACACCCAAAAAACAAACACAAACAAAACAAAATAAAAACTGAAAGTGGTAGAGTACCAGCTGTGAGCAAAAAACACCGAGTGATTTTCTTTCTAAGGAATGACATTATTTGAGTTCTTCCTTGAATCTACCATATTTCAGTTAATATATTTTTATATAATTTCATAACATCCAATATATTTACTTATAATTGCATAACATCCAGTATATTTACTTACAGGAAATAAACTAAATTTAGCTTCCACATATAAGGGAAAATATGCATCCTTTCTCTTTCTGGACCCGACTTACTTCACTTAATTTTTTCCCCAGATCTTTCAAAGTTCAGCAGGAACCAGGTACTTAGGTGGGGATGTGACATCAAGAGGAAAAAGGTAGACCAATGAAGAGGAGAAGGGGGAAAAAAAAAAAACAATGCATATACTTTGAAGTTAAGGAAAAGGAGGGAAGAGAAGGGGCCAGGAGAGAGATGTATGAGAAGGTTGAAAGGGGTAATACTGATCAGATATACTGTATTCCTAAACTGCTTTGTTGAATGGCAACTCCTTTGTATAACCATTTAAATCCAATAAAAACAAAATTTAAAAAGCCAAGTAAGAGTTCATTGGAGCTTGAGCTCCAATGTGTGCGCTTGTGCACGCACAAATACACAAGTGAAAATGGAACGAGGAAACGAGGGAATTAATGGGGTTGTGATAGATAGATGGTGGTGGGGAGAATGATAGTACAGATGACACTGGTCAAAAGTGACATCAAGGGGTGATGCATATTGTTCTCATAAATTGACATGTTGAATTAAAACATTTTAATAAGTTTTTTATTGTGAAAATACTGTACAGAGAAGTTACAATCACATGAGCAAGGTAATGAGTACATTTCTTATCAAGCATTGTTTTTCCCCTACCATCCCTTTCCTCCCATCTGCACAACTACATTCCCCCCACCCCCACCCCCGCCTGAATTGTAAAGTTTGTTTTTGGACATAGCGTCTTGTACATCTCATTGTTGCAATGGGTCCACCTGTATCCCTATAGAAATAATTTGTTTTTTCCCTTCCGCTTCCCCAAAAACATTTTTGTACAGTATTTAAAGATAATAATTTTAAAAAGAAAATATACATCTTCTCTCCTATATACTCACCCATTTAATTATTTACTTATCACTATGAAGATATTTAATTCATTCCATGTGTTAGTATTCATTGTAATTATTACTTGTTTTGTTGCTACAATTATACAATCTTTGGCCATGAGGAATTTACTTGAGTTTGCTTCTCTGTCATGTTGATACCCTGCCATGGAGTTTTGAGCACTTCCTCACTTGCTTGCAATGCAAAATGTTCTAGGCTCTTGTGCTTTTCCATCTCAACCATTTCTCCAATATTTCTAGTTACTTGTTAAGGAACATTGTATTTAAAATCAAATACAAGGAGCTTAGGTATGCTGCTTGCTCTCAGGCCTTCTCTAAACATACACGTAGAAAACATACACTAAATAGTATACATCTAGGATAATCTTACAAGACAAGAAGAAAAGATCAAAAGCAATGTATATATGACCATACAAGATGATGCTGAGAAAAATGAACCCCAAGATAGGGACACAAGAGGTTTTATCTTTGTCGCTGTTGTTTTTAATGTACTATGCAATTTTTTTTGTTTCTTTCATATGTTCTTCCCCCATGGTATATCCTGTTTTCACTGTATTTTCTAATTTGGGGAGGGAAGGGAAATAACAAAATGCTGAAACAAGGATACAGGTTGACCCATTGTAACCATGCGATGTCCAAGACACTATGTTGAAAATGAACTTTACAACTTGTAGGGGGAGGGAGGAGTTGGGGAGGTGGTAAGGGAAGGGATAGTAGGAGAAAAACAAAGAAGGAGGTAACAATGCTCAATAGGAAATGTACTCATTTTTTATGTAACTGTAACCCCTCTGTACAGTATCTTTACAATAAAAAATCTTAAAAAATGAAAAAGAAAACACCCATCCACAAACACACCCATTTACATGATCTTCTGGTATATTTCTGATGGACAGTAAAATGTATCAGTTAAAACTGAACTGATACCTGCAACATCTCAAGGTTTATTCTAGCCTTTTTTATTTTCTGTATTTGTAACTTTAAAATTTTTTAATGTTCTTTTTTATTATTGTTCTTATAAAGGTACACAGGGTATTTATAACTTCATTCTCCAACCCTGAGAAAACTGGCTCTCATTGTCTACCATATGTTTACTTATAGGCTAGCTCCTAGCAATTACACCAGTTTTATATACCATGATCTTTCCGTAAAGCATATCTATGTATATAGTTCCTTTCATCTTGAATGTAACAACATATATTCTACTACTGTTTTACAGAATGACTTAGAGGTTTCCTGAAGGGGTATAGTTGTATTCTATTTTTAGTTCCTTTCATTTTCTTATTTTATTTAATAATTAACAAATTACTGAAATATTGTCAAAATAGAGCAAAAGCAGGAATGCACCTGGCACTGGTGGCTCATGCCTATAATCCTAGCTACTCAGGAAGCTGAGATTGGAGGATTTGAAGCCAGTTTGAACCAGTTCCTGCAGGAAAATCCATGATACTCTTTATCTTCAATTAACTACCAAAAAAACTGTAAGTGAAGCTGTAGGTCAAAGTGGTAGAGAGTTAGCCTTGAATGAAAAAGCTCAGGGACAGCACCTGGGCCCTGAGTTCAAGCTCCACAACTGACAAAAAAAAATTTATACCACAATGTTCCTTAACAAGTAACTAGAGATCTTGGAGAAAATGGTTGAGGTGGAAAAGCACAAGATGAGTCTAGAATATTTTGCATTGCCAATAACTGAGGAAGTGCTCAAAACTCCTTGGCAGCATGTCAAAATGACAGAGAAGCAAAAAGGAAAGAAAAATAGAAAAAAGAGAAAATATTAGTGAACCATTTTATATAATTAATGTTAATAAAAATAATAAAAATAATCTATTATTTATTAGCTTTTCTTAAAATTAAACCTATTACTTGTAGTTTCAACATGGTAAAACAAATCTACTATTATATTAAATTATTGCATTTCTTTAGAGATAGAAGATAGAAATGATGGGATATAATCCTAAGCTGGTTCTTCTACTCCTTAAATACGAGCATCAATTAGGGTGAGGAGAGAGAAGCATGGGAGGTCACAAACCTCTTCATGTGTCTTGACAATGACTAACATAGGTTTTTGGAGTCTCTGACCTCCTGCTAGAAGGAGATGAACGTCAAGCTCAGATTCCTGAGGGACCAGCAGCTCTAAAGGCGGTCCTGCTCTCTAACACATACACAGCTAGTATTGAGATTTTGCAATGACTTCTACCCAGTCTACTGGGGATCTCGATTCTCTGATTATGCCTCTAGCCTGTGCTTAAAGAATTCTTCACGTGACCCTGCCTAGCTCATCAGGAGGTTGCCTTAGGGTTGGGAATCTGGGAATTAAAGAACATTTGGTTTATCTTGTCTTTTCTTGTAATGCATAAACACTTAATTCACCTTGAAGCTACTACCAAGTCTAATCTAGTCTCAGTTGAGAATAACCTGAGTCTTGATGAGATAATATAATTTTAGATTTAAAGGAACAAATCTAGGTAGCCAAAAATATCCTTGATTCTACTAAAAGATAATTTATGGTATGACTTCAAATATCCATCTTGTGTATGTACCTAATTGTTTCAAAGTTACATGTACTGCAGAGTCCAGGTTTTCAGCACTTTGGTGGGAACATGCTGTATGGACCATGTGAGTCAGAATTGTGGAACCTGAGCCAAAACCTTCTTTCTCATTCATGGTCAGAAGATCAAATACGTATCAAAGTATATCCTTGAACCCAGGCTTTCAAAAATTAAAATATTACAATTAATTTTTAAACTTAAGCATTCCTAAGGAAAACAAAGTTTGTCACAAACACAGAAAAAATTATGTTCTTACCTCCTCGATCTCGGGCAGCTAAACTTTGACCCCTTCTCAATGTAATATCCAATTGGTACATTCCGGGATCAGCCAAAGGGACATCTGCATTACTGGTTCCAACAGTATTGATCTTCTGGAAGAAATACACAAAATATTAAATTTATTATCTTCTAATTTTTCCAAAGATGAACCATATTTAATTTAGGCTAAACTACAAGAATTGTTCAATAAAATTAATCATTTTGTGATTTCAGACAATATCATAATCACCTAGTACATTAAAGCTTTTAAATTCTTGACTCAAAAACATGCTAGTTACTAAAATATACTATTTCAACCCAATTGAAAGCTAACCAATATGATATGGCATAAGTTTCCCACACAAGACACTACAGGATTTATTTAAGGAAATTAGCATAGGAAGAAGCTGTGAAGTAAAATCACAATCAAAGATGAGTGGAAAATAAAGGTGTATAAATAAGTTAATTCCATGTAATTGTAAGTTAAAATAAAAATGATTTATTCAAGAGACTGTTGACTCATTCATCTATGCAAAAGATCTCATACCAATGGATCACACACTTCTATTTTAGGTCCAATATAAAATATGATGTAATTATATAGAAATAAATTCTCCCAGCATTGTGACAGTATGTTCAAGAAACAATTTCTCAGTGATTTAAATTTCTAATGCTGCTTTCTATGGAAAGAAAGTGCACAAGCTATTTCTAGATCCAAACCCTTTGCAAGCTACCTGTATGGATTTTTTTCAGTAATGATATACTCTTAATAAGCTAGACCTAGAGTTATAGACACATTTGCAAGAGGAAAAATTGAATTTAAGTAACATAGAAGAAACATTCAGTAAAAATTTTACAGGTCATAGTTTATAGTGTCTGCCACTTTGTACTCAGTAGGAAAGCTGGCTTTTCTTCCCATATATGAAGTTGTTTTAAATTCTTATGATGTTTTAATTCAAAAAGGAATGTTCTTTTGTTTTAAAATATGCATTGATAAGGTAAAATAGACAACAGTAGATCTTTTAGCTCCCTAATTGACATGAAGTACAATTATAAAGCAGCAGTATAAACCCTTATTGAGATGTAATTCACATATCATAAATTCATCCTTTGAATAAATCAGTGTATTTTGTGTGGTTTTAATGTCAAGATAAGCAGCTTTCCTTGTGAAGCAATTATCACTTAGAACAAAAAGTCACATAACTTTGAGTGACAACTGAACTCATCACCTCTCTTCTGGTACAATAAAGGATACATTCTCCTTTCATAATACCCTTGTTTCTATAAACGGCAGCGCCAGTCCACAGAACCAGTCACTCAGGCTAGAAATTGCTGAGCCATCTTTGACTGCTCCATTTCCTCCCACTCACATCCAAATAGCTGCCAAACCACATACATTCCATTTCTGTATTACATCTTCAACTGGTGTTTATTATTTTAATAATTGCATTAAATGCCCACACAGATCCTTTAAATGCCACCAAGTTAAACAACTTAAAGATGTGGCTTTATGAAAACTATTCTAAGATTATTTTTTTAATGTGAAAATACTGTACAGAGGAGTTACAATTACATGGGCAAGATAATGAGTATATTTCTTATCAAGCATTGTAGCCTCCTCCTTTGTTTCCCCTTCCCATCCCTTCCCATCCTCCCCCCACCCCCCACTCAATCCTCCCCACCCCCCCTTCCTCCTCAATCCCCCCTCTCCCCCACCACGAAAGTTGTAAAGTTTGTTTTCGACATAACGACTTGTACATCTCATTGTTGCAATGGGTCCAGCTGTATCCCTATTTAAACGATTTGTTTTTCCTCTTCCCCTCCACAAATTATACCGACATCAAATACAGTGAAAGCAGGGGTTATATTCTAAGATTATTATTCAATAAAATAACTTTGATTTTTACAGGAAGACTATTATAAAGTAGGAAATAAATTCATATTATGAGCACATGTTTTTACATTACTCTTCATTGAAGTCAAACTATAAAATTGGGTTGTATAATATAGAGAACCTGCCTCCACATATAATAAAACTAGTTTGTAATAATAAATTGATGCTGTCGGTTTGAACTTTAATAGTTTTTACAGTTTTGTTAATATTAATTTGTAAATTGCTTTTGATTTTTAGTTAGACAGTAGTAAAACACCTATTAGGATGCACAAGGCCCTGCCTGGGTTTGAATGCTAACAAAGAAAAAAATCAACAATAATAATTTGTATCAAACCTTCAAACAGCATGGCAATTTGGGATGTATCCTTTCACACCTTCAGAAATCATATCCAAGCATGTAAATGGATGTCAAACTTGTCATTTTATATGGGATCCACTTTAAACTGGTTAATAGTTTGGAAAAGCATAAACTGAACATTCATTGTGTTAGGGTACAGAATAGATGTTTTCAAGAACACATGATCAACCTGAGTGAAAATGTATGTAAGGATCTGTAACAAAGTTGTTGTGGCCATTGGTACTTTGTTCTCTCTTCTCTTGTGACATCTAATGGGGTTTAGTTCCTTTCCTCTTTTTTTCTAATCACTAGGACCCTAAGAATAAAATCCTTATAATCTTTCCCTATATAATTCTCCAGGCAGTTACAATTGATCAAAACTGGCATTTAAATTGAAATCCTGTCCACTCAGGAGTTATAAAAAAACTTCATTATAATCAAGTTATTAAGTCACTATGAGCTTAAGAACAAAAAGACCAATTATTACAATGGATAATCTGAAGAGGCCCCACAGAGATGATATGAAGCAGGGTCTGAAATTATGGGTAGAATTTTGACAAATGAAGGTTTGGAGGAAGGGAGCATCAAGTCAGTGATGAATAGTTTAAAAAAGAATGTATCATGTATCACTGAATTGCATGATAAATAAGGTAGGAAGAAGGTTGAAGTACAGTGACATCAGACAGAGGATAGCTTCAGCCTGGGAGCACAGACTTCTGAAGAGAGACAGTACAACAAAGCTTCATTTAATAAACACTCACTGCCTGTCTTTCATGCTTCAGACTCTGGGCTAAGTGCTTAGAATTTGGAGATAAACAAAACTGGGCCTTTTATTTCTCCTCTGTATGACGGATGAATGTGGATATAGGGATTATTTAAAAAGCTTTTTATAACAATTCAATTTAGTCACAAGAACATGATCTAGTGGAAGGCACGAGAAACAAAAGATGGATTTGGTAGATATTAAGGCAATGCAATCAGATGAATTTGCCAACTGACAAGATGTGGCAGAGTCAGGAAATGGGTGAATGAGTCATTTTGAGCAGTTTGAGCTGAGCTCCTGGGAGGAGAAAGTACAATAGCCAAATGAGAGAAAGAGCAAGTTACAGGCCACTGAAGTATCAAGCACCAAAGGTATTCTTGTCAACGAAAATGAAAAGATATCTCCTTTCAGGCTTGCTGTAATGGTTACAAGAAGACAATCAGCATATGATTATGGAAAAACAGTAGAATTTATTGTAAAGGATCCTTTGGAAGAGATGGGTGAGAATGATGAAAGGGATAACATAAATCAAGATGCATTGTACTCATAAACCAACATGTTGAATTGAAACCCCTGTACAACTAAAGATAATTATAATAAAAATTGTTCTTCCAAAGATGAATCGAAAAAGATGTGTCCAAAGTACTAGGCACACCTACAGGTTTAACAAAAGCATGGTTACTTGCCATTTTAAATATCTTGAATGATACCTGCAACTTGTTATTTGTGCCTGTTTTCGAGATGGAGGAAATAACACTCCATAGAATTTATTACAATTATAAAGAGTTAATTTACTGATCTGTGCAGCTATTTTTCATCTCCTCCTGCCTCCTAAAGTGTAAGCTCTGTGAAGGGTGAGGCCATGTCTGTTTATTGCTGGCGTATCTGTGACATATCCCAAAATTTAGCAGAGTTCTTGGCAAGGGACAGGGCCTCGGTGGATATTTCTAAATGGATGAGTCCAAAAATTAAAATTTCCTTTAAGCAGCATTGGAAATTGCAGAGGGTAATCAGAGAAAGAACAGTAATGTAAAGGGATGATTATTGTCTGATATGGAAACTTAGGTATTGAATGGCAGGTGGAGAGGATACCTGGGCACTTCTGAGACCTTCCATGGCCACACTCTTGACTTACTACTCTACTGTAGCTTTTGACCTCAGACATTCCCAGATAAGAACATTACATCCTAGTCACTTTAAGCTAAAGTTGCTAGAAACTAGAATCAATCTATCCATCAAACATTCTCTTTGGTAGATAGGTTACCCATCAGCTACATTCTATTGCTGTACCCAAAGTAATGGAAGGTGTTAATTTATGAAGGAAAGAGGTTCACAGCTCCAGAGGCCAGGAAGGCATGGCATCTGCCTGACTCTTGATAAGGGTCAACAGTCTGCTGCTGAGAGTGAGAATTCACATGGTTTCTGTTAAAGGTCCTCTTCCCATCAGCAAGCAAATTGCAACATGAGTTGAACCACATTTCAACATTCAAACCATATTAATACCTCTCCTATTGAGTTCTTCCTAGTACTCAAATCAAAATCTACCTTTTCTGTCCAATTTTATTTTTTTTTGATCTATGAGCCTAACTTTCTATACCCCCCAAATGGTAGATCAAGTAACCATTTAGGGTTTCACGAGATTTATATACTCAGGCAATACCATGTGGTCTATGGACTTAATTTCTTTTTTAAAGTTGTTTAGTAGATCACTCTTTAAGTTTGCACTTCTTAGTATTCTAGTTTTGATAACACTGCAGAAGTGCAAGTTGACTAGCTCCATGTCTATTATTCCAAACCCCTTTGAGTGTCATTTCTCTGTGGTAATAAGACTGGAAAACTATAAACTACTGTTCTTCTTTTCTAGAATTGTTATATACCTGAAGATAGATGTGAACACTAATTTTCTAAAAAGCTTAGTTCAGGAACCATCTGGTTCTTCTAGTCCAAGAAAGCTGTGGCAAAGTATGGCGTCATAGTCCTGCTATCACAGATAATGCATAGCAAGCACCAGTGGCAAAGGTGGCTGGTATACTACTATGCCTCTTTAATATCCAACTTTGGTCTTCTTTCTCTTTAAATGATCTGAAGCAAATTCTATGTTCTGCAGCCTAGAAGACTTCTGTTAATGACTGATAGTAGAAATAGATGCAGATAAGAGATTTCAGGGAAGTGGTCATCTGGATTATCTGGTTACTACTAGAGGACATGATGCAGAAACTGAAAGATGGTGAAATAGCTACTTAATTACCTGAGAATGAAGAGCCTGACTACAGACAAGCCTTTGGTAAACCAAATGACTGGTCTGATAAAACATTTTGACAGGCATAAGGAAAGGAAGAGAGGGGTAACCTAAAGGTTTAAAAAGAAATGACCAACTCAAAGTTTTAAATAACTTTAATACTTGTATGGCATAGTCAGGAGGTGTAAATAAAACTATCTGAGGTAAACTAAGATCCGTGGTTATAGTAATTAATGTTTTCATTTAAACAGAAATGCACCATCCCATCATATCAAAGCTTACTGGAGTTTGTTTTAGAATTCCCAGTTCAATCCCAGGATTCTGATTTTCCAATAGCCTAAACCAAACAAACTGGACCAGTGAACATTCAGACCAAAGCTGGCAACATTTACCATTGTTGAAACAAAGGTACAAATTTGGTACTCCTAAAATACCATTTCCTAGAACCCCCCACAAATGCTCATTACTCACTATGGCTTGTTGCTAAATAAACTGCTGGGTGCAACATCGCTACATTATTGTTGATAACCTTTCCACCTCCACATACAGTTTGTGACCCAACATGAGTCAAGCAAACAGAATTCTCTTTCCTCCATCCTGAATGTCATGGACTGATCCCTTGCACAACCAGGCTGCGTTGACAAGACTCCAACTGTGATGAAAGCATGTTTTAAGCAACTTTAACTTCAGCTTAAAGATGGTGCTTTCGTTTTCTAGTTATGGAAACATGGTAATAGATACTGCAAAAAGGATTGTTTTGATTATAAGAGGAAATACCTGAAAGTGCTTTGAGGATTAGAAATTATTCACATTTATGTAGCTATCCAGAAGATGAGGAAGAGCGCTATGGTACCACAAAGGAAATATTGCTGGAGTTTGAGCACAAAAGTACAGATATATCTCTATCTGTACTGTTAAATTGCCATAAAGCAGGAAAGGTTATTGAGCTCTGGCGGCCTAAGTTTCTTTTTTTTTTTTTTTTTTTGTCGGTCATCGGTCCTGAACTCTGGGCCTGGGTGCTGTCACTCAGCTCTTGAGCTCAAGGTGAGCGCTCTATCACTTGAGCCACCGTGCCACTTCCGGATTTTTCTGCTTATGTGGTGCTAAGGAATGGAACCCAGGACCTCATGTATGCAAGGCAAGCACTCTACCACTAAGCACCTTCCCAGCCCCAAGGACTTATTTATTTATTTATTTATTTATTTTTGTTGGTCATGGGCTTGAACTCAGCCTGGGCACTGTCCCTGAACTTGTCAGCTCAAGGCTAGCACTCAACCACTTGAGCCATAGCACTACTTCCCTAAGTTTCTTTTTCTTAAAAAAAATTGACTGTAATTAGACCTGCTATCTTAACTACTTAAGAGGCTTAAATACCTGGATCACAGCTCAAAACCAGCCTAAGCGGGAAAGTCTGTGAGGTTCTTATCTCCACTAAACTACCACAACAAACAAAACAAGCTGGAAGTGGAGCTGTGGCTCAAGTGTAGAGTGCTAGATTTGAGCAAATGAAGCTCAAAACTCAGTCCTGAGTTCAAGCCCCAACACCAGCACGCACGCACGCACACACACACACACACACACACACACACACACACACACACACACACACACACACACACGGCATCCTCCATTAATTAGCGACTGATATTGCCTTCCTTGTCATGTATGTTTGGGTCAAAAAATGTTTCAACAAATTAAAACAAGTTGAAAATTTCCAAAATCTGAGTGATACACATGAGAAAAAATTCCTCAAGGCTTGATTTTTTTTATTATAAAAATCTTAAATGAAGAAACTTATGTAGCAGATATTTTACTATGATGCTAAACATGTAAGATTTTGCTAGGAAAATGCGTTCATATTTATATATTCACATCTTACAAAATGTCACATTGGGATCCATAGCCTCATCAGCTTCAATGAAATTTCAAAAAAATTCCTGCTTATTAGATTTAAATGCCCATTCCACTTCTTTCAGAACTCCACATATGCAACTACTCCCCTAGTTAGTGATTTTATAAAGTATTCCTAATATAAGTTTCTTTTTGAAGTCGTTTGTTTCACTCAAAGTAAATTGTAGGAAAGTAAAAGAGCCAAAGTAATATTTTCTTATTTCCAAAAACACTAATGTAATTAATCTGGAGCATTTGTAATGGCATGGGCAAATATTTGGGAAAAGGTGAAAAATCAGTTGCAAAACTGTATAAATTGTGTGAAGTAGACTAATTACATATGTACCTTGAACAAAGATGAAAGAATACATATAGTGAGGAAGATTAATGGAGACTTTACTCCTACCTTGTAGAAGCTTTCATATTTTCAACAGATGTGCAGCGTGTTTTATTCTAGTCCCTTAAAGACTCTCAAATATTATTATCTGCTGCTTCTACCCTTTGATAAGTGTGATAAAGATATATATGTATTTATACATATCCATATACATATGTATTTATATATGTGTGTATATATGTGTACATGCATGAATACACACTTACACACACAGTATATTATGATATGGGGTTTGAACTCAGAGCCTTGGCCTTGCTAGACTAGTGCTCCACTAGTGCCACCAACTCTGTTTTTGGTTATTTTGTCTGTTCCATTTGTCTGTTCTGCCTCAAACCATAATTCTACATAATTCAGCCTCCTGAGAGCTGAAATGGCATAAGCTACTGTCCCTAGCTCATACATTTGATTCAACAAAAGTACTCACATGAGTTAAGTACATCATTGTGCTATTTTACCTCAGATATGAGTTTAATTGAAGCTCATGTGCCTTTCATCCTTTTAAACAATCTTATGGTCACAGGTGCACTGCTACAGTTGGGGCTATTTACACACTCAGCTGTGTAAATAGCATGCTATTCCTCACAAACATAGAAACTACAAAGTTCAACACAGATCTGCCTATGGAGTCTGGAACAAAGTAGCCCTCAGATAATACTGATTTTTTTTTTAATTGTGAAAATACTGTACAGAGGGGTTACAATTACATGGGCAAATGAGTACATTTCTTATCAAGCATTGTAGCCTCCTCCTTTGTTTCCCCTTCCCATCCCTTACCATCCTACCCCCCCCACCCAATCCTCCCTGCCCCCCCCCATACCAGAGTTGTAAAGTTCGTTTTCCACATAACAACTTGTACATCTCGTTGCAATGGGTCCACCTGTATCCCTATTTAAACGATTTGTTTTTCCCCTTCCCCTCCACAAATTATACCGACATCAAATACAGTGAAAGCAGGGGTTATACTGTGGGGGAGGGACATACAAAGCAACAAAGAAATAATCTTATAAATGTTTTAGAAACAATTGCATGAAAGAAAAAAAAACATTTGAATTTTATTTACCATCTTCACAAAGTCTGGGAGAAAAAGTTATTAAGTAGTTGTTGTGTTTTTGTTTTTTTTTTTTTCAGTTGTGGGGCTTGAACTCTGGGCCTGGGCGCTGTCCCTGAACTCTTCAGCTCAAGGCAGCACTCTACCACTTGAGCCACAGCGCCACTTCCAGTTTTTGACTGGTTTATTGGAGATCAGAGTCTCATGGACTTTTACTGCCCCAGCTGGCTTTGAACCTCAATCCTCAGATCTCAGCCTCCTGAGTAGCTAGGATTACAGGCATGAGCCACCAGTGCCTGGCGATTAAACAGTTTTGAAGAGACAAAACAAATAATTTATTGGATTATAACACACGTTATGAAATAATAATATCTATTATTTCATACTAACATAAGCAAATTGATTGAATAAATACATGAACTGGAGGAGAATGAACAGATTTATAGAGCAGAAGAATTCAGAATAATTGACTCTTCTTTGACAGTAGAATGTAACTCCCCTTGGTTAAGTTCACATAGCTATTTCCTTCCAAAGAGTATAGGTATGGACTGGGAAAGGGAAATGACAGCCAGGGGAAAAGGTCAGCATCACCAGACAGAGTCCAGGCTGACAGTATGTATCACTGACAAGATGTAGTGAGTGGGGCCTTTTAACTCTGTGCTCTTCCTGACTGAACTTATAACTGCCGGACTGGAAAACGATGCCAAACAAACCCTAACTAGACAGCAATGACATTCCATAAAACACTAAAATATTGTAATTTCTCTGTTTGAACAGCTCTTTGAAGTCTTCACCCTGAAATGCTCTCCCCTGGGTGCAGGTTTTCTAAGCAAAGAGATAATTTTCAATTATTTATACATACAGTGATCAAGAAAGGCTATAGGTTCAAGGACAATTTTTTTTTAATCGTAAGAAATCAGATATATAAAACTTCCCCTTGACCTCAGAAATATATTCAACTTCCTTTTGAAACAGGTTTTATGCTCATTTGTGAGATTTAAAAGGCTAAATATCATTCTGGGAGTACTAATTTTATTTATCCAGTAAATTAGTCTGTCACTGAGAAGGTTCTTTTATAAGGCTTTTCCATACATAAGTACAATCTAGAGGATGAACATATGTGAAAGCAGGATCTGCTTTTGATAATGACATAAATTCTGCAAAACATAGATTGGACTGCAGAAGAGAAGCTGAGCTTGCGTTATTCAGTTAACTGACGTTCCTTAAGAGTCCTAGAGACATTGCGACAGTGGATAACCACTAAGAAGTTGCTCCCAATCTCTTACAAAACAGGAGATCTTCTGTGGTTACTATCACATGAGAAGATGATAACTCTGTCACTTCCTCATAGCAAAGCATTAAACCAACCATAGATGGCCAAATGTTCTTAGCAGTGGATATTCATTATAGGAAGCCTTGTCTTAGAACAGAATACAAATACTATTCATGGTGACACATTAAAGCCTTTCCACAACCCACACTCCTGGTAGAGTTGTTCTGCCTCTGATATCAATTGAAAAGAAGAGCCTAGGATGTAGGTGCTTTTCAAATTCACTTAGGCAGATACTTCCTGTTCTGGGAAATGGAGCATCCTCTAATCAATGTCTGGGTAAAATACAGTTAAGTTGTATTGGTTACATTCTCAGCATGTGTTTCTACCATTTCCTCTTCCCATTGATTACCAGTGTGGCTATGAGGAAGAGACTTACTCCTCAGCCAAAGGATAGAGAATTTCATAGAGATAAACCAGTGATTCACTCAGGGCCAGGCATGTGGCCTCAGCTGTTTCAATCAGGGTAAACCTAGTTGGGACTCAGTCTTTCCTCCTGGATGAGAAAACATATAGCTGGCAGTGCAAGAGTCAATCTTGGTTCATGAGGCAGAAGGTAAGATGAAGATAGTAATAGTGAAGATCAGGTGAAGAGAAAAAAACATACTAGATTCTTAAAATATCCTAGATTCATGTCTGTTTTTTCTAGTTATTTGAGCCAACAATTTCTCTTTTTGTCGGTTTGGGTGGTAGCTCTTTATATTTGCAGCCCAAAGCATCCTAATGATAAAATAGTTAACACTGATGGAATACAAACAAAGCCTGCTTTATTTTTTTAGAACAAACCTGAGAATGGTTGTTGGTATCCTAGTTTTGCAGATAGATGGAAATGGAAAGTTGGAAAATTTGTATGACTTGCTTAATCCAGGAAGTGAAAGTGAATTCGCACTTCTGTGTAATGCCAAAGCCTGTGTTCTCAATTTCCATGCTTTCCTTTCAGGAGAGGGGGAGAGGAAGAGAGAGAAGGGGAGAGAGAAGGGGAAGTAGAGGGGAGAGGGGGTGGGAGAGAGTAAAGCCAGTGCTGATGGCTTACTTTTGTAATCCTAGCTGTGATTTGAGGATCACTGTTCAAAACCAGCCCAGTCAAGAAAGTCTGTGAAACTCGTATCTCCAGTTATTCACCAAAAATCCAGAAGTGGATCTGTGGCTCAAGTGGTAAAATGCTAACCTTGAGAAAAAACAAAAACCCTCAGGGACAGCACCCAAGATCTGAGTTGAATCCTCATGACCAGCGAAATAAAAGATAAATTATACATTGGAACCAACATTGTAATTTGAATTTCTCAGGCCCTAATTATATAATTTTATTGAGATAGGGCTTCATTGCATAGGCTAGCCTGTAGCTTGCGATGTAGCTCAGGCTGGCATTGAACTAGTGATATTCCTGCCTTTGCCTTGCCTAGCTTATGTAATTTTACTTATCTAAAAATTCACATCAAAATTGGAGGTAGTGGTAGTTTGGGAAAAGGAAAAATTCTAATACCATGGGTTTCTAAATCATAGACTTGGAATCTTATAAAAAAATTTTTCTTTGCCTCTTTATTACCTCTAGTAATTGGCTTCTAATTAAATAAGTTTGATATAATTAACTAAGGTACGTAAGTAGTTATTGTTTTAGAGAAAGGCCTTTTCAACACATATAAAATAAGTTTTATAATAAGTAAATAAAATACACAATCATACACACTGACTTTATTTCAGTTTATGCAGTACAGAAATATTGCATAAATCCTTCCCAGAAGTTGCAGGAAAAAATATTCCTTAAGAAAGCAAAATATATAATAAATAATTAAACCATTTTAAAATATAATTGGAATATATGCATTGAATTATTATATACGGTCATTTTCTTTTTTTTTTTTGCCAGTCATGGTGCCTGAACTCTGGGCCTGGGCACTGTCCCTGAGCTCTTCAGCTCAAGGCTAGTGCTCTACCACTTGAGCCACAGCACCATTTCCAGCTTTTTCTGCTTATGTGGTACTGAGGAATCGAACCCAGGGCCTCATGCATGCAAGGCAAGCGCTCTACCACTGAGCCACCTTCCCAGCCCCTATATGGTCATTTTCATGTGCAAGCCTTATTTTTCCAATGGCACTTTGGTTACTCAAATCAAATAGCCATTAGGCCTAAATACTGGATCACCAACTACTATAATAAGAGTATCAATTTTGAAGGTAAAAAACATATAAACACAATGAATTCTATGTTTCCGTCAGAAAGAACGACACCACCCCATTTGTTAGGAAATGAAAAGACTTGGAAAAATCTTATTAAATGAAATAAGCCAGACCCAAACAAATATAGGTTCCACAGTTTCCGTCATTTGCAATAATTAGTATATGTTTAGGATAATTTTATCAGACTAGCAGAAAAGCTCAAAAGCTACAAACACATGACCATATAAGATGATGTTAAGTTAAATGAACCTCAAAATATCAACACAAGAGGTCTTTCTTTGTTGTTGTTGTTTGTGATTTTTTTGTTTCCTTTGTATATTCTTTCCCCATGGTATATCCCCTGTTGTCACTGTACTTGATTTTGGTACCTTGTATCTTATATATACATTTATCTAATTTGGGAAGGAGAAGAGGAATAACAAAATTCTGAAATAAGGACACAGGATGACACATTGCAACAATGATACTCACAAGACACTATGTTGGAAATGAACCTTACAACTTTGGCAGGGGGGGGGAGGAGGGGGGGTTGGGGGGGAGTGAAGGAGGTGGGGAGGGAAGAGATAGTGGGAGAACAACAAAGGAGGGGAACAATGCTCATTACTTACTCATTACCTTACAATGCTCATTACCTTACTCCTGTAATTGTAACCCCTCAGTACAGCATCCTTACAGTAAAATAAAATTTTAAAAAGGTATAAACGTTTGAGAATTCAACTAGTTTTACATGAAACTACTCCCAGAATAAATGATATACGTTTCATCATTACCAGAAGCTAGTGAAAGCTCCACAGATTTCCTGTTTGTTTGTTTTTTGTTGTTGTTGTTATTTGGCTTGGTTTGGTGCCATGGATCATGGACAGCGATTCATTAAAACAAAGAAAAAAATGAACTGAAAATACCCTGATAAACCTTCTTATTAAAGGCAAATCAAATCTATACATAATAATTGGAGTCCCACATGTCTACTCCCCAGTAATGTGTATATCAGGGTATAAATTCTGCAACATAAAAGCACTATGTTATGCTCCAAACAGAAATCCAAAGTAAAAGTAAAAATTTCCATTTATTTGAACTCCAGTGGTCTACTCCCAAAGCAATCACCATTAACATTTCCTTGAGTCTTCTCCAGAAAGAAAATGGGCACACACACCTTTTTTCAAATGTACCAAATTTAAGAGTGAATATACTGTATTCACTTAGAAACACTTTGCCTCTTAAATCTGCCAGCGTCTTGGCAATCTTTAGATTCAGTCTTACTTCATCCTTTCAAAAGACCCATAGTATTCTGCTTAGTGTGTGCATAGCACACATAGTTTTTTTTTTTAGATGTCTACTCATTTCCCTGTTATTTTTACTATTACAATTTGCAAAGTAATTCTTTTTACACAAATCCTGGTTTATACTTTTGGGAGCATCTAATGGGTAAATCCCAAAGAAGGGAATTGCTATGTTTTAAAAATCTCTCTCCTGAATTATCTAACCAATTTACTTTTCCACTAACAGTGACTGAGACTTTCCCACACAAGCACCAAGAATAGATGTTATGAGGTATTTCCAATCAGTCTTTCAAAGAGGACCACATTTAAACATGCCCAGTCCAAAAGTTCAGAAGCTTATTTATTTCACCTTCTCAAAAATTTTGAAGTTTAATCCACTTTATAATGTATGTCAACACTTGTGGAAAAAGGCCTTCCACTCCCTTCAAAACTTCTTTGCACTAACCCCACCCCCTTGATCCTCTCAGAGGCCAACCCTAAAATCTATTTATTATTCCCATTACTACCAGGGCTTTTGTCTTGATTAGCAGGCAATGTTTCCTTTTGCTGGAGATCCTCCCTAACACAAATATCCTGATTTTGTCAGCTCACTTACTCTTTTCCCTTATCCTCCTCAGTGGTTGTAGAGAACAGGGAGAAAGTGAACATGAAAATGCTCTAATTATGTGATGAGGAGTCAGAACACTTCAACACTGTCCATCTCTCATAGGATTTTTTAAAAATGTTTGCTGTTTTGATAGGTTAAAAGAGCCACGTTCTTGTTTTCTTTACATACTTATGCAGTTACCTGGTAATTTCTAATGCTTAGAGTGCTCATTCTAAATCTCAGAAAAAGTGTACTTTTAAAAAACTACGGTGGTTATTGAAATAAAACAATATCCAGACTACTTGAATTTGGATCCTGTCTCTAACATTTTCTAGTTGTTTCACCTTGGCCAAGTAGATTACCTCTTTATATCTTAGGTTTGCCCTTGGTGAACTGAGGTAATAATGTGTCATGCCTCATTGGGCTGTGATAATTGAGTGAGTTAATAATCATCAAATGCTTCTAACAGTCAAAATCATAGTATGCACTATAAAGATGTTATCAGTTTTCTAGTTCCAGAAATGCCAGGAAAGTTTGATTGAGAAAGAATAAACTCTGAAAGCAGGCCCCTTGGCAGTACAGTGTTCCATGAATCAACTCCATACGGGATTCATGAAAATCTGCACTGATCAAAATGCCATAATTCATTGCTATTAATACCCTGAAAAGAATTCATTTGAAAGGCTAATTAGCCACATGTACAATTCCTTAGAAAAAGCACAGAAACCTTGAACCAAGCTATGGTCAACTAAATGAATGTAAAATCTGTATTATCTTTAATAGCTAATTTCACAGTTTGACTGCCCCTTTATATCTCTCTAGAGAGAAAGCTCTTGGAAATAAGTGTGTCTGTTATATTCCGTAGCATCTTAGATATTACTTCATTATGCTAATCGCCTCCCTACTGATTTAACTCTGTTCTTTTTTGTACAAGCTTCAGGAAGAAATGGTAAAATATTCAAGGACTAAAGAATAAGTGAATAAGAGTGCCAGTATAAACAATATCAACAGTCTCCAGACTTTTACCTTAAGGCATACAATATGAGTGTTCTAAAGGAACTTCAAGAGTTCATTGGACAGTGTCACTTTTTAGGGAAGCTTCTCTGACATAGAGCAGGCACAGGATTTGCTAGGTGAGAGCTAAGATTAATTTGCATATCTTGTTTCTAGGATTTTTTTGGGGGGGTGATCTTGTCAACATTCAGATATGTTGTGTGAAGTGAATAGAATACTAAATAGCAGTATCAAATTAGCACTAACTAGAGAGACAGAAAAGGTGCCTCATAGCTGCAAAATGCCTCTTGAGTTTGTACATGTGGCCTCTGTGACAGCTGCTCCCAGGACCTCACATAATCCTCACATTAATGGCCCAAGGGGTATCACTCAGGCACAAGTCGCAGATTCATACTGCTCCTTGCGGAATACATGCATTGGTTAGTCCTGAGAAATTAAAACTGGTGGCATTTTAGTAGCATGACACCTACTTGACGAAATTATGATGCTATTTTTTTTAAGGGAAGTAAAAAACCGAGTTTCAAACAACCTATACAGTTACCCTCTCTTCCCCTTTCTCCCAACGTCCAGCTCTCTTTTCCATCCCTTACTTATCAATCCATTCACCTCTCCCCTACCACTACTCCATGAGAGTATTATAGGCTAATGAATGGATTTTTTAAAAGGAGGATTAAGACATGACTGCTACTCATTTGGGAGCTCATAAAATTGGTTTGCATCTAATGCTAAAAAAAAGATGTTAAACAAAAATTATTAAATCATTCAAAGTAAGCTCTCTCATAATGACTGAATTTAAACTACAGAAAGCTTATCATAGTTGTGCTTGAATAACACAAACTAACATAACTGCAGAATAATTGCTTTTCTTTTTCTCAAACATCAAAGAAGTCAAATTTTAAAATAAATGGATTATTTGGGAGTTAGAATATGAATAATTTACTGAGGTATTTTTAATCGTTGTCTACCATTACTTATAATTGTTGCCATAAACTAAAGATAAAAAGTATAACATATTGTTTATAAGAAAGTTTTACAAGAAAATTATTATTTTGACTGACTTAATATGTACTAGAATTTGAGCCTTAAGAGATACAGAGTATCATAAAAAATTCCTGTGTCACTGAGATTATTTCACTAAGAATGTATGCTAAATATTGTCATACTGAGAATACCAAATAATTGTGATAACTGTTGTTACAGAATCTAGTCAAAATGTCACCTATCTCCCCTGAGGCGAGATGAGAAGACACTAATATGGATAAATTGATGTCAAAAGAGCTCATTCTTGCCCCAAAGAAATACACACTAATGTCCACTTACTAACAAACTAAGGTGCTATCAAAGAAATATTTAGGAACGAGAAACTCCTATGTTAGACATTGCTTTGAAGACCTGAAGCCCATTGATGTTCTGTGGTAGTTCAATGGCTGGTTGAGTGGAAGCAAATTTTAAGTTTTCACAGCTAATATTATTTATTGTAACAAGTTACAATAACTAATGGACTTCTAGAACTTCTTTTCATTTTAGGGCAAAGTCTTATTTGTGTATGGCAATCTGTCCTGTAACAACCTGCTTCAATCTCCAAGTACCAGATGACTTCTGGAATTTGATGTGTAATCTATAAGGGGCAGAGGATTTGGAGAGAGGAAGGGAGAGGCAAAAGATAATGCAAACACATTTCTCCTCCCAATAAAGGAGGAGGAAGTAAACCTTCACAGCACAGAGCTCTTGATTCCTTGAGTCTACTCCCACAGAAATCCATTTCAGTCACCAGGGAAGATATAAGCATAGCCAGGAATTTGCACTAATGGAAACTCTTTGTGTACATTAAGATATATTGAATTCTAAAAGGCACTGATGGCAAAGCTTTCCAAGTTTTGGCATTAGTTGTTTTGCTCTCAGGCCTCTAATTTATTTAAGTATATCTTCTTTAATTAAACAATGATAAATCTGAGTCCCCCTGGGTCTTATTTGCCTCGCCAAACTCAAGTATGAGGCACTCAAAATGTTGATCTAAACATTAGCTCATTCCTCTGCAAAACAAAACAAAAAATGCCAGAATGGCACTTATGGCTTAGCATTTCTTATTAAGTTTCATAATATTTGAGTCATAAGAAACAACATTCTCATTCAAGGAAAACAGTCTCCCTGCGTGGTGCCAAAGCTCTTTTGAGGAGTTCTGACTTATTGCCTATTGATAAGAGCAAAGGTAATGGAAGTAGAGAGCTCAGATGAACAAATCAACATTTGGAATGTTCCAAAAGATTTTCAAAACTCTAAGATTTAAATAATTAAAGTAATACCAGACGGGAAAACAAAAAGTGGATAAAATTGCCTTCAGGGGCACAAAAACTTCAAAGTTAAGATGAAAAAAATAGTAGTTATGAAAGGACTTGGTCACAGTGCTTGATTGCAGGTTAAACTGTGTCTTGACAAAAATCAAATGTTGAAGTCCTAATCCCTGGTACCTCAAATGTAGTCATATTTGGAAACAGAGTTACTGATGGAATAGTAAAATGAAGTCACACTGGCATAGGCTATTCCTCAACCAATCTGATCAGCATCCTGACTAAGAAAAATGGAATAATGTGACCATTGAGACAAACCCCAAGGGTGTACCACAAGCCAAGGAACTACAGAAGCTGAGAGGGAGGCCTCAAATCTTTCCCAGTGCCTTCAAAAGGAGATGGCTCTGCAGACATTCAGGTTCGGGATTTCCAGCCATTAAATGGTATAGGCAATTTATCCTGGTTTAAAAAAGAATCTAGTCCTACCCTGGTCTCAGCTTCTGTACATGGCAAAGATTCCATACCTTCAGATATGAAGATCCTCCAAGAGCCCCAATTGTTACAGAACTACAGATCATCATAAACCCAATTACCTAGGGTGGATCAGATAGCCCCCATTCCTGAGATGGCTATGCTACTCACCTCTGAATTGACCAACTACCGTAGGTCTTCTATGCTAACATTCCTTCAACCACCAGGACATTCTCCTGAGGCTAAAGAATTTTAATCTCTAACTTTCTCATCATCTATGAAAGGGAGTTGTTGAACTCTTGGTCTCAGCTATTGCCTTTCCTTGAATTTTAAATTGAAATAGGATAAAATATATAATTGAGAAATATTATGCCTTTGTACATTTTCAATAAAGTACAAATTGAAAGAAAAAAGATATGAACTGAAAGAAGATAACCTATAAGTGAAGCATTTGCATGTAATATTGAGGGAAGTTTTGTCTGAAAATTTGGGAATGTGGTATTTTCTATCAGTCTTATGAAGTTTTGAGATAAGTTATACCTTATAAAATACAATGAATTCAAGTAATTCTCAAAGTCATTTTTATCAGCTTGTTACCACAGCCATATCCTGAGCTCCACCTTAATGTTACTGAACTATACAGACTATTAGGAAATGGGACTCAGGAAAAATAAATATATTTTTGATATATATATATAATATGTGATATTTTATTTGACTTGAAGTATTTTAGAGATGGCTAAATTTCAAAATATTCTGTCATTCTTACATCGTGGTTCCCAGTCTTAGCCTTTAAATTCGCCATCTTATAGAGCTCCCAAGTCCTCTGTCTGGAGACACAGTAGGCATATGAGGAGCTTCTGGATTCTGGCTCGAATGGGAGTTGGGTGTAAACAAGGTTTGTAATCAGCAAAGGATGCTCCTGGTCTGTTTCTTTAAAGGCCTCGGGTTAAATTTATCATGTGGTTATAGATTTAATGTATGACTTCTAAACACAAAAATTGCTAGTTTGATTAAAAGGAAGACACAGGCAGGTGTCCAGTTAAACATGAGTTTTAGTACTCAGAAAATTTATCTACTTCTGGATTCTGACAATTCAATTAAAAAATCAATATCTCATCAGGGAAAAGAATTTTATAGCTCTTTACATTGGAAAGTTACCACTGCAAAGTAAAACATGGCAAAGAATTACTTCCAGTACTAACAAGTCAATTTGTTATTCAAAGAGTAATAGTTCTATTTTCAGGCACAAAAGAATATGTCCGTGTATGTGCACATATGTATAAATATTCCATATTTTTACGTGGAAATCAAGGAAATAAAACTACTATGGAGAAGTATAAAGTACAGGTCAATGATCAAAATAACAGACTTATTTCCAAATATTACTAAAAACACATAAAATATGGGCTTTTTGCCATTTCTGGTTTTTGAGTGGTTAATTGAGTGGTTTAAGAGTCTCACAGGAACTTTTCTGCCCCTGCTGGCTTTGAACCACGATCCTCAGATCTTAGCTTCCTGAGTAGGTAGGGGTTACAGGCATGGGCCACCAGAACAAGGCAGACGGGCTATTTTTTGAGGGTTTAAACAAGCAACTCTCCACCTTTATTAAATCAATGCGATAAACCATACAGTTTCTATAAAGTCATGTACCCCAAATCACATATTAAGTTATCATAATGTATGTTCTGTTTACATGTGAATATTACACTAAGTCTGAACTCAGGTCATGATCTTCAGGCTTCTTGCTGGCTAGTGGTGAGAAATGTGAGTTTTACCACCTGAAATTTGTACCTTGATATGCACAGGATTTACTGGAGACTCACAAAGCACAGATTGGATTCCATGGTCTGGGCAATGTCTGACCTCCAAGCTGTTCATAAGAGTCCACTTTGAAGAGCAAGGCTCTAACTTAATATTCATTGTGTCAGAAAGGAAAAAAGAGGAGAAATGAAATAATTGCCAAGCAGTGGCTCACATGTGTAGCCAACTTGGGCCTCTACAATCCAAAAGTCAGAAGGAAATAATTAAGGATCCACAAAAAATGCTGGAAACTGAAAAGAAGAGCTTGAAGGGAAGCTTGAAGGAATGCATTAGCTAGTAATAGTAAAATTGAATTATTTATAACTACAAAAGCAGTGGCTATAAATCAGTTGTGTTTTATAACCAGGATTAAATGTTCCAAAGGTCCTATCATGAAAATGAACTGGTGTATATGGTAAGAGAAACCCAAGGCCACACTTGAGATGTTCAATCAGCACACACAATTCAGCACACACAATTATATATATATATATATATATATATATATATATATATATATATATATTTAAGTTTGGACAATAATAAGGTTCTATTTTATTTTTAGGATTTTTGGATAATTAACATTTAATATATTTTATTAGTGATAATATGTATAAATGTTACAATATACATTGTATTGTATAAGACAATAGAATAAAATAGATGAGAACTGTGAAGGTCCCAAACCTCAAGGGACCTGGCTAGACAATACAGTATAGTAGCAGAGTCAGAGACCAAATAATACATTATAGCTATAAAACTAAACAAAATCATCTGAAACAGAGGATGACAATTAAAAATACTATCTTACTGAGAATTTTTAAAGATTCAATTATGATCAAATTTAATAATTATTATATATTTGATGAATGACTTTGTATTTAAATCCTGGAAAAGACCCACAAAAATGGATGAAACAAAAATCCCTATATTTCTTCCTTGTATCTCTGAGGACTAGGTATCACTCACTTAACATACACAATCAAGTTTGCCCATTACTTAAAGAATCATTCCTAGCTCAGATTAATTTTTGATGTAGCATACTTTACAAAGTACACAGCCATTAACTACTGATCAAATTTCCACTATATGGAAGACAACATTCAGTATACATGATATACAGTATAATACATACATAACAATATGTACATAGATCATAAGAGAGCTGACACAAAACAAATCCATGACTACTCCAGAGTTACTGGAAGGTAAGGGGAATTGTTGATGGTACCACTAATGAATATTTGCTTTGTTCCAGACACTTTCATAACTATGTAAAAATATTAACTGATTTAATCTTTATAAATAGCCTTCTAAAAGAGACAAAAAGAGGTTATGTGGCCAAGTTCACATCAAAGACAGGTTGGTACCTAAGCAAATACAACATGACTGAAAGTGCATCTCATGTCCAGTCTATGAGCCTTCCTGTACTACTATGTAATGAGGAATGATCATGCATGAGCCTTGGAATCTGACAAATAAAGACTTAGATCTTGTTTATATCACTGTTCTTAAAAGTATTATTTTAAAAACAATAAACTTTGAGTAACTTAAAAATGTTAAGTCCTAGTTTTCTAAGTTTAGAAAACAGTGGAATTAATAACATATACTGGTGTGGGTTCTGGAGATAATTAGAAACAATGTATAATAAGACTACCACAATGCCTGGCTTAGAAGAAATGAATAAATAATGTTATCATGAATGAAAATCAGTATGATATTTAACTTCAGATTAGTATGCCATATCAATCTTTAACATAGTATAAATTATGTGAAAGAATAATGGTCATAAACTTTTATATGAATATTTATCCATCTGTGAACACTACATAATTGTTTAGTACTTATTTGACATCAATCAAAACTTAAAAGTCAGTATTCCCTAACAAAAGGGTAGAAGTAAATTACATATGACTTGGAATATCATGTAAAATTGTGAATGTAATGATTTTTGTTGGCTGGCTTTATTTCCTCATATTTAATATTCTACCTAGGGGAAATTTTTAGATCTTTAAAAATCCACTATAATTTGCTTATACTTAAAAATCATATTAATGCATTTTTCAAAATTTCTCATCATAATAGTATTTTCCTAACATGAAATTTTATAGGATGGATAGAATCATGCCTTAGAAACATGTGCTGAGGGAAATCAAATTAAACTATCAATGTGGTTGAAATTTTATATTATAAATTTCTTATATACATAAGAAATATAAATATACAATCCAGGTAAAATGTGTCTATCAACATTTCAAAGTGTCAAAAATAATCTTTTTTAGAAGACCTCTTCCTCTCCCCAAAAGTGGTATTGTAGTAAGCAAAGATCTGTGTAGCCTTGCGCCAGTGGCTCACGCCTATAATACTAGCTACTCAGGAGGCTGAGATCTGAGGATGGAGGTTCAAAGCCAGCCCAGGCAAGAAAGTCTGTAAGACTCTTATCTCCAATAAACCATCAGAAAACCAGAAGTGGTGCTGAAGCTCAAGTGGTAGAGCACTTGCCTTGAGCTGAAGAGCTGAGGGATAGTGCCTAAGCCCAGAGTAGACAATGTAGTTTCTTTGGCCCTAGACACTGTGAAATCCATGTCTGAGCCATTAGAGGAACATACAGTTCCCACACTTCTCCCTATAGAACAAAGTCGTTGCAATCAAGGACCCACCTTAATCCAAAGTGGCTCAACAGACTCTTGAGCCATTTCTCTTCCTTCCCTTTGTTCCCTTCCTTCTCTCTTCCTCCTCCCTCTGTCTTTGTCTTTCACTATTTCTATTCCACTGCTTACTTCCCTTGGATGTCTTTTTTGACTTAAATTTTAAATTTGTGAGATGTTCTAAAAGATGCTCTTTTAGATGGCTTTTAGGAGGAAACAGGAATTCATGACTCAAACAAATGCTCCTTCTTTATTTCCTTCCCAGACAAATATTACCTTGCATTAATACCTCCAGATGATGTAGACTTTGGTGTGCTTGTGAATTCCCAGGGTGCAATATACTTGTTTTTGTTAATGTATGTCATAAGCTTAATTTCAGATTCAAAGTATTTCTTCTTGTGATCAATACTTAAGTTTATAAAGGCTTAAGTGTAATGATAGATTAATGCACAACTTAAAGATTATAGAAATTGATAAAAGAAAAAAGTAATTTGAGGAACTCAATGTAGATATTGTTAATAATTTAACAGATCAAGAGTTATAACCTAATCATATGAGAAACTCCATTATAGTTATTTTGGTGCTGTGAATACAGTTGCAAATGGTGAATAATATCAATCTTTGTCTCATCATGTCACACCTCACAAAAAGGTGCAGTATCTTAACTATCGGATTGAACACAGCACTCACTGCACTCATTCTGTAAGTACAGTTCAAATTCCTTAAGGAGTCTGTTTTTCACTGTATTGCTTTAAACAAACAAGCAAAATACCATATATAAAAAAAGTCAAAGAAAAATTCACAAGAGTTAATGGCCTTAACATATACTTGTCAATGTTACGAACACTTTATAAAAGATCATCCTAAAAACATTTCTATTTAGCATATATGAAGGGATATCACAAAATGATTCTATTGGGATATTTTCATATTTGTAAACAATATATCCTGATCAATTCAAACTCTCTATCACTCTCCCTCAGCCTCTCTTCCCTTTTTCTTTTTTATTGTTATTATAAACATGATATACAGAGGGGTTACAGTTACATAAATCAGGTAATGAGTACATTTCTTTTTGGACAAGGTGACCCTTTCCCTCCCTCTCTCCGAGGTTTTTTTTTTCCTGTCACCCCAACACAAGTTGTATAGTTTTTTTTTTTTTAACATAGTGTCTAGTGAGTATTTCTGCTGCATTTGTTCACCCTTTGTTCTTCCATTTTTGTGCTTCTCTTACCCTCCCAAAGACAAATAAATGAACAAACAAGGTAAAAAGAAAAGGAAAAAAAAACAGCAATAAAGAAAAATCTTTTTGTTTCCATTTCCTGGAGTTCATTTCAGTAAATATTATATGATCAGATGCACAGAGGTATTGTGCCTTTGTGATCCTCTCCTAAGAATATCCTCCTTTGGTCTCACTGTGAATGCATAGAATCCTATATTTTCTATCCTTTCTTAAAACAAGTTGAACTATTGTTCTATTTTCACACATGCATCTAAAGTACTTCTATACCAATCTTTCACTTATTCCTATCCTTTCTCTCTCTCCCTCCTCCCATGGTTTCCACCTCTAAGCAGAACATGTTTACATTTTTTTCCTTCATTTTTAAAGACTACCTTTTTCAAAATCAGAACAGAGATTTATTTTTTTAATTTATTATTATTATTATTATTTTGCTGGTCCTGAGGCTTGGGCTCAGTCCCTGAGTCTCTCTGTGCTCAAGCTAGCACTCTACCACTTGAGCCACATTGTCACTTCCAGCCTTTTCTGTTTATGTGATAGTGAGCAATCAAATCCAGGGCTGCATACATGCTAGGTAAGCACTCTACCACTAAGCCACAGTCCTAGCCTGAGATTTTTTTTTTTGAAGAAAGAGGAATTTATTTTTATTTTTTTATTTATTTTTTTGGGTCTGGTCATGGGGCCTGGACTCTGGGCCTGGGCACTGTCCCTCAGCTCTTCAGCTCAAGGCTAGCGCTCTACCACTTGAGCCACAGCACCACTTCCAGCTTTTTTCTTTTTGCTTATGTGGTGCTGAGGAATCGAACCCAGGGCTTCAGGCATGCAAGGCAAGCACTCTATCACTGAGCCAACTTCCCAGCCCCTGAGATTTAATTTTTTAATCTTAAAATTTATAAAATGTTTTGAGGATAGGTTGTTAAAATGACTCAATCTTCTTCCCTCAAAATTAAAAAAAAATAGTGAATCTCAAAAGTGGATATAATTTTCCAACTTCAATAAGTCATGAAGGATTCATTTTGTACATGTCATTGTTTCACTCTTCGGGTTTCTTAAGAAAGCATTTTTTTCTGTATTGTTGGTATCACAGGGGACTCACCAGGTGCTGTTTTCAGAAAATATGTATTTATTAAATAGAGATAGAGACTCTCTCAGAGAAGATGCTAACTTCCGGCTCAGCATATGCTTTCCAAACTACTTGATAATTTGCCTCATCTTACAAATACTTGCCAACTTTATCTTGATATAAATCTTTAAATGCTCTTAGCCTCCCCCATGTTTTTCTTGGGAGCAATCAGTGACTGTGATGACAAATTCAGCTCTCTGAGATCTATCTGTGTGATAGCATTCTCCTTTATCAGCCTCTGGTAGAATACCAATAAATGTCTTAATGGAAGAACAAGGGAAAGGCAGAGGTAATCATACCTATATTATTACCTGAGCAACAATGTGTATTTGTCAACTCTATTCATGGGACTTAGTCTAAAACTAAAGGTATGTGTTTATAATGGAGGAACAATTTGGAGTCTGTTTTAATTAAATTATGGAATAAAAACTGATCAGGCTACTCAGAATGAATCCATGTTCTGACTAAATCATTGTCAACCCAGAGATATTTGCAGTCTTAAACTTGCTATTTCTTTTCTTTTTTTTTTTTTCTTTTTCTTTTCTTTTTTTTTGTTCCGGTCATGGGGCCTGAGCTCTGGGCCTGGGCGCTGTCCCTCAGCAATTCAGCTCAAGGCTAGTTCTCTACCACTTGAGCCACAGCGCCACTTCCGGCTTTTTCTTTTTGCTTTAGAACCCAGGGCCTCAGCATGCAAGACAAGCGCTCTACCACTGAGCCACCTTCCCGGCCCTTGCTATTTATTTTCTAAAGGGGTAAAGGATAAGTTAGTTGAGGCATTTTTTTCTCTTAGACTACCATAATTCTTCCAAATAATTCAAATACTTAAATTATTTATGCTTGATTTTTATAAAAATAGAATTTAATGGAATATTACAATATTCAAAAAATACTGAAGGAAAATCATACCTTCTTTAGTCAAAACTTGTATAACTCAGATTTTCAAACGTAAGATATTTAAACTTGCATTAGTATATATATATATATATATATATATATATATATATATATATATATATATATATATATATTTTGTCAGTCGTGGGGCTTGAACTCTGGGCCTGGGCGCTGTCCCTCAACTCTTCAGCTCAAGGCCAGCGCTCTACCACTTGAGCTACAGCGCCACTTCCGGTTTTCTGGTGGTTTATTGGACATAGGAGTTTCACGGTCTTTCCTGCCCGGGCTGGCTTTGAATCTCGATCCTCAGATCTCAGCCTCCTGAGTAGCTAGGATTACAGGCGTGAGCCACCAGCGCCCAGCTACATTAGTATATTTTTGTTAATTTCATGAGTCAAGTTTTAAATTACAAGGAAGAATTCTAGCATGAAGGAACAACTAAGTTGCGGTCATAGATCTGTACTTTGCACTAGGTGTGGCCTTTGGCAATTCAGTCTTTCGGGAACCTGTCTTCTTGATCAAGAATACAAGGCTTCCTAGAAATGTTTGCCTGTTTACCCTACTGTTATGAGGTCAAATAAAACACCATATGGGAAAACACTTTGGAGAGCACTAAGTTGTTTACAAATTTAATATATTCTACTTCAGCATGGATTTTAATGAAGAGCAAATGGAAAAGCTGAGGGTAAAGATGGCTATGTAGTAAAGAGAGTGGAGAGCTTCCCTAGTCTCCTCCTACCTCATTGTTTCAGATCTCCATCCACAATTATTTACCTTGTACCTCACCCCAATTTTTGCATTATTTTTGGTACGCTTTTTTATTGTAAAAATATTGTACAGAGGGGTTACAGTTATATGAGCAAGGTAATGAGTACATTTCCTATCAAGCATTGTTGCCTCCTCCTTTGTTTTTCCCCTTCCATCCCTTCCCTTCCACCTCCCCCCACCGCTGAAGTTGTAAAGTCATTTTCAACATAGTGTCTTGTACATCTCATTGTTACAGTGGGTCAACCTGTACCCCTATTTAAGCATTTTGTTTTTTTCCTTCCCCTCCCCAAATTAAAGAAGTGTATATACAAGAAGCAGGGCACAGGAATCAAATACAGTGGTTCTGAGTTGTTTTTGGCTTTTGTTTTTGTTTTTGTCAGTCTTTTAAACCCCATACTTTGTTGCCTTCATTGTTGATCTACTTAATCTAGTTGATCTAGTCTGCTGCTCCCATCTCAGATGCTTGTGTCCAAGATCACCCCTCCACACTCCCCTCCAGGTCAAGAGCACCAGCCATTTTGGTATCAAGCATAGGCAATAACAGAGTTAACACTATCCTCAGAAATGTATGCAGAAAACTCTTGTGCTCATTTTATATCCTCAGTTATATCCTAGGAGCTTTATTTTCTCTAGCTCTAAATTACAAAAGAGGAAAGGAAAGGGTAGCATATGAGGTGATAATGATAACACAGGATGGAAAAAGGGAAGGGTCAGGACACATTTCCCTTCTAATCAGCTTTGTTCTATCACTTGGAGTAACATTCCTCACACTTTCTCAGAAGGGATTATCAGTTTTTAGGCAAGGGAGAAAAGGAACTGTGACACTTCTATTCTGTGAACCCAGATAGTAGAGAAACCCAACTCAGAAGGAATAAATTAGGGAAACAGGAAAGGTCAGTAGGCAGTAACCTTAAGGGTCATAGGTGGGACAAAAAAGAATCAGAGTCTGACTTCTGAGTGCTTGAAATTAGAGGTGATTTTAGTAGGTCACAGGTACTAAGCTCTTGACTGTTCTTTGCTTATACTTAACTGCTCTCTCATTTCTCCTGTCTTTAGTATCCCAGTTCTCTGGAGCCTCAGTCATGCTTCTCTCAATTCAAGATGAGATTGCAATCACCTTGAGGCAGCTGCTTCAAGTACCTAGAGCTGGCAGGGTGCCTAATCCACCTGAGAGCAAGGAGAAATGCAGAATAGAAGATCTTGGCCCTGTGTAAAGAGGGCAGCCCTGAACCTATGAATAGCAGCCTCCTGTGGTTCTCTGAGAGCCTCAACACCAGCATAGTTAGTAATTGTTGGCTCAACTGACTTGTAAGCGCTCAGGATTGTGAATTTTTTCATAAATTATATCTGATGCAAAATATAGACAAACATCTAGTAGACCATCTTTCAAAGAATTACTTATTCCCAAACTTTGGAAGAATGAAAAAAATTAAAAATAATAAATGGTTTATTCTGCAGGTTTACTAAAGTATAGAGAAAGAAGAAAGGGCCAATGGATATCTTTTTCCTCTCTATCACAGTTTATAAATATTTACCTCCTGTGGCCTTTGCTGAGTCTATCGGGTAGTATATTAAAACTGAATTTAAACAAAATTGACCTCAAATTTGCATCTGTTTCTATATTCTTTTTTCATGGGGCTTGAACTCTAGGCCTGAGCGCTGTCCCTCAGCTTTTCAGCTCAAGTCTAGTGCTCTACCACTTGAGCTACAGTGCCACTTTTGGTTTTCTGGTGGTTTACTGGAGATAAGAGTCTCACAGACTTTCCTGCCTGGGCTGGCATTGAACCGCGATCCTCAGATATCTGCCTCCTGAGTAGCTAGGATTACAGGCATGAGCCACCGGCGCCCAGCTTGTTTCTATATTCTTAATTCCCAGCACGAGATCACTGTGCTTTCATTAGCCCTTCTCTGTCTGATAATTCCATTTCCCTATGACAAGGACAAGGCTGACTATGAAAGATGGGTTAATAAGTATTTAGCCTCACGGGCAATCTGGAGGCCAAACAGAAAAAAAAAATTGTTAAGGAGCAAGAGCAGTGTGAATGAATGTACTCAGCAAATAAGTGAAGTAAGCCAGGCCCAAAGAAACATAGGTCCTATGGTTTCCCTTATTTGCAATAACTAGTATATGTCTGGGACAAGCAGAAAAGGTCAAAAGCTATGTACATATGAGCAGATAAGATGATGTTATGCGAAATGAACCCCAAGATAGTGGCACAAGCGGTCTTTTCTTTCTTGCTATTGTTTCTAACGTATTTATAAGGTACCATGTGATTTTTTTGTTGCTTTGTATGTCCCTTCCCCATGGTATACCCCCTGTTGTCACTGTATTTGATGTCGGTATAATTTTTGAAGGGGACGGGAAAAAAACAAAATGTTTAAATAGGGATACAGATCTACCCTTTGTAACAATTAGATGTACAAGACACTGTTAAACAATGAACTTTACAATTTAGGTGCGGGGATGCAGGGGAGGTGAGGAGTGTAGTTATGGAAGTGGGAGGGAAAGGACAGTAGGGAAAACAAAGGAGGAGGCAACAATGCTTGATAAGAAATGTACTCATTACCTTGCTCTTGTAACTGTAACCCCTCTGGACAATATTTTCACAATAAAAAACTTATAAAAAAAGGAAATAAATCAGAAGCATGATAACTAAAAAGGAGAGCTCTTAAGAATGAAAGTTATATTTGTAAAAGGATTCTCTTTGCCTTTGTGTTTCAAATGCACATCCAACATACTTCAAACCAACTGGCACACACTGTCTTCAAGGTTGTTTTTAATAACTAAATTGTATTGAATGCTTGTTTTGTGGGAAGCACTCTATTAAGAGCTGTCTCCTTTTAAGCTGAGAACAGCATCCGCAGGCAGTTTTATGGCCATGATCACTTGACACATGAGGACACTGAGTCACAGAGAGGCCAATGTACCTCAGGTTAAACACTTGCAAGTGAGAAGTGCGGGATGGGGCTGTGATCTTGTCTGACTCTGGAGCTCACTGTACTGTTTTCTGGAAGAACTTTGAACCTTAAATTAGTTATTGAAGCTCTTAGTTAACAACTTTGAACTTCAAAACAGAAAACAGCAATAAAAGATTTAAATTCCAGAACTGTCATCTCTATAATTTAATTAGCAAATGGAGTTTGATGATAAAATTGATTCAAAACTATTTAATTCTCTACAATAGCCTAGCTTTTTCACTGTTGATATGTTTATAGAATTGAAATTGCACTCAGAAACTCTAGTATCTATGTGCATCCATTATGTTTCTTTATATTTCTTACTGCCAGTGTGTGTGTGTGTGTGTGTGTGTGTGTGTGTGTGTGTGTGTGTGTGTATACATACAGTAGTTTAAAATAACCAGATGCTGAAAAAACCCATCATAGTTAATGCCTTGTATTATTTTGTATTATTTGGGTTTAAACTTTATTCTGATTCTTCACTCTTTGCTGGCAATATTTCTGCCATTAGGTTTAGAACCAAACACACACACACACACACACACACACACACACACATATTCTCTCATACATACACGCATACAGTATGCATCATACAACATGAAAAAGAATGGAATAGTAAGAGCTCTAGACGTTTCTTTCTTTAAGACAGAACTGACTCTTCCACCTGGAAACTGATACTTTTCAAATTTATTAGATTGAAAACATTTAGTAATTTTCTAACTGGATTTAGCTGAATATGCCCATTTCAACAGCTGCCATTCTATTAGCTAATCAATGAAGGTAAGTATTTAATCCTGGTCCACTTCACTGCATACAGCATTCCTGAATATTGGTCTAGTTTTTTTGCTAAAAAAATTTAGTGTTTCTACATTTCCTCAAAAAGGAAAAAAAAGTGTTCATCCATTCAAAACTTTATAAAAGGATACATATCTAAATAATATATTAAAACTAATTTAAGAATCATGCATAAACTTCAAACATTATTGAAGATATTTAAGAAATGTCACCTGTACTTAAATTTTTTCTCCACCTAAGGATTTTTTTCAGAATTATAAAAAATTATACCAGATACTGACACAAAAAGAGACCCGAAGACCAAAGGAATAGATTAGAGGCCCCAGAAATAAAACCGTATACGTACAGTCAGTTGATATTTAACAAAGGTGCCAAAGACATACAGTAGAAGAAGCATAGGCTCTTCAACTTCCCAGTTTTCCTGGGAAAACTGGGTGGCCACATGCAGAAAACTAAAAGTGAACCCTAGCCTCCACCATGCATTAACATCAACTCTAAATGGATTAAAGACCTTAACACCAAACCTGATACTCTGAAACTACTGCAGGACAGAGTAGGAGAGACACTTGAACTTACAGGCACAAGCAGTAACTTTCTGGACAGAGTCCCAAGATAACAGCAAATTGGAGAGACTTGATAAATGGGACCACCTTAAAATAAAAAGGGTTTGCACAGCTAAAGAAACAGCAACCAAAGTAGAAAGAAAGTTAACTAATTGGGAAAAAATATTTGCCAGCAAAATATCAGACAAGGGTCTAATATCCATTATATACAGGGAACTCAAGAAACGAATCCCTCCCAAATCTAACAAACCAATGATGAAATAGACAAGGGAGCTAAAGAGAGACTTCTCAGAAGAAGAGATAAAAATGGTAAACACTTGAGGAAATATTTATCATCCCTGGCTGGAAAGGAAATGCAAATAAAAACAACACTGAGATACCACCTTACCCCAGTCAGAATGACCCACATCCTAAGTTCAGCCAATGGCAAATGCTGGAGAGGATGCAGAGAAAGAGGAAACCCTACTACATTGCTGGTGGGAATGTACACTAATACAACCACTTTGGAAAGCAGTGTGGAGGTACCTCAGAAAGCTAAATATAGATCTCCCCCTATGACCCAGCCATACCACTCCTAAGCATCTACCCTGAGCAACAGGAACCAGGATACAAGGACACATACACCTCCATGTTCATTGCAGCACTGTTCACAATAGCCAAGATATGGAAACAACCTTGATGCCCCACTACTGATGAGTGGATCCAAAAATTGTGGTACCTATATACAATGGAATATTATGCAACCACTAGAAAGGACAAAATAATGGCATTTTCAGGGAAATAGATGGAACTAGAGCAAATCATTTTGAGTGAGATAAGCCAAGAGCAAAGAGACAAACAGCACATGCAAGGAGATATGACAAAGTAAATGGGACTCAAGAAGCAAAGGACAGCCACTCACTGTCGTATCATTGCTAAATGACTACATGTTCTTGACCACATATATGGTATATATATATATATGAGGAATGCTAGGAGGAGGATGCAGAATCAGTGGGAAATGGGAAAACATACAATAGAGGGGCCCATCAGCTACCCTGGACATAGATGAAAATGAACTAATCAACTCAAAGACAGGGATGGGAAGGGAGGAATGAGAGGGAAAGAGGGAACAGCTTACACTAAGCAAAAGGAAAGAATTGTAAATATCACCTGATGTGGAAGAAATCATTGTATTGTCAAAGCTCATAGAATTCACAAACTTTATAGACCATGATAATGACAATTTGTCTTGTGAAGGTTAAAATGTGTTTGTGACTTTAAATATCACTATTCCACAACACTGTGAAATGTGTGAAACTTATGTAATCACCTAATCTCAATTAAAAGAAGAAAAGAAAAGTGAGAGAAGGGATTGGTTAGGAGCGATGGGTGACAATGTTGTCAGACATCTTGTATTCATATACTGTTTTGTAGAATATGAACTTCTTTGTACAACTACTTAAAGAAAATAAAAAATTAAAAAATTAAACAAAATATGAATGTCCATAAAAACTATACTAGAATATGAAGTAATAGTCTCTACTCTTTAATTGGGGACATTAATTGACCATAAGAAGTTGACAGAGTAATATATTGGCTAAAATCACTTACAAATATATATGATATATATATAAAACTTGCAAACAAAATATTATTAAACTTAAGCCAGCAACATATGCTATGGAAAGAGGCATTGCATTCATCAATTGCATAAACTACTTTGTTAAATGACAACTCCACTGTACAAGATAATAAAATAAAAAAAATTACAGCCAATATAGATCTAGCCCATAAATTAGAAGGCAAGCTGGTATTAAAATATTAACAAGTAGAATTCTCCAATTAGTAGATTGAAGGTAAAATGTAGTGTGAAAATCTCAGAAGATATAGGGAAAGCATTTGATAAAATTTAGTATTCCCAGTGATGCACAGAGACGGGTGATCCAATTATATGGCAGCTTCTATGCTTGTACTCCAAAATTGGGTGTGAGGACCAATCATGAAACTCCAAGCAGAGTATGTCCACCCTTTAACCAATCAGACTGAGCATATACCCTTAGCAAGAGGATAGAAGACCCTAATATATAGCTGCCCCTGAGAATGAGTCTGTAGACCCCTGGATTCTCCTTCATGAAATGGGATTTCATGTTGCTATTTTTTTTTTTTTTTTTGGTCGGTCCTGGGGCTTGAACTCTGGGCCTGGGCGCTGTCCTTCAGCTCTTCAGCTCAAGGCGAGCGCTCTACCACTTGAGCTACAGCGCCACTTCCGGTTTTCTGGTGGTTTATTGGAGATAGGAGTATCATGGTCTCTCCTGCCCGGGCTTGCTTTGAACCGCGATCCTCAGATCTCAGCCTCCTGAGTAGCTAGGATTACAGGCGTGAGCCACCAGCGCCCGGCCATGTTGCTATTTTTTAGCTTTCAAATTAACCTGCTGAATACTAAATACTTCCTGTTTTTTAATTCTTTAATCAGTAGAGAAAAAAAATAACCTGAGTCATAGTATAAAGAGAACTCAATGTACTAAACAAAATCAAATTTTAATGGGAAAAACATTAAAAGCTTTCTCATTGGAATAGAGAAAAAGACAGGATACCTCTTTCTATCACGTCAATTCAACACTCAAAAAATTTTTATTGTTAAGCTGTTGAACAGAGGGGTTACAGTTACATAAGTTAGGCAATGGGTATATTACTTGTCGATCATTGTTACCCCTTCCCTTCCTTGTTCTACAGATCATGACCACAGCCAAGAAGGAAAGGAAATGTAACATTTAGAAAGAAAAATTGACTGTAGTCATAGATTAACTCTATAGGATATCTAAAAGGAGATGTACATATACAATAACTTGCTAAAAATATTATACAGAAATAAAATAACATTTACTACTGGCTTATAAATTATATTTATATACCTCAAATATGTAAGTATATATTTTGTTAAAAGAAACTTCAATTATTTCTTTATAATTTTAAAAATAAATTAGAACTATAAAGTTATTTTACAATAGGTTTTTCTTTCTTTAAAAAATGGGGTCTTGCTATGTTGCCTAGGCTGGCCCCCAACTCCTGTGTTTAAACAATCTTCCTGTATCAGCCTGAGTTTCTGGTATTATAACTGTGTGCTGCTGTGCCCAGAAAGTTTTTCAGATTTGATAGGGAAAAAGCAGGCAATTACTTTACTCCAGTGAAATGATATTTATCCTATTAACTTTGTGTGTGTGTATGTGTGTGCCAGTCCTGGGGCTTCAACTCAGGGTGTGTGCAATTTCCCTGAGCAATTTTTGTTCTAGAGTAATGCTGTACCACTTTGAGCCACAGCATCACTTCTGCTTTTCTGGTTAATTGGAGATAAAGAGTCTTCCAGACTTTCCTGCCCAGACTGGCTTTGAACCATGATCCTCAGATCTAAATCTCCTGAGCAGCTAGGATTACAGGAATACCTGGCTCCTATTAATATTAAATACAGAGAAATATAGAATATAAAGAATAAAACTGAGGCATATTCGACTGCATTTTCTCAAAAAATAGAGATAATATCTTACATAAACTTCTAAGAAATAGTATAGAAAATGGATTTGATATTTGTGTGTATGTGAGAAATAAAGAAGAGAGAATGTAACAGAAAAGGAAATACAAATTTAATTCTAAAGGGCAATGAAAATAGGGATTTGAGCACAGTTTGAGAAATGAAAACAAACAGAATGTAAAAACAGAATGTAAGCATTTTTATGCACTGCTAAGTGCTGACTACTGCTGTGGGGTTGTCTGGCAGAAGCCACACTGATCATATTAAACATAATAAACCGCTTTTAGAACTGTTCTTAGGCAACGCAGTTTTTGCAAGCATAGCTGCGGCTGCTTCTGCTTTTTTCTTTTCTTCTCTTTTAAACAAAAGAACAGAAGAGCCTAGTCTAATATATCAACATCTTCAGTGCTGACAGCAGATGTAAAGAAGCTTGCAACTTTGTGGGTTAATTTTTCTATAGTGTCTAACATTTAGAGACTTGGTAAATATATTGTCTCTGGCTGCCTGACTGGCCAAAATTTATTTTCTACCTTGCTTGCTTTGCTGTTTCCCGCAGATTTTTCAGAGTCAGATGCATTAGTGATGCACACCATGCTCTGGGTTCCATGACTGGATTGAAGAGTCAAGCTGCTATACCTAATTAAACACCAAGCTAACAGACTTTGCAGTCATTTCTATTTTGACATTTATGTCAGCTGCATTTAGTCTGTCTTCTTCAGTTTCACGATGTGTGGCTTAGAAAAGGAATTGTAAACAGGTTACTTACATATAGGACATCATTTAGTATCAGTTACAGCTTTTCTTACACAGAGGGAAATTAGACTTAGCTTCAGGGGAAGATTGGGAGAAACTATCAGGTATCTTTTTCTTTCTCTTTTCTCAGACAGAGACTGCGAAACAACAGAGCAGCCTGTGCTACATACATAATTAAAACAGATGTTCCAAATCTTAATTTTCATTGCTAATTTTGACAGCCAAAAAAATGTGCTTGCCTTTTGTACTGTCACCTATTTTCTATCAAATGTGCCCTACTTCTCATCACTTTCTCTGACTACTAAAAAAGGAAAAGGTGACTGTACATAATAGAACAATAAAGGACCACTGGCAAATTATTCATAGGTCAGCGAATGAAATCAGTGATAAGAGAAACTTACCATAACTTTAAAAGTCTAAAAAGTGTAAGCATTTTTGTGCACACCCAACTTTGCTGACTGTGATTTTCACTGGCTTGGCAGTGGAGAGTGGGAAGGTATTTTCTGTGACAGAAACCACACTGATCAGGTTAAACTCAATACAGAAACTGCTTATACGCATCTTTCTTCATCAACCCATTCCTTGAAAGCATAGCAATATTTTAAATAGAGTTAACACTTATAGAAATGCAGAAATATGCTACATTTTTGTGACATGCCTGCAGGGGCAGAATCTAGTATCTTACCTATGCATGCATCTGAAAATAGAGAGAATTCAAAACAACAAAGGTATCTTTTCTCCAAGGATGTTTTTATTTGACTTCCTTGCCTTTTGCCTCCTCCCTGTCAGGGATGTTTCAGACAGAAAAACAAAGAACCAATGCTTTCTCTGAAGAGCTCTCCACAGCCTGGGAAACACAAGCCTCAAAACTACAGAAAAGAGAGCCTTCTCTACATGGCAAAAGGTGTTCTTTCTATCACTCATATCAAAATGCTATCTGGTGACACATTGCTTCTTACCTACTTGCCTGACATAAGGTTCGTGAAAGGCCCATGTGGCTGCAGCCACTGGTCCCTTCTGTGGCTGTGCTGCCTGAACCCTGCTTGCCTCTCATCCCTGGAGGAGTGAAGCAGGAAATCAGGTGCTAGAGCAGTCTTGCCATACTGACCTATGGGGGACTCTCCATGTCAACACTTGCTCTAGCCTCTGGTCATTTATTCCTTTACTAGGTGACTTCTAAGCTGCAATTCAGATTTGGAGATACCATAAAGGAGCTCAAAATCTCCTGATATACACAGTAACTGGTGTATTATTTTTGCAATTATGCTCAATTTTCTGACAATTCCAAGCCACATCCATTTTAAGCTCATTCTGCATGATGGCCTCTTTCCATCTGCTAAAGTCCAGCATGATCTGATACTAATCCAAACACTGCCACTATCCCTTTCAGACTTGGTAAGGTGCCCTGTACTGCCAGATCCAGGAAGCTACAGTTTTAGAGTTCATCAATTATCTACCAGGCTGTGGCTGTGTGTGATGCTATGTCACCAAGGGCAGACACACTGGTGGGAGAGAACATCAGGCAGACAGACCTGGGCTGCAGCTTGGTGAATCCATCCAGTATGAGATATACCTCCTGGGAGGGAATGCAAAAGTAGAAATTACAGAGTGTTAGAAGCAGTTACTTCCTAAAAGCTAATTGTGGTCCACCTAAGGACCACATGTGATGGGCTTGACCAGTAGGTGAAGATGGTTGGGAGAGGAGGAAGAAGAGAATGATAATTCCTCAGCATTTTGGGTTAAGACAAGTTCCATGGGATTGGGTTGCTAGGAGATGTATTTAATATTCACAGGAATTTGCCAAACCAAGTGGACCAGAACATGGGGGTATTGAGGGAAAGGATGCTTATCTCTGTAGAGAAAGTTTGAGCAAAGCAGAGCGGAACAGAAATTCATACACAGAGCACATTCAGTGAATGTTAACTGTGGGACAGCTGGGTCCTTAGCTAACCTGAAGTGCATTTATAGTATACCATATCCGTAGCCTGAGTTAGCACAGAGCTGGACTCTGAGCTAGGCTCCTTGGCATTCATTATTTAAAAGAGAGGCTGGATCCGAATTTCCTGGATATTTTTTGTGTATTTCAGATACAGTACTGGATATATCACATACATTTCCTGAAATCCTCACAAAACTTAAAAAATGAAGACAAAAATATTCTCTGCACATTTCTGGTTTCTACTTAACAATGACAATTTCAGAGAGGACTTCTGTGACCTATAAATTAACTTCCTAATGATGTTATATATTAGCTTGTACTGATGTTCAGGGTAGCTTATAATTTGGTTATTAATGTGATTAGATTTCTTTGTTAGCATATATTATACCCATTTTGTCCCTTCTACTGTAATACTACCTGGAATGTACGGAGAGAAAATGTACTCAACAGATCAGATAAATTTCACTTCTTGAAAGTGTGACTCTGCACAGACTAATATTTCTAAAATCCAGAATGATGTCCATAATCTCACAAATGAGATTATCTTAGAGAAAATTTAACACTGACTAGATTTTTTAATGAAAATCTGGCAACCACAGAAAGGAGGGGAGCTATACATTTTATGTTTTTTTGCCTGGCCTTCCAAGAAACCAGATGAGGTGTAAATATGTAGATGTGGAAGTCATCCTGTTTATGTTGTTTGTCAGTACTCCCATATTGGAATACTGCAACAGAAATTTCATTAGATCAAGGAGAAAAATCAGTATTCCTTTAGAGTAAACAAAATTTAACTGTTATACAGGTTTTTTAACTATCAAATGACTCAGAGACTCTATTCATTATAGTTTTCTTGTGGTGGTGTATCATATGTGTGTGCACATGCATGCATATTTGCATGTGTGTGGGGGCTGGTGGACTAGTTAGCACATGATACTAAATATATTTGGCTTTGTTTCCAGACCCCACCCCCCATATCCAGAACAGAGTTCAACAAACTACACCTGTGTTTCAGCAAAATCAGGATTAATATGCCTTCTGTCAGTTGTACAATCCTAACCTTACTTGGATAAACACTGAAGAAAACAAATTACAGAAGCAGAGAAAATATAAATAAGAGCTTGAGTCTAAGATACTGATAAATCACTCCTACAGTCAAACTTACCCCATGTAGTACAAGCTCTTCCTTTTTTTGCCCTAGACTGTCTCATATGAATTGATGGCACAATATACATTAGACTAATGTATGTAATGTGTAAAGGGACTGTGTATTGGTATTGGCAGCACATTATTGGCCTACATTATCCTCTGCAGCCAGACCTACTTTTGATAATTCCAAAGCAGGTAGTTTATCAAAACTACCTAAGCCCAGAAATGTCAAATGATGGTATTAAAGTCACATAATATGTGATAGGTCTGTATTGGCAGTGCTGGTAATTCGTCCTCACCCATGCTAAGTAAGGTCTACCTGTTAAGTTCCCAGGTAGATCTAGACTTGAATCCAGGTCATTTGCTATGAAACTGGAAACTTTCTTATTGGCCATTTTCATTATGTGTCCAGAAAGGTTCTATTGCAAGCCTGTCCACATCTCTTGCAAATGGTTGTTTGTATTTTGTTCAAGTTCATCACACTGCTCTGTGACCACCTTTCAACTCCTAGGGCTTTCTCTCACTACCCTGTCTATTTTGTACAGCTTCACCTCCTCCTTTGTAGAGTTTATTATAATGTTTAGCCTTGGGAAGAAGAGGAACCATTTTCATATGGGAGCACTTGCCAAAGATACAGCCCGCAGAAAAATCCTAGCTCATTAGTTTTCTCTTCGTCTACATTCATGCTTCCCTTTGACGTTGATATCTGGTTGGAAGCCTTTGGCTCAGGGCTGCAAGGACTCAGCCATTGCTGCATGTGGTAGCTATTTACCCACTAACCCCTTCACCGCATACCCCTCCTCAACCTGAATAATGAGTAGGAAAATAGCTGATCATAGCAACCATCCTATGATGTAGAATTCAGTCCTCTGAGTTCTACGGGCTTTCACTCACTAGTGTTTTTTTTTTTATATTTTATGTGAAACATAAACACTGAAGAAAATTTGTGAAAATGCCATACAGAGGGGTTACAATTACATGGGCAAGGTAATGAGTAAATTTCTTATCAAGCATTGTTGCCTCTTCCTTTGTTTCCCCTTTCCATCCCTTCCCATATCTCCCCAACCCCCCAACCAGATCCCCCCCCCCAAATTGTAAAGTTGTACATCTCATTGTTGCAATGGGTCCACCTGTATCCCTAGTTAAACGATTTGTTTTTTCCCTTCCCCTCCACAAATTATACCGACATCAAATACAGTGAAAACAGGGGTTATACCGTGGAGGAGGGACATACAAAGCAACAAAGAAATCATCTTATAAATATGTTAGAAACAATCGCATGAAAGAAAAAAAAACATTTGAATACTTATCTTGGGGTTCATTCCCCTAACATCAACTTACCTGACCTTTTCTGCTTGACTCAGACATATACTAGTTATTACAAATAAGGAAACCATGGGACCTATGTTTTTTTGGGCCTGGCTTACTTCACTTAATAGAATTTTTTCCAAGTCTTTCCATTTCCTAACAAATGGGGCAATGTCATTCTTTCTGATGGAGGCATAGAATTCCATTGTGTACATATACCACATTTTCTTGATCCATTCATTTACTGAGGGGCATCTGGGTTGGTTCCATAGCTTAGGAATGGTAAATACTGCTGCAATAAATATAGTTGTGCTGGCAGCTTTAGTGTGTTCACTTGTGTCTTTTTTAAAAATTTTATTTTATTGTAACGATGCTGTACAGAAGGGATCAGTTACATGAATAAGTTAATGAGTACATTTCTTGTGCAGAATTGTTACTCCCTCCTTAGTTGTTCTCCCACTATCCCTTCCCTCCTCCCTCTCCCACACATCTCCCCACCCCCCTCCCAGAGTTGTAAAGTTCATTTCTAATATACTGTCTTGTGGGTATCATTGTTCCATCCTCCCGTGTCCTTGTTTCAAGCATTTTGTCTTTTCAAATGGCCACTTTTCATACTCAAAAAGTTTCCCCCAAATGAGGATGAAGATGACAGTAATATACACTGTGGGCATGCTAGATGTTTCTCTGGGAAAGCAAACTGATCTCAATTTACAATGTCCATTGGAATCAGTGGGCTGCTTTTCTGAAAATTTGCACTCTTAAACTCTATCTATCACCTAATGAATCAGAATCTTTCAGGCACAAATATGAGGACATGAAGTTTAAACAAGGTTCTGGGTTAATGTGCTACACCATACAGCTGAAGGATCACTGTCTTATGAGGAGAAGATCAAACTCCTTGTCACTGTCCTTCCAATGTTTTGAAGTTCTGCTGCCTGGAGGTAGCCCTCAACAACTGAAAAAGCCACCAAGAGGGACAACAGTGTGGCAACTGGTATGGTCATACTACCTTCACATCAAAAGTGGGGTTTATTAATTACCATAGGGCATCAATTAATTATGGTTGTTACTCATTTGGTTAAATGATTAGACTAGGTACATCATCTTGTTTCCTCATAGACTAACTGCCTTAATGAAGCTTTCTACCAGTTTGAATATGCATTCATTTTTTAAGATATGAAAAGCCGGAAGTGGTAGAAAAGTACAAGCAGTCTTAGATATACATAAGTAGTTAAATGTGAGCCCATCTTTTCTTATTTATTTTATTTTTTTGCTGGTCCTGGGATTTGAATTTAGGGCCTGGGCTCTGTCCTTGGGCCTTTCTGTGCTCAAGGCTAGAGCTCTACCACTTACAGCACAGTGACACTTTTGGCTTTTTCTGAGTAGTTTACTGGAGATGAGTTTCATGGACTTTCCTACCCAGGCTGGCTTTGAGCCATGATCCTCAGATCTCAGCCTCCTGAGCCCATCTTTTTCTTTTTTTGGTTGGTCATGGGGCTTGAACTCTGGACCTGGGCACTGTCCCTCAGTTCTTCAGCTCAAGGCTAGTGCTCTTCCACTTAAGCCACAGCATCATTTCCGGTTTTCTGAGTGGTTTATTTGGAAATAAGTGTCTCACGGACTTTCCTGCCTGAGCTAGCTTTGAATCACTATCCTCAGATCTCTGCCTCCTGAGTAGCTAGGATTACAGGCATGAGACACCAGCACCCAGTAGAGCCCATCCTTTTTGATTCTACAGTGCCAAATGAAAAAATTAAAAAGGAAACTTTCAAATATGAAAAAATTAATCAATGTAGGATCTATAATTAAATAAGTTTTCCCCTCGCTCAATAAAGGCAAAACAAAAATACTCAGCTATGCTCTATCAGAAGCTGGTTCTACAACCTTGGACCAGTTATTTAATTTGCTAGTGGCAGAAAAATTTTCATTTGCATAATGAGAAAGTGGACCTAACTAATCTCTAAAACACCATTTTACTCTAAAATTTTGTGAAGGGGTTATATATTATTTGGGTCAAAGAAAAGACTATGGGATTTTTACAGTGGGTTCAATACTTTGAACCACATTGACTTAATGGATTAAACTTTTAAAATAAAACTGGTGCTTAGTTTTTAGTCAACTTGCTTCTTAACATATACATGCATATAATCATATAAGCATATATGTATACACACATATAAACATATATGTATGCACACACACACATGATCTAGGTGAGAATTCTACTTTCAATTGCAACTCTCTATTGCAAAGCACCAGCCACCATATATAATATAGGAACAAGTCCATTTTCCTAACAGACTTATTTCCATTGTCTAAAATGTGGATATATTTTTACCCTATTTACTTGTGTTTGATCATGATTTTTTTTGTCAGTTGTGGGGCCTCAACTCTGGGCCTGAGTGCGGTTCCCGAGCTTTTCAGCTCAAGGCTAGTACTCTACCACTTGAGTCACAGCACTACATCCAGCTTTTTCCACTTATGTGGTATTGAGGGATCAAACCCAGGGCCTCATGCATACAAAGCAAGCATGCCACCACTGAGCCACCTTCCCATCCCCTGGGCATTTCTTATGGGACAATTATTTCCATTTCCTTCCCTTGGAACTTGAAACAATATTCTCTCTCAAGAGTAGCTAGGCTTCTTTGTGGTAATCTAGATCTCTTTGAGACTGTAATATAGCTTCAAAACTTGAGCATTCATGTACTGTGGAACTTATTAATAACTTTAAATAGGTATTATGACAAGAAAGTCTTCTTATGTCTGTTAATTCAATGTAACTATTTATATATTTAAAGTATACATTTTCCCTCCCCCACAGTATAACCCCTGCTTTCACTGTATTTGATGTTGTTATAATTTGTGGAGGGGAAGGGGAAAAACAAATCGTTTAAATAGAGATATAGGTGGACCCATTGTAACAATGAGATGTATAAGTCATTATGTCGAAAACGAACTTTACAACTTTGGTGGGGGGTGAGGGGGAGCGGGGAGGATTGGGTGGGGGGGGCAGGGGAAGGATGGGAAGGGATGGGAAGGGGAAACAAAGGAGGAAGCTACAATGCTTGATAAGAAATGTACTCATTATCTTGCCCATGTAATTGTAACCCCTCTGTACAGTATTTTCACAATAAAAAAATAATAAAAAAAGAAAAAAAATAAAGTACATGTTTGCCACAAGACATTCATTCATTCATTCCTTGTTACAAAACACAAACATTTCTCAAATTCCATGCTTACCAAATTTTTTCTAGAAGAATCAATACCAAAATAAGTATATTGATTTCAAAATCCACAGCATCCATTATGTTGAAAGAGAGAAAGTAAAAGGTTCTGACATAAAATAATTGGAAAATGTAGGCAGAAGAGGATGAGTCCTTCATTAAGTGTTGTTGAAAAGAATCTCGGACCACAGTTACGTAGAATCTAGGTTTCCTTTTGGGAAAATGTTTTTCCCTGGTTTTAACTTGGAAATACTATTTCTAACATAATGAAATAAGTCCCAGAGACAGTAAGCCATGAGAAATCAAATATAGATCCAATAACACAAGGTATTTACGTATAGCAGGTAAAACATTTTTGAATAGTGACCATGTATTTACAACCAGAGGAAAGAAAATCCTGCAGTGATTCTATGTTTATTGGTGTGATTTTCCTTTCTTTTTCCTTTCAGTTTATAATGGCTGTTTGGTTCAAGGCCAAATGTGCAATTTCCCCAATAGAGTTTTTTCCATTGTCTAAAACTTGGATATATTTGACCCTGTTTAGTTGTGCTTAATCAGGAATTTCCCCATCTCTTGGAAAACTTAAAACAATAACATTGCTAATAGTTTTTCTGAGACATACAGAATCTAACTCAGGCCATTAGTCATCATCTTCATTTTGGAAAACAGTTCACAATTGACTTATGCCAAATATATTCTGATTCCCAGACATTTGAGTCTGACTTCTCTAAAGACTTTTACAAAAAAAAAATAACAAAAAAACTTCCATTGTCAGAATGAAAGTAATATATTTTTTCCAATACTGAAGGTATTTTTGAAAACTTTTCAATTTTATGATAGTCTGCCTTGACTGTTTCCTTTGTATTTTGCTTATTTTCACAGCAAATTCTAAAATAATAAAATTTTGATAATTTCTATTTAGATATTCAAATTTAATTTTGACCATAAATTTGATTACCCAATCAATTCCTCTGCCTTTCTGCATACATATACAAAGTATATATACATTATGTATGTGTATATGAAGTGAAGAAAATATGAAATAGTAGGAAAGGCATGAGATAAGAAATGACTTATAGCTATGTCCACTCCATATTGAAAACTATCAAAGGATGAAGTATAAAATTAATTTCAGTAAAATCTGTTACACATTATACATCATTCTCCTGTATCACATGTTCAGTAATGTTCTGATCCCAACCCTATGCCAAGTGCATGTGTCATGTCTTGGACCAACCATCCACCCAACCATCCATCCATCTATCCATGCATTGATCCCATCATCAAGATACTCAGTTAACCAATGTGCCAGAAAGTTTTACTGAGGATCTTTTAGGCAGTAGGCATTGTGCTAACATTAAGATTGTACAGTAATGTGACACAATTTCTTGTTTGCAAGACATGAGAAGTCCTTAATGTTTCAAAACTATCCAAGATTTTCAATCCTAACTTGTGGAATCTCTGGAAAATACAGATCAAAATGGACATAGTAGAAATGGCTAATAGTTGAAATCCTGTATTCCAGCAAACTGAAACCTGGAAGTTCCTGGTTTTGGGTTAGCTGAGTAGAAAAATCCACTAGATTCTATCTCCAATATAACAGGCACAAAAATGGAGCTTTTTAGTTTGGCGCAAGTGGTAAAGTGCCAGCCAAGCAAAAACACCAAACAAGCCTAAGACCCTGAGTTCAAATCCCAGTATTGCCTACACCACCAATGAACCAGGTTGAATAACAGATACAGATTTTTTTTTCCATTTTACCATTCATTCAGCATGCTTTTTCACTCAAATAATTATTTTCATCAAAATTCTTCTCTCTTGAAACAATGTCAGATGGTGGTATACTGTTTATAGAAAACTTCTGCTCAATTTTCTGCCCCCTCAAGTAATTGAGATACCTTATTACATCATCAGACTATAATCCCCTAGTAAAACTCTTAGTTAGGTTTGGTCATTCCAGACATATTTTCACTAATACCAGTCCCATCTTCTATGAATTCCCAAACAACTTCAGTAAGTTTGTGGTTCATAAAGGCCTGGGCTTTTGCAAAGAATAAGAATGCTGCAGTGATCAAAATGATTAAATGTAGTTACATTAATTTTTCTCTTCTCCTTTATAGCACTTCAGAACAGTCATTTCAAGTTCCTAAAATGAAGGGATTCAAGTGGAGGTAGCATAAATAGAATGAAGTTAAGGATCTGCACTTCAGATCCTGATTACATATGTTCTAGTCTTCCTGCTTCTGTTTGTGTGATGCAAGGAAAAAGTCACTTGATATCATTATACTTTAGAATCTTCATCTGTAAAAAGGGAATAATAATGATAATAATAATATTAAGGTCAAGAGTAACAGGTTGTTATAAAAATAACAATTTATTAAAATTTGCAGCTTGAGTGAAGTAGTAGACATCACTATTATTCTCATTTTGGAGAAAAACATTGGTAGAGCAACAGACTTGGAACTTGATCTATTATATTTGGGTATGCTGTAAATTGCCATGATAAATATTACTGATCCCATTCTACCAAGTACAATGAGTCAGGAGACCAAATGATTAATTTAGGACTCTCAACTAAAATAAGATGGAATTAAAACTTGACCAACTAAGCTGGGTGCCTGTGGCTTATACCTATAATCTTAGCTACTCAGGAGGCTGAGCAGGAAAGTCTGTGAGACTTTTATCTCCAATTAACCAATAGAAAACCAGAAGTGGTGCTGTGGCTCAAGCTATAGAGAGCTTGCCTTGAGCTGAAGAGCTCAGGGACAGGGCCCAAGCCCAGAGTTCAAGCCCCATGACCTACAACAACAACAACAAGAACAACAAACTTGACCAACTATCTCCAGAGCTTTTTTTATTCTAGCTTCTATCAAAAAAGTATTCATTACAAATTTCAGCACTCATAACAAAGGCATATTGATGGATACTTCTACTGGGATCAAAGTGCTTCACACATCTTGATGTTCATAGGATGACTAATCAATATTTGCCCTATACCTGGAGGATATACGGCTCTTTTCCAGCAATAAGTGTTTCCTCTACTGTTTAAATAGGGAAACAAAATCAAGATGAGGTAAGGGCTTTGTCACCTAGCAAATGAGAGGAGGGATACAATATTACAAAGAAATATTGATTTATCCTCGAACTCCCATCTCCAAGGGTTTATTTTTTATTCTTGTAGAACACAAACTATCTCATTGTACTAACATTAAGAAGTTTTCTGATCCATATCTATTTATCTCATCTATTTTTCTTTATCTCCTAATGGTTACATAACATATTTATTTCTATAGTTCATGGAATCACTGAAAATGTAAAGTTCATTAGAATTATTATTATTAGAACTATTTATTAAAATGATGATGGGTTTTACTTATCTATTGAAGCTATGTCTTAAGACAAGATATGAAGATAGCATATAATCTTTCCAGATATTTTCTTATTAAAGGGAATAATAAAAACATTTTGAATTATTTGGAATAAGAAATTACCTTTATTAATACCCTATATTCTGAATTACAACAAATTTTCTTTTCAGTTCTTTTGTGTTCACTGCTATAATAGGATATATAGTATTAACTTCTATGACTCTGAAAAGTCATCTTCTCATTATCCTTAAAATGAGTAGAACTTTACAAATATGAACTATACAGATCAATTATAACCGAAATGATTAGAAATTCAGGGATTGTTTCCTTATAAAAGATAAAGCTTGGGGGCTGGGAAGGTGGCTCAGTGGTAGAGTGCTTGCCTTGCATGCATGAGGCCCTGGGTTTGATTCTTCAGCACCACATAAGCAGAAAAAGCTGGAAGTGATGCTATGGCTCAAGTGGCAGAGCACTAGCCTTGAGCTGAAGAGCTGAGGGACAGTGCCCAGGCCCAGAGTTCAGGCCCCATGATCAACAACAACAACAAAAAAGATAAAGCTTGGGGTAAGATTTTCAACATATATCTCAAAACAATATACATTACCACCTAAAATTTTAAAAGCTCAAATATTGCCCTATCCATTAAGCATGTTTATGTTTATGGTTCACTTTCTCACTTTTTCTACTGTAACAACAGCATAAAAAGTTGCCAAAAGTCATATGGTATATTTTGGTAACGATTCCACAATCTATGCTTCATTGAACTAGACCAAGCAGAGAATTCTAAGCCCATGAAATCTGCAAATGAAGTAATATGTCTTCTGTAAAAATCCTTAAAATAGCATAGCTTCTTATGAGCTTGTTCATTAGCATCTGGAAAAGTTGTTTTTCAAAGGCCACCTCAAGAGTATTATATGAGAAATAACCAGTTTTCTGCTAATTTTCTAGTTAACCAGGCAAGCAGAAAAGACTAAAGTTTGACTCTGTGCTCAGATAACTACTGAATGAAAATGGCCCTTAAATCTTAATCTTTTTGCACCGTTCTTTGTGAAATTAGAGTTGAGATAACATTTATATTCCTACCCCAATGTACAATTGCAAATGTCTTACTTGGTGATAATAACTAAGTTTCAAAAACTGCCTCATTTGAGCTTCATAATTGCTTTTCTACTTTTGATATCCAATAGTATTCAATGGGGACAATAGGATATAAAAGCAATGGCTTAGTTTTCAGGAGTCATAATAACAGTACAATAAAATTTCTTCCTATGTTGTGGTTCTTCATTATGGACTATTCAAGTCCTCTTTAAAAGAAAAAAATTAAAAGAAAATACATGGTGCTTCTGATGATGTAGTCACTAGATGAGATAAAGTAAATATTGACTTTAGCTTGAAAATAATATTCATGCAACTCAATAACTATCTTGTTGAGAATGAGTTTCCTTAAGCTATTTGAAATATGAAGGTTCACTAGAGCTTAAATGAAGTTATTTAAAATATTTGAAACATATCAGTGCAAAGTATTTTCATGTAAATTGGACATTAAAAATAGTAATTTACAAAGAAGAAAAAAGACCCTTATTCCTAAAGATAAGACCCTTAATCCTAAAATAAATAAACTGAATCCCGAGTAGAATTCTGAATACTTTTATGTTTACAAAAGTAGCTCCTCAACAATATGTCTAATACTTTAATATTTTAAACTATTTAAACTCTTTTAATACTTTAGACCATTTAAATATTAAACTAACCTATTTAAAATACTAAACTCTTTAAATAGTAAAATATAACATCACATTTGATGTATTTATTAAATAATCAAATAGAATATCTTTACATCATCTTTGAAACAATCTTGTGAGATAAAGTCTGAAAAATCTGTCACTACCAAGTTTCCAAGAATTTTTTATCTCAGAGCTGAAAAATTCTCTGATCATCAAAATCTACAGCTGCCTCATGTTAGTTATTATATGTTTAGATAGACTTTAGATTACACTCAGGTTAGCAATTATATCTTTCTGACTTCTTCATCAAGCCAACATGAAGGGTAAAAAAAACAGGCTATATTATTTGAATGTGCTCACTTTCCTTCCCCATCGTCCCTTCTCTTTCCCACCCATTATCTATATCCTTCTGCAAGTACAAGGAGGCAGGAAAGGAGCCAACATAGGAGGCAAGAAAAAGAAGAAGTAACAAAATGCTAAGTAATCTCACCAGGCAATCACCAGTGGGCTCTGCAATGTCTTAAAAAACTCAGTTCCTATTTGAGGCAGGGCATAGTGTAACAACTCGATTTGATAATGTTAGATCAGTTGCAGGTGCCATTCATGGCAACAGTTTGATGGCCATTATATCCATGATGAAGTCTCAGAAACAACACCAAGAACAGGAAGACATGCTTTCATCTTGATGTGGGTGTATTCTATTCTATTCATTGTTTTTAATAAACACTGAACTATATTCAGATAACAGAAGGAAATATTCTCCAGCAGAATGTTTGATGAACTTGAATAGCTTCCTCCTTGCCCAGGCAAAAAGCTGAGTATAGCACATAATCAAGCAGTAGAGCATTGTATATGAGAGCTTATTTCATAATCTTTGGAGACAAGTAAGATTCCACTTGCAGTCCCAAAGGCTCTTAAGAACTAAGTTATTTTCTTGGGGGCTAACTTCTCCAATATGGGATGCTGCTTTCAAATATACTTGAGTCCTGGAAAAAATTTAATTTTTCCACCAAAGAAGAGGGAATTCACTTTCCTTCTGTCAGTTCATTAACCCTTAGCCTTTGCAGAAATGTTAATTATTGAATGCATATCTAATAAAAATTAACTGCTATGTTTTACTTAGAATCTAGCAATTTGATAGTGGACATAATTTTATATAGCAATGGAACATTCCTAAGCATGACAGTGAGTCAATTAAGAGGATTCATAACACCAACTGCTATTGGGTACATTTTTAAAGTCTCAATTCATTTATATCTTGTAAATTCAAAGCAATACCTCTCAAAGTCAACTTACTTATTTATTACCTCAAGTAAATTTGAAGCCCTTAATATGAGCATCCAAAGTTATATGACATAAGATCTCGCTTCAACTTTGATTTTATGCTATTTCTTTAATGAGTAAAAAGCCAAGACAGCATTCCTGTCTTCCCTCAGCCTCAACATTTCAATATTCTGCCTAAGGAATTTGAAAAATAAAGTCTCTCATTTATTTTCTTTTCAGATTTCTCTATGCACACAATCTGTATATGACTGTCTGCAACAGCAACTGAGAATGTAGGCTGTGTTGAACACGTTTTAAAAGAAACACATTTTTAAAACAAACAGGTCAATCAGAAGTTTATAAATATGGTGTCCTCCCTCCTTAAGCAAAAATCCAAATATGACAGGGCAAGAGAGTTTAAACTTTCTAACATCATTTTTATTTCAATGGAAAAACACAGTTTGGGAAATAAAATTAGTTAGAATAAAACTCAAACAAAATTCTCTGACTCTCAAGTATATGTCACTTTTTACTGAGATCATAGAATAACAAAAGAGCAAAAGGGAAAGAGAGAGAGAGGAAGAGAGAGAGAGAGAGGGAGGGAGAGAAGGGGGGTGGGGAGAAACAGTTACTACTTAATCCTTAAGAAAAACTAAACCAGTAGAAAGCTATAACCATGTTTCAATTTATCTGGCAATACTTTCCACTAACAACTATGAAAGCAATTTTGATTTATTGAAGCTGTATCTCACAGGTAGATTGTACATGCATTAGAATCTCAAGTGCCACATTCAATACCCTTTGAGAAGGCATTTTTGAAGCACAATCATATATTGAAATTGCCACACTTATCTAATGCTGCCACAAACCAGTGAGTAAACTCAAATCTGGTACCTACCTTATCAAAAACAAATGGCAAACTGCAGGCACTTCTCAGTTTGTAGGTATCTAGCATAGCTGTTTAGAAATGAGAAAAACATCTTCCAGACCAGTAAGAGAACTGCATATCCAGACTTGGCTTTCTTCACTGAATACCGGCAAGAATGTCTATTCCCTCCAAGGGAGAGCAACAGCCTCTTTGCAGAGAGCACTTGCTGCTCTGAACTGCAGTGACTTAGAATGAAAATAAGAGGAAGCCGTGATGTTTAAATACCATGCCGGTGCTTCAGATTCTCAGGATATGACTCAACTCTCAAACAGTAGGGGTAGAGTTTCCCCTCACAAAACTGTTCATACAGATTACATAACAAACATCATAGTTGAGGTTCTAAAATGTTCATCAACTATTTTTTTAATTACCTGTACAACCAAACATAGATTTTACCTGGTCAACCTCTTCCCCACAGTGCATGTCACAATCAGAAATGAGAATAATAACACTGAACAAGAAAACTATTCTGCTGGATCTCTGCAATGGACTACTTTAATGCTCTTAAAGGTGTATAAACTTAACAACACCTGACAGATATAAAAGAGACACACTAAGTCAATAACACTCCCATCAGTACACAATGTGTAGAATAAAACTCTATTTTAACATGTAAGAGTGGCACTTCTATGCAACACAAAATCTCCGTCAGTAAACAAAGAACAGAAATAGATCTTAGGGACTTGCTGGTATCTTTTCTTTCCCATGAAATCCTGTCGTATGCTGTCATTACCTTATGATGCTTGCTCTGCCTACCTCTCTGAGTCTTCTTTATCTGTTCTGTGAAGATTTCTAAGGGAACATGACTAATAACAAACTCCTCTGGTAAATGTGGCAGTTTTCTGTGTTTCTTCTCTCACCCATTAGCACTTAACTTTGAGTTGTATTAAGCTTAATCAGATATTGAATTATTATATTTGGATGAAATAAATCAATAAATACAGACAGATCTAAAAGTCTACTACATAAATTCAATTACTACCAACATAATAAATAAAAAGAGATCAAAAAACACATACAATAACAAATGGGCTGAAGCTTACTAAAGCTGGGCTACTAAATAGAAATATTAAGGTGAACCACACATGTAATTTTAAACATTTTAGAAGTCGCATTAAAAAAAATCTAGAAAGCAGAGTGGAGATTCCTCAAAAAGCTAAACATAGAATTACTCTATGATCCAGCAATTCCACTGCTGGGCATTTAACCAAAAGATTACAAATGAGGATACAGTAAAGCTATCAACACACCCATGTTCACTGCAGCACTAGTTATCTTAGTCAAGGTATAAAATCCGTCCAGATGCCCCTCAATGGATGAAGACACCAGGCAAATGTGGACTGTGTAAACAATGGAATTTTACTCATCCATTACAAAGAATGAAGTTGGTTGCTCCTGGCTCATTCCTGTAATCCTAGTTACTCAGGGGGCTGGTATCTGAGGAAGTCTGAAGCCAGCCTCAGCAGGAAAGTGCCTGAGACTCTTATCTCCAATTAACCACCTGAACATCAGAAGTAAAGCTCTGTCTCAAAGTAGTCAAGCACTAACCTTGAGGGAAAAAACTCAGGGACAATGCTCAGGCCCTGAGTTCAAGACCCATGGTCAACAAAATAAAAAATTAAAAAAAGTAAGAAAGAATGATATTGAATCATTTGTAAAGAAATAGAAAGAGCTGAAAAATAATAATATTGAGTAAAGTAAGTTAGACCCAGAAAGACAAAGGTTGCATATTTCCCCTCATATATGGAAACTAGATTTAGGTGAAAAACTTACAAGTAAGTAAGTTAGTACTATACAAGTATATATAAATATAGTAACTGAAATTTGGTAAATTCAAGGAGAACTCAAACAGTGTAATTTCTTAGAAAGGCAAAGTTGAACAAAATAAACACGAGGAAGCTGGTACTTGAAAGAGGTAGGATGAGGTCAAGAGGAGTAAAACAGACGAATGAAGAGGGGAAGAGAGGGCGAGTGAAATTAGTAATTCAATATATATTCTACAAAGTTAAGAACTGTGAGAGAAGGGGTGCCTTGAGAGGATGTGTGAAAATGTAGAAAGGTGTGGCATTGATGAAGATACATTATATTTATAAACTGCTTTATTAAATGGCAACCCCTTTGTACAACTACTTAAAGACAATTAAAAAAAACTTAAAAGACAAATCAAGTTATGGTAGATATAATTCCATTACTCAGAAAGCTGAAACATGAGTTTCAGCTTCAGAAAGCTGAAGATCATGAGTTCAAAGTTAATCCGGGCTACTTGGGGAACCCTGCTTAGTAACAAACAAGAGACATAAAAATTAATTTTAATAATGTTTACCTAAGTGTATATAAAATATAATTCAAATCTAATTGACACAAACATGATTAATGAAATAGTTTGCCAACTTTGTACTAGTCTTGGAGATTGATGTACATTTTACAGTCCCTCTGAACTAATTATATTCAACTCCTCAGTAGCCACTAGTGGCTATTGGTCTGTTTATTGGATAACATAGATATAAAGTTTATAATTCATTCTCATTACTCAGGTTGTAATTTAAATGTTCTGTCAGGAAAATCTTCCCTGACCACCTTTCCTAAAACAGCCTTTGGTAATTCCTTTCTGTTTGATGACCTCGGCACAGTCTGGAATATTCTTTCTTCACTTGCTTACTTATATATACTAATGAATAATATAAGGAACCTGAGGCAAGAATCTTTTTGTTTTAAATATTTTTATCTCTAGCCACTGGCATGGTGACTAGCATACAGCAGAATTTAATAAACATTATTGAATAAGCAAATAAAATATATAAGCTCTGCTATGGTTTGGCACATGAAAAAATACCAAGAAAAATGTTGATCACATTACTGAATATTCAAGGGCAAGGCTTTACTGAATTGGAAATTTGTTTCCCTTTAAGTTTGTTACTGGCCAGGCTTGTGGTACTTTATATCTGTTAATATCAGCTATGTTGACAGATGGGAGATCACGAAGACCATTGTTTGAGTCCAACCCAGGAAAAAATTAGGGAATTCTATCTCAATCAATAATCAGAAGTGATGGCACACACTGTGGACTCATTTATGCAGGAGACTATAGCGGAGAAGATCTCAATTTAAGACCATCCAGAAAAAAAAATCACGAGATGCTACCTTCACAATAACAAAGGCAAAAAATGCGTTGGGAGTAAGGCTGAAGTGCCTGGCAGGCATAAGGACCTGAGTTAAGAAAACTAAAAAGAAAAAACAAAAGATTCTCAATCTATAACATACCTCATTGCTCATTCCAATAGTATACATAAACAACATACTTGTTTCATTACCCAAACTTTACAAGATACTTAGAACACTTAGGCCCCTGTGACACAAATCTAGATACGATTAGCATGTGCATTTCTACCCTCTTCACAGAAACATAAAGTCATGTATACCACCCCCAAAGCTACAAGAGTACAGTCAAAGATGAATGTGTGTTCTAAGGTGTTCAGTAAGAGCCATTTTATCCAACTTTACTGATACTGGGAAATAAAATAGCACTAGAATGTAGTCCTAGAATTTCGCCTGTCATACTTGCTACCATGTGAGATAAGGTTGCTTAAAAATGAAGCCAATCAAGAGAAAAGGCAAAGGCATGAGAGGTAGATTTGTGACAACAGTACTGTAATGCCCAGACTAGCCACACATCCAGCTACCACAGAAATGGATGTCTTAGGATGTTCACTGCAGAACTGTTTGAAATAGTGAAAAATTGGAAACTTTTCAATGGACCTTGAACAAGAGGTTAAATAACTGATTAACCATACTAAGGAATATTGTAAAACTATTTTTTAAAATTGTCACTGATAAAAAGCATGATATTGATCAAGATACATCATACTTAAATACCCACATGTTGAATTAAAACCCCTTAGAGCTGACATTGATTAAGATATAATCTTTTATAAACTGCTTTATTAAATGGCAACTTCTTTGTATTACTAAAGATAATAATAATAAAAGAAAAAATAAAAATACAAAAGTCTAAAGCATCAGACATTAGATAATATGTTCCTTAAGATAATGTCCTTTTAGAAAATATGTCCCTTTATAGATAATGTCCCCCCCCACATCATCATCATTATCATCAACATCATCAAGAAAAAAATGAAAGAAATTAAAAATACAAATTGTCTAAAGCATCAGGCTTTAGGCTTTATGTACTTACATGTGAAGCTCCCCAAAATGTGTTAAAAGGAATGAAAAGGCTGCCAAAACATACACCAATCCACTTTGAGTACATGAAATTTCATGTGCAAGGTTATAGAATAGAGGCTGGGGGCTACCTATCAATTGTGGGTGAGTGGTAAAGTTGGAGAAACAGATTTGAAGGATGGGATTAGGGGTGACAGAGATAGAACAGAGAGAGAGTCAATTAATTTGATCCATTTCTTATCTATTTCATGAATCTTAGAAAATAAAAATGAATTAATATATTCATTTGGTAATTTGAAAAGAAAATGATACATTAAAAATAATTTACTGTTTTATATTTCCATATTTCCTACATTATACTTACTTTAATTGAACTACTTTATTACACATTTCAAACATAACAAAAATGAAAATGCTCTTCTTCACTCATCCATTCTTTATTGGTACCCAACGTAAGTTTTCTCTGATTTTCCAGTCTGACTAAAGGCTGTACCATAAAGAGAAATTAAGGACAGACAGAAACAGCAACAGATGGCAAGCTACAATAGAATCGCCAATGTACCTCCTAACATTGGCCAAGGTCTTTGTTTTTATCTTGGCCTCTTTTGCTGGCTTCATAAAAGATAGCTCAGATTTGTTTATTCAACTACAATCAAGTCAACCACCCAATGTTCATACTAGTATGACCTATATTAGGTTTTCTTGAGTTGGAATTAGGACATTTATGTATTAACTGTTCATTGAAAAGTTCATGGTTATGAATTCATTACAATTGCTTTCCTAATTAATTCTAAATGCAAGTCTTTTGGTACTTTTTTGGCTTATTCTAATTCTCAAAAATCTTTACATTATCTTAGATATAGTCATAATATCTCAATCTTTGGCAATCCCTTTATTTCTATGGCATATTCTCCTTTATATCACATAGCTAAACTACATACTCTATATTCTGAGGCAGGAGTAAGGGCCATTCAGCTTTTAATATAACTGACCAGCACTGAATTTTTACAGTTGACCAACTGGCACAAATATTTCTCTGTGTTATTCTTAAAACCTATTTATTTCAAGTCCATCAATATTTCCTTTTTCTCCACTTAAACCTTAACATTATACCAAATTTGGTTTAGATTTTCTGGAAGAATAAAAAACTCAATAAGATATGTTTGAAGCCTATATATGTCCCTGTGTCTCCTCTTTTCGCTCTCTCCAAAGGTAAAAATTCACCTGGGCTAGCATCTGTCATTTCTGTATTTCTTTTTTATACTTTTCTTAGATATGTTTTTTTTTAATTTTTTTTTTTTGGTCTGGTCATAGGGCCTGAACTCTGGGCCTGGGCGCTGTCCCTCAGCTCTTCAGCTCAAGGCTAGCGCTCTACCACTTGAGCCACAGCGCCACTTCCAGCTTTTTTCTTTTTTGCTTATGTGGTGCTAAGGAATCGAACCCAAGGCCTCAATGGCATGCAAGGCAAACACTCTACCACTGAGCCATCTTCACAGCCTCCTATTAGATATGTTTATTTCTAAGTAAGGTATTTATTTACATAACTTAGATTTTATGATGTCACCTTATATAGATCATTAAGTTGGCTCTACATTATTCTGGAGAATTAAATATAGTTCTACATAATTTGCTATTTTTAACTTCCAATTTATGCATCCTTTTGTCTATTATTGGACATTTAGATTATTTCCAACTCATTCATCCTATCTAATTACTCTAATTCTCACACATGTACAAGTATTTCTTTAAAGATGCATACTCAGTCACAGGAGGTGTGGTGCAGGGTCCTAGGATATGAACAACCTCATCTTTTCTTTTTTTTTTTTAATTTAATTTAATTTTATTTGAGAACATACTGTACAGAGGGGCTACAATTACATGGGCAGGATAATGCATACATTTCTTACCAAGCATTGCAGCCTCCTCCTTTGTTTACCCTTCACCTCCCTTCCCAGCCTCCCCCCTCCCCCCACCCAATTATACCCCCCTCCCCCCCCCACACCGACATTGTAAAGTTGGTTTTGACATGACATTTTGTACTTCTCATTGTTGCAACAGGTCCACCTGAATCCCTCATCTTTTCTTGATATCGCCAAACTTCATCCAAATATAGTTTTTCAATTCAGCTATTAGGGTATGAGAATTCTTGAGCCAGATTAAATACAAAAACTCTCCAAACTATTGATATTATAGTTGGTGAAATATCAAGAGTCTGGACATCCCAATCTAGACATTGTTACAGTCTATGTTTAGTATAATATCAAGAGTCTGGACATCCCAATCTAGACATTGTTACAGTCTATGTTTAGTATGTAATCTCAAATGTCTTAATTTAGATTTCCATCTTCAATACTAAAATCTAGCATTTTAACTTATGATTGGCTTTTCCACTACTGGGTTGTTTACTCTTCCCATTCATACTTTGGGGATATGTTTTTTCATGACCCTGGAATTTAAATATTATTAGGCAAATGCCTTACCATGTAAGCTGAACCCTCCAGGCCTTTCCACTTTATATATATTTTTATATAAGTACTCACTTTTTTGGCCTGGAGTCAGTCTCAAATTTTTATTATCTTACCTCTTGTGTAGCTGGGATTTTAGTCATGTGTCACCACATCAAGCATGTTTTTGAAATCTTGCTTTTTTGCCTAGACTAGTCTCAACCCCTGACCCTCCCTCCTCTGCTTCTGTATCTGGCATTACAGGCCTGAACCAGTACACCCAGAGATGTAGTGAGGTATTTATACGGCATATCGTTTTGTGAGTTATACAATTATGAGTTATAGCAATAACTTTAGAGTTATGGTTTGGCTCATATTGTGAAGGCTTGGTAGCCAACTGGTAGAGGTGACTGGATAATAGTGTTCTGATCTAATCAAGAGATTAATCCACTGATGAGTCATGATTTGGTAGCATTTGGGAGAGACAATAGAAACTAGAATGTAGAACCTGGTTGGGTGGAAGTGAATCTCTGCAACATGTCTTTGAAGGATATATGCTTTTTCTGGACCCTTTTATTCTCTCTCTGTTTCCTAGCTACTTCCATTATGTTGAACTTTGCTCCTAGCTCAAACCAACAGAGCTGACCATATACTAAAATTCTGATCACATGAACCAAATTAAACCTTCCCTACCTGTAACTTGCTTTTGTCAGGTACTTTCTCACAGAGACAGTCTAATAAATTCAGTATGTGCTTCTTTTTTTAAAAAAATAAGTTTTTTTATTGTGAAAATACTGTACAGAAGAGTTACTCATGAGCAAGGTAATGAGTACATTTCTTATCAAGGATTGCAAGTTGCCTCCTCCTTTGTTTTTCCCCTACCATCCCTTCCCTCCCACCTCCACAATTACTTTCCCCCTTCCGCCCAATCCCCCCCTCCCCGCCTAAATTGTAAAGTTCATTTTTTGACATAGTGTCTTGTACATCTCATTGTTGCAATGGGTCAACCTGTATCCCTATTTTGTTTATAGTGCCCTGTTCTGTTTTTGAAGGTTTGTGGGTTTTTTAAAAATAAGAAATAGTTCTCAATACTTCTTGTGTGAAAAAGATTGCATGCCAAAAGGAACTGAGACTTCCTATTTCCTATGAACAGTTCCATGCATTTATGGAACACCTGTCATAAGCCCCATACTGTGTTTGTGGAAACAAACACAAAGCAGTCCATGAAATCAATGAATTTATAGTCTCATTGATGCAAAGGCCTTGTGAGATTGATAGTAAAGATGAAGCTTATATGGAGAGATGGAGAAGTATTCATGTGTCAGCATTTGATTGTGTTAAGGCATTTTACAGTAGATTAAAGAGGAAGGAAACAAGTGTTATTGCAAGAGATACACACAAGACTGTATGACTACAATGAGAAAAGAATATATTATAAGCCAGCATCACAAAGATCGTATAAGATATAGGTGGTCAAATTTGAGGACCCATAAGATACAGTAAAACTTGCAACTGACAATTTTATTTTTCAAGGAGATGTATTCAGAGCACTGGGAAATTAATGTTGATTTATTTAGGAGATCAAGGGAATTAAAGGGAGTGACAAGTCATTATATTCAAGAAAAATGCTTCCTTGGGAGACAAGCTCATTTAATAATCAGTGATCTAATCAGTTTCTTCATTCATTAGAGGAAAAAAACATAAAAAAGCCTATAACTCTGAGGAATCATAACAAATGATGCACAGATCTTGCTGAATCAGATTATTAATAATTTATAACATGGAAGTTAAAAAATACCCTTATTCCTTAAAGAAGCCACTCAGTGTACATATTTGTAAACAATACACCCAAATTTATCTTTTATAAATATAATCGTATTACATTTCTCTCAGTGCTAAAAAGTCTAGAAAATGAGATTGCTTATTCTTCACCCAGGAAGAAAAGACTCTTGAGCTAGAAGTAGAAGAAGGTGATGCTGGTGGCCCCACATCATGTATTTCCTGGGGAAAAAATTAAGATCACTCTACTTCCCTAAGCTATAGTTTCTACTTCAGCCTGCATATAACTGTAACCCTTTTTTTTTTTTTTTTCGGTCGTGGGGCTTGAACTCTGGGCTGGGCTCTGTCCCTCAGCTCTTCAGCTCAAGGCTAGAGCTCTACCACTTGAGCCACAGCACCACTTCCGGCTTTTTTATTTTTGTTTATGTGGTGCTGAGGAATCAAACCCAGGGCCTCATGCATGCAAGGCAGGCACTCTACCATTGAGCCACCTTCCCAGCCCATAAATGTAACCCTTTAGGACTTACAAACACAAATGTGTTTTCCCTATTTGGGGGGTAACAGTGAAGTGACTCTAAGCATGAGAAAATAAGATTGCTTTCTGAGAAGTAAATTTTGACATAAAAATAGGATAGTTCAGATCATACATAAATTGGAAATCACTTCAATTACCAGAAGATTGCAAACTCATTGCCTGGAGACACACACATTATAAATGGACAATGGAGACCAATGTTCTACATTGCATAGAAATTACTGTAGGAGCTGAATGGATAGAGCTTCAGATTCATTTAAAGGGGGCAACTTCAACTAAGCTCCAGATGATTAACCTGATGTGGACAGTGGCTAGATCCCTAGATTTTTCTAAAAACATTATAAATGTGGGTTTTCATGAGAACATGTTTGATTTTATTTGTAGCCTCTACAGGATATGATATAAACAAAAGCCTTTGAAGACTAGGTACGTCCCTGGGTAAGTCAGCTCAGACCCTCAGACATAACAATAATCTGATTAAACACAGTAGTCTACCTAGAGAAAAAATTGTGTCTAGCAGGTGTAATGCATCAGTAGGAAATGCAGGGTAAGAAATAGGTTAAAAAAATCCAGCTCAAAAGTGAGCACTGGTAATCATCATCCAAATTGTGGCCAATGTGCTTGTCCTTTGGATTCCATGCTCAGCAAACTGTTGCCTGAATAGACTTTGGTATTTACTCTTGCATGTCTTCAGGGAGAACTTGCTTGAGACTGAGGGACTTGAAGAACAGCTCATTGGCTGCCTTTCATCATAAGTTAACAGAGTAGGTGGAGACTTGACCATCTGTATCTTGCCTCCAGTCACAACTGGACTGGGTGAGCCCATGAGCTGCCCAACTCCAAGAGTTTCACTTGCCACTGTAAATGGAAACACTGGCATTGTGATCTCATACATGACTAGTCTAATCCTTGCTAGTGTGAATCAGCTTTGTAGGAACCTGGTACATACATGGCTTCTAGGCCCACAAGGCATTGGGTCAGACTGGATAGAGATAAATTCCATAACATAAATTCACCCACAAGGCCTACTGGGATATTCAAATCTCTACCTTATATCTTCTATCTTCACCCTACTTCTATGTCCAACAATATCAAAGGGTGCTTATCTAGATTTCTTGATGTAAAATTAAGAATTAAATACAAATACCCTGAATAAGATGGATGCTAATAGCTTACCCCTGTAATCTTTGCTACTCAGGAGGCTGAGATCTGCCTGGGATAGAAAATCTATGACTCTGATCTCCAAGTAACCAATAAAAATCCAGAAGGAGAGGTTTGTTTCAAGTGCTAGCCTTGAGCAAGAAAAGCTTAGTATCCAGGCTCTGAGTTCAGGTTCCAGTACCAACATACCAAAAATAAAAACAGAAAACTGACCAAACAAACAAAACCCCCCAAAACAGGGACATAAATCTCACAGAAATTGGAATACATATTTGTATTCATGGCACTAGGGAGCAGGCACTGTCTTATGTACAAAGATCATGCCATTTACTCCACACAGAACCTCTGTGAAACATGTACTACTTAAAGCAATTAATCCTTTTAACAACAGAAAAAAAGTCTGAAGAAGTTTAATAATCTGACATGTACATATCAAACAAATACTGGAGTTGGGATTAGAACCTGTGCCTTCAAGCACTATTTTGTATTGTTTGTATACTTTTTAATTTAGATGCTTATGGCTTATTTATTTATTATATTTGTTATTTTAAAGGTGATGTACAGAGGGGTTACAGTTACATAAGTCAGGTCATGAGTACATTTCACCTCTTCCCTTGTTTTTATTTTTACATCAAACATGCATTTTGAAATGTTCTGCCAAATGTTGTTCTAGCTATTATTAATGTCAACACATTTATTACTCATAAAAACTCTATGAAAGGTACATAACAACATCTCTATTCTGGTAGGTAAACTGCGGCAAAGAGGAGTTAAGTTCTTTGCCAATGATTGCAGAGCTAGTAGATTGAACAAGGTCATGAGTCCCAAAGGACAGCCCTCAAACCCCGTGCTAATCCACACAAAGTTCTCCATGGAGAAATGATGTGGGTCCAGTTTTAAATGTTACTTTCCATACTATTATTAGTACAACTTTTTATCGGTGTGGATGGAAACACTAGGGAAAGAAATCTATTAAATATCATTTTAATATATACACCAATTAGAAAGCCCCAAATTTCCTTTCTGTATCTACAAACTATGGAACAAGTAACCAACATCAAATAGTACAGGCTGGGAAATAATTGAGTTTAGTAGATATAGTTCTAAGAGAACAACAAATTTAAGTAGATATCTTTTTATTTCCATTCCCAGGGGAAGAATTAAAGGAAAAACTTTTAATTTCTGCATTCATAAATCCTGGAAAGTAAAGATTGATTGGGGTACTTCTGAGGAATCTAAAATAAAGCACATATCCTAGTGTTCAATTTAAAAGTCATCTTTTTCTAGAAACCAAGGAAGTTTAATTTCATAATAAAATGCATTGAACAAGCCAGGCACCAGTGGCTCATGCCTGTAATCCCAGCTACTCAGGAGGCTGAGATCTGAGGTTCAAAGCCAGCCTGGGCAGGAAAGTCTGTGAGACTCTTATCTCCAATAAACCCCTAGAAAACCGGAAGTGGTACTGTGGCTCAAGTGATAGAGTGCTTGCCTTGAGCTGAAGAGCTGAGGGACACAGCCCAGGCCCAGAGTTCAAGTCCCACAACAAAGAAGAAAAAATGCATTACACATAAAGAAATAGAAATCAGAGTCTCACAGATTTTCCTGCTCGGGCTGGCTTTGAACCACGATCCTCAGATCTCAGCCTCCTGAGTAACTAGGATTACAGGCATGAGCCACTGACAACAGCTTGGAGAGTCTTGAGGTGTGGTCAGGAAGACCAGGAAATGCCAGGCAAATATGGCTGAGGGTGTCTGGGAAGGTGCCACATAGGTCAGGAGTGGAAGACAGGCAGAGCAGCACCGCACCATGCCGTGACCCTGGGTGAGTCACTGCCTGTCCGCCTCTCTATCAGAGGGTATCAGAGGCCACACTGGTTGGGCCTCACAGGGGCATTGTGTGGATGGGCATGGCCGGCACAGAGGAAGCGGTCAATAAAGCCAGCCACGTTCATTTGTTAATAAATACATACATGAAAAGTAGAGATCAGATGAGCAGAATACCTCAGTAGCTACATACATATGCCATTATAAGATGATGCTAATTTTCTGGTGGTTTTTTTTTATTGTGATTAAGTGATTACATAATTTCCCAAATTTCACAGTATTGTGGGATAATGATGCTCATTTAAAATCACAAGCTCATTCTAACTTTCCTGGAGCAAATTGTCTATCACGGTCTATAATATATAACGGTGTACACATATACACCATACATGTGATCAGCAGCATGGGGATATTTAGTAGTGGTTCGACCAGATGAGTGGAAGTTCTTTGTTTCTTAAGTCCTGTTAATTTTGTCATATCACCTAACATTTTGGATTTAACATCCACTTATCTGGGAGACCATGTACCATTTGTCTCTTTGCTCTTGGTTTACCTCGCTCAACATGATTTCTTCTAGCTCCATCCATTTCTCTGCAAATGCCATTATTTTGTCCTTTCTAATGGCTGCATAATATTTCATTGTGTATAGATACCACAATTTTTGGATCCATTCATCTGTGGTGGGGCATCTGGGTTGTTTCCATAAACTCAGTGGCGCTATGGCTCAAGTGGTAGAGCATGATCCTTGAGCTGAATTGCTCAGGGACAGCTCCCAGGCCTAGAGCTCAAGCCCTACAACTGATAAAGAGAGAGAGAGAGAGAGAGAGAGAGAGAGAGAGAGAGAGAGAGAGAGAGAGAGAGAGAGAGAGAGAGAGAGAGAGAGAGAGAGAGAGAGAGAGAGAGAGAGAGAGAGAGAGATCTTTCATGCGATTGTTTCTAACATATTTATAAGATTACGTCTTTGTTGCTTTGTATGTCCCTCCCCCATGGTATAACCCCTGCTTTCACTATATATGATGTTGGTATATGTGGAGGGGAAGGGAAAAAACAAATCGTTAAAACAGGGATACAGGAGGACCCATTGCAAGAGATGTACAAGTCCTTATGTCGAAAAATGAACTTTACAACTTTGGTGGGAGGGACGACGGGGGGGGGGGGGGGGGGGGGAGGGGGGAGGGGGAGAGGATAAGAAGGGATGGGAAGGGGAAACAAAGGAGGAGGCTACAATGCTTGATAAGAAATGTGCTCATTATCTTGCCCATGTAATTGTAAGCCCTCTGTACAATATTTTCACAATAAAAAAAATAAGATGATAAGCAAAATGACCTCTAAAACATGGACACAAAAGGTTTGTCTTTGCTGTTGTTTTTAATGTACTATGTGATTTTTTTGTTTCTTTTGTATGTTCCCTCCCTATGGTATAGCCCCTGTTTTTGATTTTGGTATGTGGGTATTGTATATGTGTTTATCTGAATTAGGGAAGGGAAGGGGAACAACAGAATGGTAAGACAAAGGAGAAGGGGGGACCAACGCAACAGCAACACACAAGACAGAATGTTGGAAATGATCTGTACAACTTGAGTGGGGAGGGCTGGGGGGAGAGAAAGTAGGAAAAAAATGAGGGAAGGGGTAACAACTTTGAGAAGAATTATACTTATTTGCTTACTTATGTAACTGTAACCTCTGTACATCACCTTGCCAGTAAAAAAAAAAAATTGCATTTCCTTGGAAAGGCTTGGAAAAAATCATATTAAATGAAGTAAGCCAAACCCAAAGAAACATAGGATCTGTGGTTTCCCTCATTTGTAATAATTAATATATGCCTAGGATAGTCCTAGCAGGGGCTCACAATAGCCCAATAGCTATGTACATATGACCACAGAAAATGATACTAATCCAAACGAAAACAAGAGTTTTTCTTATGGTTATTTTGTTTTTCTTTTGTTTTTCATTTTTAGTGTACTGCTTGCAGTTATTTCTTTTGTCTTTCTTTTTTTCTCCTCTGGTTTATTTCCTGTGGTTACAGTTTCTGATTTTGGTGCCTTTGTCTTTATATAACTTTATCTGATTCAGGAAAGGGAAGGGGAATCACAAAAATGGTGGGAGAAAGGGTGAACCAATAGAACAGTGATACTCATTTGACACCATGTTGGAAATGAACTTTACAACTTGGAGGGGAGGGGAGTGGGGGGGGGCAGTAGGAGAAAATGAGAGAGGGGGGTAATACTGTTTGAAAGAAATGTACTCATTACTTATGTAACTATAATCCCTCTGTGTTATCAACTTTAGAATCCAATAAAAAATAAAAAATTAGAAACATTAAAAAATAAAAAAGTAGGAAGTACTGCTATAGCTCAAGTGGTAGAGCATTTGCCTTGAGCTGAAGAGCTGAGGGACAATGCTCAGGCCCAGAGTTCAAGCCCCACGACCCACAAAAAAAAAATAAAAAAGTAGATACCTACTCCTTTAAACTAAACTTCTGATATACTTAAAATAAACATTGGCAACTATAAACACTTGGCTTTTATTAAGAATAATACTTTGGGCAAGACACTTGTGACTAATACATATAATCCTAACTACTCTGAAAGCTGAGATTTAAGGATCACAATTCAAGGACAATCTTAGCAGAAAAAGTCCATGAGACTCATTTCTTCAATTATCCAGCCAAAAGTTGTAGAGGTGTGGCTTAAGTGGTAGACAGCTAGCTCTAAGCAGAAAAAGGCAAGTTAGACAGTAAGACCCTGAGTTCAGTACCAGCACACACACACACACACACACACACACACACACACACACACACACACACACACACACACACACACACACACACACACACACACACACACACACACACACACACACACGACACACACACACACACACACACACACACACACACACACACACGAATACTCAGTTTTGGTTCCTATCCAAGAACCATTTTCTTAGGAAATACAGCAATGCCACACAGCTAGCTCATAAGCAGACACTGAACAAGGGATGATACTTTCACTTTTCTCTTGTCTATAAATAGTTCGATTATTTTTGTTTAATAGAATATATAGTTTGTTATCAAAACAGAGCTCACTCTACTAACAGTGTGACTTCTCAGATCTCAAACTTCAGCCTATCTACTTCATCATCACATCCGCTTCCCATTTTCTCATTCTTTTCCTCTTCTTTATACTCATCTCCAAATCAAAAAGGCAATTTTAGCCAAGTGTTGGTGGCTCAACACCTGTAATCCTGGTTATTTAGGAGGCCGAGATCTAAGGATCGTGGTTTGAAGCCACCTAGGCAGAAAACTCCGTGAGACTCTTATCTCCAATTAACCAGAAAAAAGCCAGAAGCAGTGCTGTGGCTCAAGTGGTAGAGCTCTACCTTTGAGCAAAGAAGCTCTGGCACACTGCTCAGGCACTGAGTTCAAACCCCAGGACAAGCCAAATAAAGAAGAAAGAAAAGCAATTTTAGAGATCTTAAATGATGAAGGCAATATTGCCATGTAGTAAGAGTATATTAAAACCAAATTACTTTTGATATATTCTTACTGTCCTTTAGTGCTGTGCCCCAAAGCCATCAGCCTCAGCTTCCCACCTTCTTGCTAGGAAGCTGGGGTCCCATAGTCCATGAAATATAGCAGGTCTGGTGTTCGTACATACAGGTGGCACACGTGGAGGCAGTTGCTTATCTATCTGAAAACACTCTGATGTCTGTTCTACTTAGTGCACTTATATGGAGTTTTAGGATCGGTGCAGTTTAATTTTCTGATTTTGAAAACCATGTAAATATTTCATTTAAAAATACATTTCCATAATTCTTTGTCTAAATTTGCTGCAGTCTAAGATGGGAGCTTCTCTATGTTCTCAGAGTAACCCGCCTATGTTTTTGGTATGAATTATAATTCCCATGAAAGTGCTCCCATGGTCTGTCTTTAGCCTAGAGTTAAAGTGTACATTATATATATATATATTTAATTTAATTTAATTTTATTTAAAGTGTACATTATATTAATAAATACTATATATGTATGGGAATATATATTATTGCATATGAATTATAATTCCCATGAAAGTGCTCCCATGGTCTGTCTTTAGCCCAGAGTTAAAGTGTACATTATATTAATAATACTATATATGTATGGGAATATATATTATTGCATATGTAAATAAAGTCATTGAGCCCTCTGTTCCCCACCCCACCCCCACACACAAACAAATGAAGACATACTCTATGACATTATTTCCTAAGACATACGCTATCTGGAGATATTCCTGGTATCTTGAACTGAGCTTGTTTGAAATTATATTTACCCCTGCCTCTCCTGCTTCACTTCCTCTCTACTACAAATCAACTTGCTTTTGTGCCTCCTTCCTAATGCCATTGAAAGGCTGTTGCCCAAACTAGGTAAATGGAGTTCATTCAGAACCTGTCTTTTGTCATTAATAGCCAGTCCCCTATATACCTTTCATTCTCCTGGCTTAGGCTACTTTCCATCCTACACAATTCTGCCATATGGCTAATTTTCTGAATACGTGATTGCAGTTCATGTTTTTATGGAAGTTTAAAAACATGTCTGAAATTGCTTATGAGGCTCCTAGGAGGTGAACGCTATGTCTTCTTCATTTAAAATTGAGTTGGTTTTTGTGACTGGTTTGTCCAATGACAGAAGTGATCCCATGTGACTTCCAAAATTAGCTCCTAAGAGATTCTATGATCACTTTCTTGCTTACTATAACAGCCTGTCTTGAATCTTCAGCTATCTGACTGCTTGGGAGCTGCTGTGCTTTGTGGAAGTCCAGCTGGCCTTAACAAAGGGACTCAGAAACTTGGCTTTCTGGCCTACCAGGACCTTCTCACCACTGTCATGTGTTTGTCCCACAATGATCCAGCTTCAGGATTCATATGAATACCAACTGCATGAAGGACTCGACTAGAACATTCTAGGTAAATTATTCATGTCCTTGCTAGGCTTCTAAGTTACAGCCAATTTACTACATAGCAATAGTAACCAAAAGAGAATCAAGGAGTACTATAACAGAAATCTAAATTGTGTCATTAAGTTTGGAGCAAGTAGAAAGGAGAAGTTGACCAGCATTCCAGGAATGTCAGCAGAAGTTAGTGGGGTCAGTTATAGACCTCAAGAAAGCTGTCAGGAAGGGCTCAAAGAAAAATTTCAAAAGATATCACCAGCTGCTGAGCATTGGAAGAAATGTATCCCTTAATATATCAAAGTAGAAAATCTGGCATCACTCACTTGTGATAATGTAGAAATTAGAAGTATACCAAATAGATTTGAATTCTGGTTAAGGATATCTTCATGTAGTTTTTGTTTTGGCTTTTAAATTCTATTAGTTATCTTACACCAAGATTTAAGGGGAAAGACATGGCCTTAATAATAAGGTATTAGGTATGTGCATGGTCCTGTGGGCGGGGCCAGATGAGAATCGTCCAGGAAAATCACTCATGCATTCCTGAGCCTTCAGAGCCAAAACTACAGAAAATGGTACTTTTAAGCTACTCCAGAAGTGGATATAAGGAGGATTGTAATTTGAAACCAGTCCAGGCAAAAAGTTAGCAAGACCCCACTTCAACAAATAAGCTGGGCATTGTGGTTCACAGCTACATAAGTCAACATAGATAGGAGGATCATGGTCTAAGGCCAGCTCCAGGCCACAAAATAAAAAGCAAACAACAACAATGAACAACAATGTAAGACTTTATCTAAAAATCACTAACTAAAGCCAGAAATGCTTAAGGTATGGCTCAAGTAGTACAGCACATGCCAAACCAGCACAAGGCTCTGAGTTCAAACATGAATACTAAAAAAAAAATGAGTAAAGTAGTTAGAATTTACTGGATTAAAAAAATTGTTTCTTATTCTCAGCCTCTCTAAATAGCAAACCTCTCAATTTAAGAAAGATATTCAGGCTAAAGAAAATAACAACCCAGGGTGAAATTATAAAAAAATTTTTATTAAGACTTCAGAAAAATCTAAGTCAGCATCTCTTCAGGCTTTTAAGATTGATAATGAACCTTGAAGAATCTAAAATGTATACTCTCACAAATTCCTTCCTCTAAACAATATGTTTCTAACTATCTTAAAGATTTATCTCAATTTACCTCACATGGACCTTAAACAGAGGACTGTATTGAGGATGTTGGACATGGATTCATAGAAAAACCCATCAAGTTAAAAAGCACCAGTGTGTACTAAGAGAGATAGGGACAACACATGATGAAAAGTAGACTTTGGACACACAACACACAAGGGCAATGAATTTGGTGCTCCTGTTTTTAAATGAAAGACAAAAGTTGACTCAAACCCTAGAAACCAAAGGATGGAAGCAAAATCTGAAGAACAATGCTCAGCAGAAGATCAAAACACTGTTGAAAAAAATTCAGGACAGGAACCTGGGTAGATTAAAGGTGCCTCCTGCTTTCCCATGCTTGGTTAGTATAGAAGACTACCTTTGCCAAAGGCCACAAATATTTTTCCCATTCAGCTTGCTCCTTTCACAATTTGACGTGGTTATTCTTCCCAAAGGGAAAATCTAGATTCCTTCCCTAAGTATGGATAAGATTATGACAATAATAGAAGTGAAGTTCTATAACTTCTGAAGCAAGGTCATAAAACCTGGTAGAGATTCTATTTGGTGTTCTTAAAATCTAGCCACCATACCGTAGAAAACTCAAGCAGCCAATGGAGAAAGATCACATTGGGGAAAAAAACTCAGAACCCAGCTTACATCTAGTTAATCTCTCTCTTAATGGCTAATACCAATTCATGAGGTCCTGGGGCAGCCCATTTTAAACCATATTCAAGAGGGATGTCTAGTCCTCAACTGACTGGTACACAGAGCAAAGATTAGCTATACATGGCAAACCCTGCCTAAACTGATGAGCAAAATGATCCATGTCATCATACATTAATATGCTTTGGGCAACTGTGTAGCAGGAGAGAGTACTTTCACTGAATCTTGTCCTCTATTTTTCCCCATTATGTAGGAATTTTTAGAAGATAAATATGATCAGACCTTTCATTTTTTTCATTTAAATTTCTACCGTGACATTGTAAGCACTTTGAAGCAAAACATGGTTTTTTAACATTATACTAATAGTTAAAATTTGTTATCACAGTTAATTATAAGATGTATATTTTGTCAATTACCTAATTAACAATACTGCTGGTTTCCCTTTAAAGAATCTGAGATAGTACTTTAACTGCTACATGCAAAAATAATTTGTACTTACAAATTGGGAAACAACCCTGTTGAAAACATCCTATGACTAAGGAAATATGAAAAACTATCACCTTTCTTCATAAACAGATACTGTTTTGCCTAAACTTTAATAACGATTTTAATATTGAAATATAAATTTAAATATAGTTCTGCTTTATCACATAAAAGTATAGAGTTAGAAGTAATTGCCAATATCCTGAGAATAATACTGCAATTATGGTTTATAATTACAACTAGAATTTTCTATTAAAATAAGGTATATTGTTTTCCTGAATATCCCATCATTGTTTCTGTTATATACAACCATTTCTGAACTCTATAACAAATTCTTGATGGGTTTGTGTGTGTGTGTGTGTGTGTGTGTGTGTGTGTGTGTGTGTGTGTGTGTGTGTGTGTGTGTGTGTGTGTGTGTGTGTGTGTTGTTTTAAATTTTCCTAGAGGTTACTTCTATCCAGACACAACTATTTTCTCCTTTATTATTTGTGCTATATTTTTACAGCAGCCATTTCTCTAAGGAATTTGAGGTGCTTAGCACAAAGAGGTTTAGAGGGAGGGCTGTTTGTTTCAGCAAACACCTTCCTCACACTGCAAGAGCAAAGTCAGAAGAAAAAGATGAGAGTAAGCACCAGAGGAACAGCAGCAGAAGTCAGCAGGGTTAGTTTATTTCAGGCAGTGAGAATTTGGAAAATTGTAAAAAAAACAACAAAAAAAAACCCCCAGCATGTTCCACTCTGTTGTGCTACCTCATAGAAAAGATGGTGTCCTATCTTTCAAATCCTAGGTTGATCTCAAGATCTATTATCTCAGGCTATTCTACTTCTTCCCATATGTTAAGATGTGACTTATTCTTGATAACTGGTTAAAACTATGTGATGATAAGTGACTAAAAATTGAGGAATGCTCCTTGTTCACTGTACATTCTTCAGATTTGAGCATTCTATGGATTTCAGACTGCATGAAGTCAATGATTTAGCTCTATCTAAACCCAATAAGGAAATTAATTCATGTATCAGCTGAAGGAATAGTAAGTGGTGGTGAAATAAAGGCAAGCACCCTGGGCAGTGAGGAAAGATCTATGGGTGAAAGGTTGGTTGGTGAGGAAAGCGGTAAGTCATAAACATGTGAGGCATAAGACACTCTGAATGGGACCTGAACTTCCAACTAAAGACTATGGAGAAAACGATGTTTATCACCCACCTGATTTGGTGGGAAAGATACATTCCAAAACATCACATCTTCAGCAAAACAAAATTATTCAATATTCTCATTGCAGAATATTTTCTTGAGAGAAACCTGAGTCTTAAAGTAGTGAAGGAAAAGGAAAAAAGACACGGAGAGCACGTGAATCATGAGAGCAAAACAAGAGGAACGGAGAAGCAAAGAGTTGCTTCAAAATGTGCTCGAGATAATGTGTCTGCTTAAAAAATTTCCATAAATGGAAGAAGCTCAAATTCACACAGTATTCTGAAGTACAGAAGCTTTTTGAAACTTACAGAGTTACATATAAATGGGAGCTGTTACTTCAGGAACAAAAGCTGGATACCATAAAAGGTCTGAAATATCTCTTCTTAAAAAGGGCAGCATTTTAATTATGTAAAGTCTTTTTATGAATATTGAATGGATCGAAGAAAGAATAAGATGAATTTTCAAAATAGTGTCTCAACACAGTGAGTATTAAACCATGCTGAAATATATGTATGTGTATGTTTATATATATATATATATATATATATTCATTATATGCAATGTGCAATATTGATCTAGATAGCTTAATGGGAGCCAGAGTTACACAACTTTGTGATTTCGTTTATTCAGCTTCATGGTGCTTTAAGGAATTATATTTGATTACTTCTCCAGTAGACTGATGTAGTGTCCTACCATGAGAACTAATCTTTTTTTAAATTTTTTTTTGTGCTGGTCCTGGGGCTTGAACGCAGCGTCTGGTCACAGTCCCTGTGATTCTTTTGCTCAAGGCTGGCACTCTCCACTTGAGCCATAGAGCCACTTTTGTCTTTTTCTGGGTATTTTATTGGAGTTTCACAGACTTTTCTGCCTGCACTGGCTTCACACTGCAATTCTCAGATCTCAGCTTCCTGAGTAGCTAAGATTACAGGCCTAAACCACTAATACCTGGCAAGAAGGAATCTTTTTTAATGGCCCCTTTCCTTGATTACATCACCAATCAATGCTTAATTGTACATTCTAAAGAAGTTATAAAAATTTAGATAAGAATGTAAATATTGCCTGTAATATCATTTTTACAAGTACCCCTAGAAGCTCTGGTACCCAAACCTAAACATATTGGTTACCTTTTTCTCTGTTTGCTTTAGCTGACTTTGATCCATTGCCTACATTTTAATGCATGTGTGCTTGAGACATTTTCCCCAACTTCTATTTTACATTAGGAATATTAATCCTTAATCTGTATGCAACCTACATTTGTCATTTCTTTCACTTTTTCTTTTAGTATTTTCTGATATATAAAGCTACTGAATTTTCACATCATCAAAATTTGTAAATATTTATTTTTCTTCATGATTCTTTTGTATAAATAAATCTATTACAGCTATTTATTTATAGTTACTTATGCTTGCCACCTCTCCAATGCTACGAGAAAATACATGGGAGAAATCAACCTAAAAAAAGAGAAGCTTATAGTTCTGGAGTTTCAGGTATTTCCGACCCAATTACTATGCCCAGTTGCTTTTAGTTCTTAGTCCAAATGACCCTGGCAAAAGCATATGGAATAAAGCTCCTTACCTTGCCACATATAGAAAGCAAAGAGAAGAAGAAGAGGCAAGGGACAGATGACTGTATCCTTCAAGGATATATCTACTTCTTCCAACAAGGCCTCACAAAAGTACTGGTTCCACCACTTCCCAATAGTCCTTTAAGTTCGGAATCCATAATGGATTAATCCGCTCGTGAGGCCAGAGCACTCATGACTCAATCACTTTCCAAAGGCCACACCGCTGAACACTGCTGTATTAAGAATCAAGGCTTCAACACATGAGCTTTCGAAGGCACATTTAAGATTCAAACCACACCCTTCCTTGAATGAAGTTTTTGTGGGACTGAGTTCTAGGAACTTGATCTTCTGCTTTCTTTAGTATATCTGCACTCACTAGTCCTGACGCTTCTGCTTCTGTTTCTGTGTGCTCTCACACAGCTGACACACTTGAGAAGCTTCTAACTCCCACAGACAGTAACGTCATTTCACCACTGCATAGTCTGGAAATCAAATCAGCAGATCAATTCAAAACATCAAATCAACTCATTAGAGGTGAAAGCAAAACAAAACCAAACAAGCATTCTGGAATTCAAATTGATACCAAAACAAATCCTTAAAAACAACAACAACAACCCAGCTTCTCAGGTAATTCCCACAGCCACAAAGACAAAACACTTATTTCAAGTATTTCCACCAACAGAAACCAAGCATTTCTAAGTAAATATCTGATTCTAGGCTGTATGCAAAGGAAATACATGTGTTTGAAGACGACATGTAAAAAAGCAATGAATAATGCATGCCTTAATAGTGATGATGCCATTAGAGTATATAATCAAGGGCTGGGATATGGCTTGGTGTTAGATGTACTTGCATGGCAAATGCGATCCTGGGTTCACCACTCCTATCATTGTAAAATAAAGCAAAGAAAAACAAATAGGCAATAAGAATAAATAATCTAGCCTGAACAGACTTATGTTAGAAACTCTCTTTATATATCAATATCTATATGTATATGTATATCTATATCTATATATATATAAGAATCCATACTGGTATTTGAGAGAACAAAAGAGAGAAGGTCACTTCATTTTGCAAAAACAATTTTGCTAAATAAACATAAAGCAAGTAGCAGAACTCATGTTTTATTTATTTGTGTGTGTATGTGGGTGTGCATGCATCTGTGTGTGTCTGTCTATATGTACTAGTAGGGGTCTTGAACTCAGGGCTTCATGCTCTTACTCAGCTTTTTCACTCATGGCTGGGTATCTACCATTTGAGCCATACCTTCAGTTCTTTAATTAACTAGACATAAGAATCTCTCAAATTTATTTACCCTATGATTTCAGCCTTTAGAGTGGCTAAGATTATACATGTGAACCACTGGCATTCAGCTCAAATTTTTAAAAAATCAACATTAAACAGAAAGTCCATTTCTAATATATTTGCATGAGACTTTAAAAATTGTGTGTACTGAGACAAAAACCATAGATGGTAGGTCAAAATAGATAATACTTCCTGTTGAGATATGAATTAGCATACACAGGATAAAAACCATCTTGCTACTATTTGGTTGAGTTGGGTAAAGACCAGATGGCATATAAACAGACTTTACTCTCCACCACAGTAACCAACAACCTTCATATGTTAATGTTTTGTGCTTGGTACAATAACCCTAGTGTAGATTCTGAGTCAAAATTTGGGCTACAGTACCTCTAATAATGGTGGCAGTAAGTATGCCTAGGGCTAAGTAGTCTGCACATGAAGTTAATATGGCAAAGAGAAAGGATGTACAGAGCCCCATTCAAACTTCATGGGTCAGACTTTCATTTCCAGGCCCTTGTGGGAAATACACTGTGCTGGCCACAGAAAGGAGGAAATAGAGACCCTGAATTATTTACCAGCAGTGTAAGGACTTAACAAAAGGATACTCTGTCAAAGACTAAATAAATAGCTTGGTGGTTTTTAATGTCAGGTGATTGATGGAAAACAAAACTATTCTTTGTGGTATTTTATCACTAGATCACATACTCTCTTAAAGCAGGGAGTGTGCTTTATTTTTTTCTCATGCTGTTTGGGAAATTGTAAACACTGACACAACCTTTTACTCTTCTGAGTGTTCACACATAGGCAGTATGTCTTTGCATTTGCCCTGTTAAGAAGTGAATTTTCCTTCTCTTTGAACAGAAGCGGTTCTCTGACTGGTTTTGAATTATAGCACACATCTCAATTAATGCTGTGCTAGTTTGAAGCATGGTCTCAAGAGGCCTTTAAGCACTTGCAGACTTTCTGGTGTGAAAAGGCCCAGGCAGGCCAGCTGGAGCACAAGAAACCATTTTCATCAGAGGCAAGTGACAGAAACCATTCCCATCTAGCAGGCCTCAGCTGACCCAACAGCAAAATGCAGATGCCTAAGTGCACAAGCCAACACCAGGGACAAACTCAGCTCAGCCCAGCCACAATGCCAACTTGAATTATGGGCTAAACAAATGGCTGTTGTTTTAAGCCACAAAGTTCAGGAGTGGTTTATTTCATAGCAAAAGTGAACAGACACACTATCATCTCTGGTGACTACTGGGCATTTACAAGGTATACTCCAACCAAAAGCCAGATAAATCGTCAACAAGAGATGAATCCACCAAATATAATTTCCCTTGTATATCAATGCTTGCTGTGTACTAGGATTGAAAGTGATGACAGCAGCTCTGGGGCTATCACAAGAGGAAAACAATTAGATGCCATTCACACAAAGCATGGTAACAATTCGTAATAGCGGTGTGTTTAGAATAATGGGAGAGATGCCCAGCACCCAGAACAAGGCCAGAGGAAGTTCTTCAGGAGGGGACAGGTTGACAAAATCTTTTTTATGAATACATTTTTATTGTAAAAATACTGTACAGAGGGGTTACAGTTACATGAGCAAGTTAATGAGTACATTTCCTCAAGCATTGTTACCTCCTCCTTTGTTTTTCCCTTACCCGCCCAAATAGCAATATCAGCTAGATGAGTAGGGGGTGAAAGTGTGTATAGACATGGAGGAGTGCTACCAATGACATTGCTTGGGAAAATGAGACTGGAATAGGATGGGAGATAGCATTAACTTTACTTAGGAGTCTTTCTATTTATACTTACCACCTATATGAGCCTCAGCAAATCACTAAATCTTAGCTTAAATACCAGCAAAAGAAGATGAGTAGTATTTAGTTCAGAGTTCCACTGAGAACTAAATAAAATAATATATGCAAAGTGCTAGCATATGCCATCATCTAATATGCCTGTAATAATAAGCATATCTTTTGCTTTTTTGTTTCCTTGGATTTAAAAGTATTTCAACAAAGCTGGGCAGTGGTGGCTCAGGCCTGTCTGTAATCCTAGCTACGCAGGAAGCTGAGATCTGAGGGTTGTGGTTCAAAGCCAGTCCAGGCAGGAAAGTATATGAGACTCTCATCTCCAATTAACAAGAAAAAAGCCAGAAAAGTAGAGCCGCAGCTATAGTGGTAGAGTGCTGTGAGCAAAAAAGCTCAAGAATAGCACTCAAGCCCTGAGGTCTAACACACACACACACACACACACACACACACACACACACACACACACACACACACACACACACACACACACACACACACACACACACACACACACACACACACACACACACACACACACACACACCACAAACACACATTTATAAGAATTTCAACAATGCCTAATGATAGCAATTGCTAACATGATAAATTTATCATGTGGGAAAGTTTCCACCTTCAACAACTAATGCTCTTGCAGGAATTTTAAAGCCTCTAACCTACCAATGGGTTGATTAGGTCCACAGGTGAGATTAATTTTCAAATAATCTTTCCTAAAGATTGAAATTACATTTTTTAAAAGTATAGCGCTACACAGTCAAATGGCCTATTTAATGGAACCCCAGGTGATGCTAAAAGATTTGCTAACATTATAACAATGAGATGTACAAGACACTATGTTGAAAAGGAACTTTATAACTTGGAGAGGGAAGGAGGAATTGGGGAGGTGGGGAGAGAAGGGGTGGTAGGGGAAAAACAAAGGCAGTAACATTGCTCGATAGGAAATATACTCATTACTTTACTCATGTAACTATAACCCTTCTGTACAGTATTCTAACAATAAAAAAAAGATCTGCTAAAAGTAGTCTCATGGCAGTCCACAGTCTGGTATATATTTAGTGTAATTCTCATGTTCAGGAAAGTCTCAGGAAATGAGAGCTACTTCAGTGGCTTGTGACATTACTAAACTAAAGATGTGTAATCTGAACTCAGGAAGCCTAGCTCATCTGTGATCTTAACCACCACGTCATATGCCTCACTACCTCTGAGGGCATTACCATGATACTTGAACAACATAGGAAGAGGTGTGTATATTTAAATTCATGACATATTTATGAGTGCTGGATTCATACATACTTGTTATAAATGTGCTGCTGGTTTATCAATGAAGCAACAAAGAAGGAGGAAATAATATAGGTATATTAAGAAATTAAAAGAAAAACTTCTCACACATTTTTGCCATTTACTTGGTTTTGATGATTTGACATAGGATGACTGCAAATGTAATACACAAGTGATAATACTGTATTGCATCTTTCATTGCGAAATTTTGTAGACTCAAGTGCCCTTTAGGAAATCTGGAAAAAAATAATGGTAATAGCAGCGCTGACTAGTAAGGGATGGGAAGACTACTTCATTCCTTAACAGTCATTCAGAGTTGCATATTTAACATCATATCCTCATATATGTCTTGCTTAATCCATATATGCATTTAAAGGATAAATGAAAGTTTACCATTCAGAATTTATAGCAAAATTCTGTGACTAGTATATGAAAATATACTAGTGAAAATCTTCTTTGTCCAAAGTATTGTTTCAATTTGTATGTGACTGCTCAGAAAACTAATTTTTTTGTTAAAAAATCAAATTGTTATATTATTTTGTTATCACTATATATATTGTACTTAGGAAAAGCTAATTCATGTTCAAATAGTTACTGATATAAAATACTTCCAAATGAATAAAATGCGCATAATATTTAATAATGGAAAAATAATGATCAATATTCACTCAACATCTCAATAAAAACAAGTTTATTAGACAAGGGCTGTACCACTAAGTCACCACATCCTCAGCTCTTAAGTTTATTAGAATATTTACTGAAATGTATTATCTTTTGCGATAGCAGAACCCTGTTCACTAGTTTTCTTAGTCAGTGTATTTTCTTCAGATTTTTACAGATGCACACAGAATCAATGTCACCAAAATTTAATATCCCAGATGGAACTGAGGTTCCCAGACAACTTTCAGGACATCTCACATTTGCAACCTAAGAGGTAAGGAGGAAGGCCTGCTGTTTTGGTTAAAGGGTTTTGAAAGGTACAACTTTTGGTGGGTCAGATCTTATAAACATAAATCAGTAGCTTGAAATACACAGTGTTAACTCAGTAATAGATTCCCACAGAACTTTCGATCATTATTAAGGTTTTGTCTTCTCTTGGGGAACTCTAGGATGCACAAACTTCATATGGGACCACCAGGCACTGGTGCCTCACACCTGTACTTCTAGCTACTCAGTAGGCTGAGATCTGAACATCACAACTGGAATCTAGGGCAGGCAGAAAAATCCATAAGACTCAACGCCAATTAGGAACCAAACAGCCAAAAATGGTAGAGTATTATCCTTGCACAAAAAGTTCATGAATAGCACCCAGCCCTGAGTTCAAGTCCCAGGTCTTGTATACACACATGAGCATGAACATGCATACAAACATACACATGTGCGCGCGCGTACACACACACACACACACACACACACACACACACACGGAACAATTTGCATGTGAGCATTCATAACCCAAAAAAGTATTTAGCAAAGGAACTTTTACCACCTCTCTAGAAGACTTGGGAATGGATTCAGGAAAAAAAAATGATGTCACATCTTTGTAACATCACTGCACTTTAGGCACTCCTCTTGATAGGAATGGAACTTTTAGGAAGCTTCATGAACTTATCTCTCAAGAGTACACCAGGGGTCCGGGGAGCACTGTTGAGGGGAAAAATCCATGAGCATTCCTAGGGGAGCTCCATTAGGAGGAGCAGAAAGGAACGTTAGGCCAGATAGACTGCTGCAAGGTATCCATTAGAGCATGATTCATTATTAAGAGAAAGGAATTTAGTCTCTGGTGGACACATAATACAGGACAAATGCAATTAAGCTTTTCACTATTCTTTACACTAAGGACATAAAATGCAGTTTTCTCATCATTTCTTACAGATTTAGGGGCCAAGAAACTATAAGAAGAAACTTTAATCTGTTGCTGAGCTCCTAAACACCAGTCTCACAGGAACAAAAAGCTCAAGGGAAGGAAGTTAATTTCATTTTCAAAGCTTCAGTCAATTTGGCTTTTGTTGTCTGATGCCAAGTGCTGCCAGTTCTTATTTCATAATATTCTCCTGAGGTGATGATCTGCTGCATCTTTCTGGGGAACCTGCACTTGACATTCTTAGAGCAAATGATCTGAGTGAGCTGACCACAGGTAAGCTGATCCTATCTGGGAATATACTTCTCTCTTTCTCAAAAGTAAAAGTTCAGGAATGGTGAGGTGAGGTCACCTGAGATAGGTCACTGGAATGAAAAGAATCAGACAAGAACTTGTACTGAAGCCATCAGCAGAGACCCTTCTCTTCTGGAGCAGGCCATCAAAATCTGTCAGAAAAACAAAAGTCTGAAGCTACTGACTGGCAGTATTCTTTGTGTCTATACACATTGAGCCCTCCAGCCCGAGGACAGCAGAGTCCAGAGCAGAGAAAGGACAAAGGAGAAGCACAATGTTCTTAGGACAATGGGAAGAACCTTGATTCCTATTGAGTCTGAAACCAGTTATATCACAGAAAATTTTCAGCTATTGAGCCAATGAATTCCTGTTTTGCTCATGCTAGCTTGTGGTAGCTTTCCTATTATTTGACAACCACAGCATTTTGACTGACTTGCCTGTATTTCCAATTACTTCAACAAAGATTGATGGAGGACTACCAAAAGCTGGCATTAGGTTCTGGAGCTTTCAAACAGAATGAAATGGAGTTGATGACCTCATGAGAGTACTATGCTCAGCAGTAAACTTTCAGGCTAGCTGGCCATGTGCTGTTTTGAAGTTGCAGTTCATGGATGTCTACATCAACCCTGTCTCACTGGACCAGAACAGTCATTTTGAAGGGCAAGCCAAGGGAAAAATACTCAATTAGTAAGCCTGCTTAAAAAAAATAAACCTGGCTGTATGTGTTCAGACCAAGAAGCAAACAATAAAATTGTCATGGAGAAGCAGAATGTTTCTAGAACAGAATAGTAAATGGTTTATTCAAAGCCTACTATACTGAAAATAACAATGTGGAAAAATTAACTAACGCTAAATTTACTAATTATGATGGAGATAAATTACTCTAGAGACAGCATGAAACCATGAAACAGAAGTATACAAGGACTTAGGAGTATACCTAGGTAGTTTTATATTCTGGATAATTTACCTCGATATGATTTATCAGTACTCATCTTAAATCTAAAAATACACCAAGATACAGCTCACTTTTCCAAATACACGTAGATTCACTTAGTTCGTACTATGAATCATGGACTCTGGAGGACTCAGAATTAAACTGCCTTGGGATATTTGCTCTTAATAAGTGAAGAATTACATAGCAATGCCCTTGATAAACAAGATGTGTCAAAAAAGACATTTTCTCCAAAAAAAAAGACATTTTCTAAAACAAGATGTGTCCAAAAGAGACATTTTCCTCAAGTCTCAAACTAGTATTATTCATTATTCACCATTTGTAATAAAAATAATATGAGCAAAATACTTGATATCACACACGAAAATGTCATGGCATACAAAACCTACAGTTTATATAAATAAACTAATAAAGAAAATAAATGTATTAAGTATTAAAGAGTAACACCTTATTACAAACTCTACTAAAGTAAATCACTAGTAGATTTTATATAGATTTTATAGAATTCAATCTAGTAAAATGCTAAGTCTATCAAGTAAGAGAAGTAAGGCCAAGAAGTAAATGAACTTCAGCTTCAGCTCCTACTTTTCTGAGTCTCTTGCTGCTATCCTACCACTCTTTAGGTGCCCAAAGTCCCCAAGCCCCATCAATCTGGAATGATTTTCAAATTCTAAAAATAATTCTCTCCTTTTATCCAAGTACTGACCACTTACAAATCGTAGGTAGAAGAATCATATGTTTGCATATAGTTTAAAAAGTCATTTCCTTTAGGTAATATGGGAACACTTCAGTGTATTGAGTCTTACTATTCCATAGCAATGTGACCTAAGGGAATGTGGGGATTTAATTACCAATACCAAAATTAAACCAGGGTGAGGTACCCATGAAGCAATCTGTCTGTGGATGATAGTTAAGATAAGAAATCTATGTTCTATAGATCTCCTCAGTTCAATATGCCAAGACTTTCCTTTCCCCACATCTTCCTAGCAACATGAACAGAGCTTACCTCAGTTTCTAAAAAGACATTTTGTCACTATCCTTGCTGTTCCAGGTAAAGCTAGGATAGCAGCCAGCCCATGAGGAGGAGTATACAGAAATGGAGTCAGGGAAGCTCCTTCCCACTTGATTCTAGGCCTTGATGCACCTCACTGTGACCACAAAAAGTAACTTCCAGCAAAACGTTAATGATTAATAACCACCTTAATGGGCTCAAACATGAGCCAGTATACATATTTAAAAAGGTAACTGCAAAGTGGAGGGAATGGAATGTTACAATGGATACCAAAGGTGTGGTTATTTTTTAAACTATTTAGATCAATAAAGAATTCCTCTAGCTCAATCAATTCCATAGCATTTATTCCTACTACTATACAGGAAATCAGGCCTTGCTAACAACTAATCATCCATAGCCAGGTATCCTTTGTATTATCTGATACTATGAAGCAATATTGCATACTATCTACCAATATTCATATCCAACAGATTCCAATATGCATTTGCAAAGAGATCTTAGCATGAAAAAACACCAAAGAAACAATATAAACTTGAAAGGATAAAGATTAAGTATGGGGCAATAATAGATCACTACCTATTGTTCAGCATCTATTATATACCAGATGCTATATTTTAAATTAAAATGATAATATGCCTCCCAACAAAATCACAAAAGAAATGTGGCACTGAAGAGAAGTACAATTGTTTTCATTGTGACAGTCAATATCTGTCTACAAAGGTAGCTGATGGGTAGATTCCATGCATTTACCAGTTAGAGTCTGGTCTTGTCTCCAACCAAGGTCAATGATATGTTTTGGGTTGTTTTTTTTTTTTTTTAACAGAAGACTAAACTATAGACTGTCCAGAGTTCAAGGACTTAATTCTCAACACAGTCCTGACCACTTGGAGTTTTTCTCTAACACCAGAAAAACAAAACTGTATTTCCCATTGCAGCAAGATATGCCCTGTAAATAAAAGGCAGAATATAATGTAAAGAGAAGTCAACACAGAATCTGAGAGTAACAAAAACTACTAAAAACTTCCCAGACTGACACATTTAAAAATCATCTGAATTTCAGCTCTTAGAAGATGGGAACTTACTTTGCTCATTATGTGATCAGTATTCTCTTTATTAATCATTCTACTCCATATACAATCAGTTCTTTAGAATATCTGTCCTTTTAAATTCTTAGTCTTCTAAGTGTATCTAACTAGAGATTGAATAAAGATTTTAATGCCAGAAAGAGCCAGACTTAGATAATCAAGTTCAAGTCTAATATTATAGCTGAGAACAGTGAGGACCAGCCTGGGGATACATAGAACCAGAAAATAAAATCAGAGGATAATTCTACAGACTTTTACAAGGCAGTTATTTCTTATACACTTACCTTGTGTCTTTGAGTCCAACAGATCTCAGTCATTACATTCTCTGTAGGTTAATCCCTTTGTCAGAAGATAATTTCCATATATCAATACTTCATCAGATTAAATGTGTGCTGACAAGCAAAACAATTCGGAAGTTTTTTTTGCATAAATTTCTATTTCCTTTTAGAAGGGACGTGCAACTGTCTTTTTAAAAAGTAGGTAGGTTTGCTGGATCCATAGAGTTAGCTAACAGAGTCCATTCCTAGACTATGCTTATAGTAAGCAGAAAATTACTGTAGTACATTGGTGAGTATTTATGGGCAATATATCCTAGTTAAGTCTCTCAAGAAATTTACAAACATCCAGTTGGTAGGCATGGAATATTTTCTACAAAGCATCACAGCTTTGCAAAACAAATTACAATTGGATTTTTTACAGCATCACCTCAGATCTAATTTAACTGTTCAGAGAAAGCTTACTCTCTAACAGAACTGATGGATCCCTTGCCATCATACAGATTCTGTGAGTCTACAAAATGGATCCACTTTCTTTAGACTTTTTCGGGAAAGTAGCTGACCAGTCAGCTCTTTAGAATATCTGTCTAAAGAGCTGACCAGTCTAGCAATTCTTGCATTTCGATAAAGGCCATATGCTTGCTTCTCATCCTTGGAACCTAAGTTCTGCAAAAGACGGATGAGAAGAGGCTGTGCCTTCTCTATCCTCTGCTTTTCTTTTTCTGTCTGACCACTGAAAACTTTAAGACTGTAGGAAACAGCACAATCCCAAGGTGCAAAGAACCTAGGAAAGCCCAGATTCGATGTCACATTAGTCAGAAATAGACCTTACTTTGGTATTTTTGGTTTACCATTATAGCCATTAGCAAAACCTCAATTCACATATAGATTTTATTAGATATATCTAGTGGGAAAATATTCTGGGCTCCTAGATAGTAATAGCTAACAATGTATTACATAATACATTGATTTATTATTAAATTTCTCCCCTATCACACCTCCAAGATCCTAGTCCATGGTTGTGCTATAATTAAGTGCAGCCAAATTCAGAAGTTCTTAACACTGATCTGAGAATTTACAAGAACTTTATATTTGATCAATATTGTAGATGACAAAGCTTACTGCAACTGTATCTGACTTCATATTTCTACTAAATGGAATCTCTGTTAAGTCTAATAAATTCATGTGTGTTTCCTTGGGACTCGTTATCTTGCAATTGCAGGCAAGATAATCCTCTCCCAATAGTAAGCTCCATGTGAAGGGACATAGTACCTTAAGGGGTACTATCTCCAGGTACTTCTGGAGATAGTTTACAATATGTAATAAACAAGATCCAAAAACATGTTCAAGTGTCAAGATTCTAACTAAAAATAAATGTGATTTGTTTTTATTGTATATATATATATATGTATATGATATGATGGATATATATATGTACACGCATATGCAGACAGAAAGACACAGACACACATACACACACAATTTTTTGCAATGGCCAAAAATACCACTTTCTTTAAATGATGGGTTGAATTCTAATGGGTAAGCTTATTGTATATTTTACAACTGTAAATAGTAACTAGTAATAAAGGTGCCTTGCTAAAATGAAAACAAATAGAAAAAGATGAGCTGTCCTGATGTCAGTGGCTCATACCTGAAATTCTTGCTACCCAGAAGGCTGATGACAACAGAGGTTTGAAGTCAGCCTAGGCAGGGAAGTCAATGAAACTTTTATCTCCAACTAACCACCCCCAAAAGGCAGAAACTGGTAGTGCCAGCACTGAGCAAAAAAGCTAGGGGGCAGTACCCAGGCCTAGAGTTCAAGCCCTAGTACCACACACAAGAAAAGAAAAAGAAAAGGAACAGAAGTGGGGAGGGGAAAGGAGGGGAAATGAAAAAGAAAAAAGAGGAGAGAAAGAGCAAATTGTTGACCTAGGAATAGTGGAGAAATGTGATTAGGAAGTTTTATTTCCCTTTCTAGTACACTTACACATAAAGACATGAAATGAATTAGAGAAGTAGTCAGTCTCACTGAGTTTTTCCATTTTTCTTTTGTTTTGAACAGTTTGTGACAGAGCAAATATCCAAGTAAGAGATCCTTATACTTCACATAGAAATCAATTTACAACTATGGTTGTTAAATCTCAAGTGTTGCTTATGTAGCTCATGTTGTGACATTCATAAGAAGTTTTACCCATTTTAACTTTGCATTATTCTTATCAAGTAAGATCCATTCTTATCTTGGAAGACAGCCTATTTCAACTGAGTTGAACATTCAAAATCAGTGAAATGAAATGTTTTTTCTAATACTTGAAACCAAGTAACAAATGAATTTCTTCATTTCTTTTAATTTTCTGAGAATACAGTACTCATCAAGCTTTCTCTTATCTATGAATTTTTTACCACATTGATTATACTCTACTTTGTTCTTCTAGATATGAATCTCTATATGATCTATTATCTACATCTATCTTATCTATATTAATAAACCAAGGTTTTGAGGAAGCATCGTTACCTGATTTACCTTTTTTTTTTTTTTTTTTACTGTACTCCAGTACAAAATGTAATGCCATGAATATAAAAAGAAGTTAACAGAATTTTAACGAAGCACATGCACATGCAGAATACTATCCACAGGACTCATGTCTATAATATAGGTGTGGAGGGGGGAAGAGTTGTGTCCAGATGTCAACATAGGTACAATTCCATTTATGTCCCTTGTAGAACAAGGTAGTAGAGTGGAAGTGCTCCTGGATACTTCTCCAATAACTGAGCTCTCCTCTGAATGACACTAAAGAACAGGTCTCACATTATCTTCCATATAACTACACATAGAACAAATACTCAAACACAGGCATGCTGAATGTCCACAGAGTGACCACCTTCCCAAACATTGGGCTTACACATGTCCACAGTTTTTTTGTGTGTGTGAACACACTGTACAGAGGGGTTACAATGACATGGGCAGGATAATGTGTACATTTCTTATCAAGCATTGCAGCCTCCTCCTTTGTTTACCCTTCACATCCCTTCCCAGCCTCCCCCCCCCACCCAATCCTCCCCGCCTCCCCCCCCACCAACATTGTAAAGCTCGTTTTCGACATGACAACTTTGTGCACAGTTTTTATCTACATCATGCACTGACATTTGAAAGCAGGAATACTGCACTTTTAAAATGTTAGCTGAATCCATCACACTGAAGCCTGAAGTATAAATCAATAGATGATTGAGGATAAGTTTCAAAGTGTCTTTAATTTTTACTTGAAGTTCTAAGTAGAGATATGGAAACCTCTTCCTTATTTAATTCCTATTAAAGAAATAGAGGAGAAAACAGCTATTTTTACATAATATAGGACAATTATTTTGTGACATATTATATCCCACACATATAAATACAACTATGTGCCCATTAAAAAGAATGAAAAGGCAAAACTACAATTTCCAACAACTTTTAAAGAAATATTTCAATTTCTGAAATGTTGAAATATGAAATAAAGTGCTTAGAATTGACTCAAATGTGACACTTGGCAGAGAACAGGTAACATGTCCTAAATATATTATAAAAATGTAAGTTAAGAAGAATAAATAAGTATGAAAGCAGATATTTTTAATGAAGTTCACTTACTGTCTCGAATTAAATTTATTCATTAAATTATACCATCTTAATGCATAAGTGAATTTACATGCAAATGAGCAATCCCTTTTCTCCCCAGAGGGAATTTTAAAATAGAATACAGTACAGAAAAGAGAATTTTCACTGTTGTTATTCAATAATTCCTTGTTTTTGTGCCCATCCTGGGGCTTGAACTCTGGGCTTCCTGAGCTCTTTTGCTTAAGGCTAGCACTCTATCATTTGAGCCACAGCTTCACATCTTACTTTTTCTGGGATTAAATGGAGATAAGAATGTCAGGGACTTTCCTGACTAGGCTGTCTTAAATCTGTGATCTTCTGATCTTAGCCTGAGTAGCTAGGAATACAGGCATGAGCCACCAGCATCCAGCTCAGTAATACCTTCTGAACTGAGTGCTAGCCCCATGTATTAATTATTCAAATTTTAAAAATAAAATCATTAAAATATCCTCTCAACTAAAATATTTGGGCAACAGAATTATGCAAGAGGATGATTTAATTGATTAAATTAGGAAAGTTACTGTAAAAATTATGAATATAAATTATTATATGCCTTCCTCCAAGTTTACACACGGATCTATAATTTACTTCAAAAGAGATGGCATTTTATCAAGAGATGACACCCATCATGAGTATGGGAGGAAAAAAGAAAGGAAAAAAACTTCCACATTGCATCTGTCCTTATTCATAGAAGACACCTCAGGGCTTCTGCTAAAGAGCATGAAGTCACCATTCAGAAGAAGATTCATACTTCTTTTCCAAGAAAGCATTTAGATTTTAACAAGATTTGATATTTTAGGAGAAAGCCATGTTAGTAACATACAAATAAGGGTTTGCTGAGACATTCTTGGATATCTCAATCCATAATGAAAATTTAACGGTAATGTATACAAATTTAAGAGTAAGATGCCATTTGTATACCTAACCTAACAGGAAGCCCAGTGCTGTCAAAGGGCCCTGAAAAACTAAAGAGCTTCATTTCCCTCAGAGGTATCTAATGTGTCTCAGTGAGGATCCCAGATAAAGTTTTAGGTGCATTTTTACTTTTGAATTTTCAGCAAACTGCCTCTAGCTGACTGGTATTCTCTACTTCATAAAGGTTTCAAATCTGAACCATAGGTGGGTGTAGTAGGTAAAGATGAGGGAACTGACAGCTTTGTGGGGGAAAGCACACACTATCTGTCAGACTGTCTTTATAAATGGGGAAAAAGCACTTAGTAAAGTGGGAAAATCTGACTCAAAAAGTGTATGGATTCAACAAAGGACTCAAGTCAATGCTTTTAAATGTTCTGATCACCTTAAAAGCTACTCTTATCTTGTGATTCACAATCCCCTCCTAAAATTCTGCTGTAATACTGTAGTCAAAAATGCATTTTTACTGCATCTACAGCATTCATTGGTTGGCATATGGGCAGTAGACTGACAGTTCCTGTGTGGCATGCATAACCCTCCTGCCAGAACACCTCCATAGGATTTTAGTACTTATTCTGAAACTGACCAGGAGAATCCAAAAAGCACTCTGAAGAGCACCTGCTTCAATTTCCACAGATATAGTTAAAACTTGTTACAACTGTCATTAATCCAGAGTCAAAAGACTTGTATAGAAAGGGATTATTAGTTTTGTTTTCAAGGTTGGGTAGAAGAAAAGTGAATTTTGTGCTGGTCAATGTTAAGTTCCATTTAAGAGGACCATCAGGAGTCAGATAGGTAATCAAATAGGTCGACTGTTGGCTGTGTGAGTATCTGGATCTTGTGGGAGAGGGCCAACATAGGGACCAGTGATTCAGTAGAGAATGTGATGAGTTGGCAGAGATGGCATTTTAAGCTGGGAGTCTATGGTGCAAGTAAAGAAGGCTTGAGGACAAAGCTCTAAAGAACTACAGCTTTGAGAGTTCTGATGAAGGTTCACAGCCAACAAATAAGACTCAGAAAGATAGCCAAGAATGCAAGAAAATAAAACTAGTTCAAATAAAATTGAAAGCTCTGCATGGTTCACAGAGGTCTCTAGAATGAAGTGCTCCTGAAGCAGGCTATTGATCATCTTCAATGCTGCTGAAAAAAATGGAATGTGCTGAGAATACTGAGATATAGACTGCCTGAGCTCTAATACTTATCTTCTTGGAGAACTGGGTCAATTTAGACAACCTTCCAGCTTCCTCATTTGTAAAATGGATGTTTTAAGTGTGCCTATTTATTCAGTCATTGTGAGAATTACACTAATATTATCAAGTACTTAAAATGGTAAGCTTTCTTATTATTATTTCTACCTTTGACTTTGGCAATATGTTGTTGTTTTTGGTCTTTCTGTGGTACTAAGGTTTGAACTCAGGGTCTTATAGTTGATAAACAGAAGCTCTGCTGCTGAACAATGACTCCAGCCTTTCTGTATACTATTTTGAAACTGTCACCTTTTTTGTACTATTTTGAAACTGTCTTTCTTGTTGTTGTTGTTGTTGGTTAGGGGGTTGAACACAGGGCCTGCGCGCTGTCCCTGAGCTCTTTTTGCTTAAGGCTAGCACTCAACCACTTGAGCCACAGCACCACTTGCAGTTTTCTGGTGGTTAATTGGAGATAAGATTCTTACTCTTCTGCCCAGGTTGGCTTTGACCTTAGCCTCCCGAATAGCCAGGTTTACAGGCATGATCCACCAGCGCCATGCTTGATACTGTCTTGAATTTTGTCCAGGTCCATGCCTAATCCATGACTGACCTATTTTATGTTTCCTGTCATAGCTGGGATGACTGGCATGTGTCACCATGTATCCAGTTTTGTTCTTTAAATGGAGTCTCAATAATTGTTTTGCTGAGTTCAACCTGGAACTCTGATACTTCCAATCTCACAAAGCTTGCATAACTAGTATGTGCCACTCCCTCCAGCTAATGGTTGAGGAAGGTCTCATATATGTTCCCTAGCTAGCCTGAACTGCCATTCTCCTGACTCAGCCTCCCAAGATAGTAGGATACGATGATAAGTGAGAACACTGGCACCTAGCTAAGATACTGATCTTAGAGGAAGCCATTCCAAAGTGGTAGGAACAGCAATCTTGAACTGAATTGAGAGGAGATAAGGTGAACGAAAGCATATAACAAGAAGAAACACTTTAAGCTGTGAAAAGAATGGGGGGAATAAATTGTCATTCTGATGGTGTGCTTCAGGATGCCAGTGATTGAAGCTGTTCTAAATTCAATTATAGATGCAGAAATCTATGACTGCACTAAAACACTGAATTATACACTAAATGTATAAGAAGCATGATGTTAAATTCTGTCTCAACAAAGCTGTCTAAAGCAAGAGTAGATGCAAGTCTTGTTAGCAACAACATAGTTAAGTGGCCATATAATGGCAATCTGAGAACTACCGATATTTAAAAAATAGGCACAATAACAAAACATACACATAACACACACACACACACACACACACACACACACACACACACACACACACACACACACACACACACACACACACACACACACACACACACACACACACACACACACACACACACACACACACACACACACACACACACACACACACCAGTGCCAAAAGACAGAAAAAATAAGGTTGGAAAGGTTTGGAATAATGAAAGAAATGAAAGATGGCTAACCATCCATGGTTCCAATTTATTTTATTTTGAAGTTTATATTTGAATTTAGGAAATAATTGGAAATTAGGCATCTAGTTTCTTAGAGGAATTAAAGAATTCTTGTTAAAGTTCATGCAATATTTTAGTAACTACCAGCTTGCGAACATTCTACAATAGAGAAATACAACTAGAAGAAAATATATAGACCCAGTTAAGTTCCTGGCCTTGTATTTTTCAGTATTTCTTTACTGACGTGACATAACATTTCTTCCAAGTGATAATTAGCCAAATGAATGAGGTGAGAATTTGTAGATGATTCCTCACAGTGGGACTATAAGCCTCCATAGTAAGTTAGCCAGTTCTCATGAGAAATCTCTGATATATAGGTTTACACATCCTACTGATTCAATTTCTCTAGGAAATTCTAATGTAGTGAGCAAATTCTCCTCACCTGAAGAAATATTATCGCAAATGAGGTGGGATGGGCTTCTAATATAAAAATTCATTCAAGGAACTAGTGCTTCTTTTCCAACAAGAAGAGATGAAATAAAATAAAAAAGATGGATGCATGATCACAATGATCATTTATGTGTCTATTAAGGGAACTCAAGTTATTTTGTTATGTAATGACCAACAATGTAGAGATCTTAAAGTGAGCCTATTTCTCAGGGTACCAGTCTGCTAGAGCAGTTGCAACAGTATTACAGACTAAGTGGTTTCACCAACAAAATTCTGTTTTTTCAATAGACCCAAGAGGCTGGAAGTTTAAGAGAGCAAAGGTGTTGGCAGACTTTATTCCTTCTCTTTTGCTCCTAGCCATGCAGATAGCTGTTTTCTTCCTGCCTTTATATGCTGTCTGCCCTCTGTGAAAACTTGTGTGCAAATTTCCTCTTCTAAAGAGGATACCAGTCATATCGAGCCAAAATTCACCACATACAGTCACATGCTGAGACACTGGGATCAAGATTTCAGTATATTAGCTTGGTGGGATACAGCTGGCCAGGTACATGAAAATAGAATTTAAGGAAAATAGTCATTCACTCTAAAATATTTTCTTGTCTTCAGGAAAATTACAGGACTTTTTTTGTTTTTTCTTAAGTTAAAATTATTGTATTGGAGTTCTTTTGCACTGGTAAGAATAAACAGGGTTTTTTTTTTTGAGATGTCAGTTTTGTCAGAGTGGTCTTTGAGAAAAAGGAAAGAAGCCCTGCCTTTGTTTGCACTACTTCCACATAGCTCTGGAATCTACAGTACTGCAAGAAGGGACAGCAAAAGATTGAGAGCAAGCATGTGAGAAGCAGTTATTAATAAAGGTATACAGAGTTTCTGAGTACGTAATTTAACGGGGAATGGTTTGATTTTACTTGATGGAGTTCTGATCCAGTCACTAGATTAGATGCTAGAGACTTTCCCTTTGCTCATTACATTATAGCATTCTCAGTACTGCTAATTTAACCCAAGAGTTAGACTTACAAATAGCAAAGGTTTTGATCATGAAGTTGAAGTTTGCACAAATACTTTCAACAGGGCTTGGTATTCTGAGTATCAGACCTTATGATCATCATGATTAGGTTCTCTCCTTTTACTTTTTTTTCTGGTACTGGGGTTTGGTCTCAGCACCTTGTACATTTGCTCAACTTTTACACTTGGCTGGCCTTGACCATTTGAGCCTGTTTTTAAAGATGGATTTTCATTTTTCTGCTTGGACTGGCTTCAAATCACAAACCTTGAGATCTCAGCTTCCTGAGTAGTTAGGATTGCGGATGTAAACTATTGCCACCCAACTCCATTTTTGGTTTTATAATATTGAATGCACAAACCTAGTAATTCCCCTTTTCCCATATTCTGTTTTCATAGTAATAAGAACTTCTTACTTATTTACTTGTTTACTTACTCCGCTAATATGACACTAAAATATAAACTCCTTGAGGACAAAAAACCCTTGCCTATTTTATTCTTTGCTACATCCCAGGTACCTAGAATAGAGCTGGTCTTGGAGTACATGTTAAATAAGATTAGCGAATGAATGAATGTCTCACCAAATTAACTAAATGGAATTTTCTATGTGAACTACAGAATTTATTATTACATAAGCGTGCCATCCCTTGAAGTCACCCTAGGGGCCTCTGTTTTCATTTTATGTATGCTGTCATTAGAAAGATACTTAGAATGTCTTAGGCTCAGTTTAAGAGACACATAAGCAACTAGTCTTATTTCTGTGTATATTCTACTTTTCATGACAACCATCTTTCTTTTTCAGTGTGATAATCAATTTTCCTATAGAAGAGCATTTCACATGACTTTGAAAGGACAAAGAGTTGTAGTGATTCCATAGAGAATTGACAAAAATAAAAAAATCTCTCACTGTACCATCACCAGAACTGAAGGAGTACCAGTAAGCAACCACACGTTGTTATTACTGGTACAGCCTGCATATAACATTTGCAGCAGAAAACGTAATTCCTATCTCTCAAGAGGCACTTAATCACATTTAACAGTCTGTTCTTTTATACCTGTATGTTTTGTCATCTCTTGCAGATTTAATTACAATTTAAAAGTTAAGTGCACTGGGTTGGGTAGTACCAGAAGCACAACTGAGTGGAGAAGTCATGAAAAATTAACAAAATGACACGTCTTCCTATTTCTTTGCTCTGTGTTTGCAGTTCCTTTTCCAGTGCAAAAGTGTTGTGTGGTAAATGCAGAAAACTTGAAAGACATTTAGAATAACAGCAGTGATTGAATGGAAATCCCCTGTGTGTAAGAAGTGAACCAGAGGAAGGCCTGAGGGCTTCCGCTTCATTGCCCACAGCGTGGGTCTGCTCACCAAGCTCACTGGTTTTTTCCTGGAACCCTCACTACTCTGCTCCCTGGTCTTTCTGTCTCAGTACCTTTGCAAATGGCTCTGTCCTCTGCCAGCTGTGCAGTCCCCACCATCCCTCAGTTCATTTGGCTGCACCAAGGCCATCCCAGCTCTAGCATTTCTTCCTCAGGGAGCCTTCTGTCACTAAGGTATGCTAGGCACCTTGAAATATGGCTTTGTGGAATTTATCACAGCAGGTGACTATTTAGTTCCCACTTGTTTTACAGTATTCTAAGTAACACAAAGTCATAGGCAATGAGAATTTCACTCATTACAGTATCTCCAGTGCCTGTTACTGAGCACTGCACAAGTAGGTAGTCAATAAATATTATTTTTTATTCACTTGCCAAGTGCTAGAAACCTACTAGTAACCAGATGAGAGGCTCGAGAAGTAAGAGCTGAATAGTGCTAGAGCAAACTACTTACTTTACCTGAAAAATGTATATGAAAATTATCACATCTAGTTATCTGGTCCCTATATGAAAATCCCATCTTAAGATTCCATCACATGTATTAAGCATCTTACAGAAAACAATATAAGACATGTTCATTGCAATATTGCTTTTCTAACTTTTATTGCTTTTCTAACATTAGATAAAAGTCTGTTGTCTGCAATTAAAGTCTGTGTAGTAAGTGTATACTATGGGAAGAAAAAAATGGTTGCACATCAGATGCATTTGTGTACTTTCTATTTGACTAAGAACTGGACCAGCCCCACATTATTTTCTACTTTTTTCTTGGCTGCCATGAGGTTGAATCAAAGTTGAATTCCTTATATTATTAGTATATAGTTGACACTTGAGCCACAGTGCCACTTCTGGCTTTTTCTGCTTATGTGGTGCTGAGGAATCAAACCCAGGGCCTCATGTATGCAAGGCAAGCACTCTACCACTGAGCCACCTTCCCGGCCCTTGATTTAGTTTTAATGGCATTGGGTCTGAATGATTTAATTTCATTCTGTAAATAGGTGAGATTGGAAACAATAAGTATTTTCCCAATATTTTTGGAAGCTTTTGCTTTTTGAAACTATCCTGAGTTACTAAACATGCATTACTGAAAATATTTGAATACTTCATCTGGCCTTAATTATATATATATATATATATATATATATATATATATATATATATATATATATATATATATATACTTTTGACATATATATCATACTGATATCATTCTGATACATATATATCATTCTGATCTATATCATTCTGATATATATATACATATATATATAGCAACTTATATTACAGGAAAGCCTTTATATAAAAGAATAGCATTCAGTTGGGCACTGGTGGCTCATGCACATAATCTTAGCTACTCAGGCAACTAAGATATGGGACCACAATTCAAAGCAAAGAAGCCAGCCTAGACAGAAGTCTGAGACTCTTAACTCCAATTACCTACCAAAAAGCCTGAAGTGGAATTGTGGCTCAAATGGTAGAGCACTAGCCTCCAGCAAAAAAAAAAAACAAAATAACAAAAACCCTCAGGAACAATGCCAAGACTCTGAGTTTAAGCCTGAGGACTGCCCTCTGCCACCAAAAAAGCAACAGTATTCAGTGTGCCAGTATCATTGAGTAACAAGTGACTCAAATTTAGTGGTTTAAAAACAAAGGAGGGGGGAAAAACAAAGGAGGGGTAACAAGGCTCAACAAGAAATGTATTCATTACCTTACTCATGTAACTGTAACTTCTCTGAACAGCATTTTTACAATAAAATAAAATTTAAAAAATTACCTTCCTTACTCAAACTTCAGAGGATTGGCAATTTGGGCTGGGTCCACTTGGGCTGTTCTTCATTGTAGACTCACACATTCAGCGAAGCTGTATGATCTAACATTGTTTTATATGTCTTGGTACTGTCTATTTACTGGGACACAAGTCCATATCAGGTAAGCTTGGGCTTATTTGCACAAAAGCTGAATTCTAAAAGCAATAATAGAATGGCTCAAATGCTAAAGGTTCAGCTTGCAACATTTTCTTAATATCCTATTATTCAAGGCAAATTGCATGGACAAGTTCAAAGTTAAACTGAGACACTGATACAGGAAAGCTTCATTAACTGGGATTTACTCTTGTGACAACTTGCTAGTGTATAAAAATGAATTTTAAAAAAATCCTCTTCTCAGTTTTCCAAATACTATTGCAATTATTGTCTTTGGCCACATAGTATACCATATCTGGACAGCAATTGTCCCTAATAAACTCTGTGTTACATTCTTTTCTAGAATTTTCATTTCATTTTGCCAATGGCAGCATTAATTTTTTTCAAAATTAGAAAAAAATCAAGGTCAGACTCAGACATTGAAGTATGTGAAAATCAATATTTCATTAGATCAAGCAAAGTTTCAGTACCAGAATAGAGGAATAAAACTTAAGGAAAAATGTGTTTGCAGGACAAGTATGGAGTTAATTTCTGTAACTGTGAAAAACAAAAAAAAAATCACAATAACGAAAAATGTAGTATAATGGTAACTTCAGGATATTATTTAAAATTATTATTTATAGTTTGAATTCTAAATCATGTATGAAGAATTCCCAAAGCCAATGAAATATTATGATGCTTAGCGAAATCATAATGTTCTGGCTCAATAAACTGTGAAAAATTTTGCTTGGTATATATTTATCATTAAGCACTACATAATTTAGAGGATAACCTAAATATGGAGAGCCAGTCTCTAGCATCTACTTGGAAAACTGCAATTAGAGTAGATGTCAATGTAATTGGAAGTTTCAAAAATCAAATCCTAAATCAACTTATTATGCTCATTTCTTCCATAGCAAGAATGTCCTACTTGCAAATGCATTTAAAGATTTGATTCTTTCACAGGTATATTTCTTGACAATCACTATTCCTATGCCTCCACATTCCTTTCCCTTTTCATCTGGAAACATCCTTTTTATATCTGAAGACCCAGTAAAACATCACTTCTTTTGTATCCTTCCCTAGGTCTCCCAAGCAAAGAACTCTCTCCTACATATTCCCACAACACCTTTGAATGTTCTGGCACCCACGTTAGTGCTTGAGCTGATTTCCTAGAGCATGGCTGTATCCATCTAGGAAAGACACATGTTAGGTTGTTAGGTCAAGTGGGACTAGAGAATGCAGGAAAAATCTTCAGTGAAAAGAGGAAAGAGAAGAATTAGAGAGAAAGGGGGAAAAGGAGAGGGGAGAGGAAGGGGAGAAAAGGAGAATGGAGGGTTGCAGACAGGGAAGAAGAAAAGCAGGTTGAAGAGAAAGAGGAGGGAATTAGAGAAAGAAGGTAACCAAGAAAAGAGAAAAGTATGAAAAGCAGGAGTTCAAGCTTTCATGGAGCTCCTATATCTGACTCCAGGTTTTAAAAAGCATACCATTTTAAGGTTACCATAATCTTGTAAGGTAAATACTGTGAGTATCCATACTTTGCATTAACTAATGTGTAGATTAACAAGTGATACATTAACCAGTGTCCTTCAAACACACAGCATAAGCCATTAAGCCTTCCTGCCTAGTGATGACCCGCCCTTCAATCAAGTAGAATACATACCTCCATTCTCTTGCCCTGATTAATTTTATCAGATTATCATTAACCAATTCCATTAATTAAGATTATTCATACAGTACATACCATCTATTCACCTAGATTGATTACATTTTAAACCTGAACAATAAAAACAATTACTAAATTAAATATTCATTATTCACTCTCAGTTTATAGCAGAAACTCTTCCACTGAATTCCTTCACTGTGATGCCCCCAACTGACTTTCCAAACAATAAAGCAATAGCTTTATAAATCTAGTGAGGTATTTCTTTTTTGTTACATAGGATGTTGGTTCCTGCTAGAAGTAAGGAGCGTTGCTTAGAGGTAGAATCATTAAAGTACTGTCTCAAATTATCACTCAGTATGTCATCATCATACAGTATCTCCCAGGATAGAACTTCCATGCAATTTCTTTCAGTTCTACATTGTAGGAGAGACTTTACATCTTCTAAAATATTACCATACTCTTTTTATAATTGCCAAGTTTCTATCCTAGCTTGGGTGAGTAAGAGCAGAGACAAATACTTATCTTGACCTTAGGATCTTTGTACAATTCCATTGCTTTGAAGGATATCTGTTTATTCAACCTCATTACTTTTGTATTGTGGTATACATCATTGTAAACTAGTTAAACTACTTGTGAGATGAAGCAAAAACAATAAATGATCTGTTTCTATCTCTGCTCAATAATTAAGAAAGATGATTTATCTAAGGTGAGGAATGTGCTGGTTCACCCCTAAATTGTGCTGTGTAATTTCCACAAAATGTATTCTTAGATGGTTACCAAATCAATACAAGAATATTGAATTACAGAGAATATAATACTTAATGAAAGTCCTAGGGAAAATGTCAAAATTCCAGCTCTACAAAAGTCGTGCGATTTTATATCTTTTTAAATTACTTTAAGTGTATTTTTCAATAAGGAGTGCTTTCCCACATTTTCGTGAACATCTTTCACAATAACATTAATTAGTATACCTAATTCTTCTGAAGAATGATTTGTGTCTGGTGATAAATTCACCATGACTATCTACACACCAAGATGTACCCACAGATAAAATGACTTCCCTTTAATAATAACACATCTTTGGATCTGTATAGGAATTTAGAGTGTTCAACTCAGTTCTGTTACATTTTAGATAAGAAAACAAAGTCCACGTAATTTCTATAACATAGCAGCAGATTTGCTAAACAAGAACATAGCTTCCTCCATTTCTATTTGGGACCATCTCATTATACTATCCTCCAACTTTCTAAGTCAACAAGCTTAGGTAGTTTCTAAGCTACCTAGTTGGGACTTTTCATCTGTTTCAAAATATTTTTCAAAATAACTTTCTTCTTAAATTATAAGAAGAAAATATTGCCTCCCAAGTTCAGGTGTTTCATATTATGACACTGTCGTTCTTGGAGCAAGCAGCACATTATCTCATGCTGGGGGCTCTGTTACAGGGAGAACATTGGTTCTCATGACAGGAAACAAAGACAGGAAGAGGAGGGGCAAGGACCTTAATTTCCTTTTCAAGGGTACACCTTCAATGACCTGACTTTGTCCTATGAGGTCCCACGTCCTACCACCTCCAAACAGCATGACTAGCTGTCACCAACCACATGGGCTTTCAAGATTCAAACAATCATAGCTTCAGAACACAAAGATGTTCAGAACACAAACATGTTCTTTCAGCTTAAGTTTCATTTCTAAAATGTCTGATTATATCAACAACAAACTATTTGAATGAAAATTTTGTGCAAGTGCTATGTGGAACTGTCCTGACCTGCTGAAGGGGTTAGCAGAGTTTCTAACCAAAGAATCAGCCTTCTAGTTCTACCATAATGATCACAAAACAAATGTTACCTCCTCACAGATACCTTCTCTGAAAGCCAATCTCTGTAGTTGTCTATCATGCTGTCCTCACTGCTAGCTGCTTCATTAACAACATATTTTGGATTCCTTGTTATAAAAATACATTATCGTTTGTATATTTTGCTCATATATATTTCAGATGGTCCCTATAGAATACAAGGTAGATCATATCTACTACCTGGCTTGGCTGTTCAAAGTAATTACCATGTAGATTCATCACAAGTTGTTTCCAACTGGTTTTGTTAATGTATTGAAAGTCATAACTGAAGTTATAATTCTATATATCTGTATGTAGTCCATATAGACATGTATGATCTTAGAATATGATCTTTGAATATATATTTTTGAGATACTTAGAACTTGTAAGAAATGTTTGTTTTTTTCCCTTCCAAATAATCATTTATATAAGGCTAATGGAGATGTTAATTTTGATTTAATATATGCAACCAGAAAGTTAGGCCCTCATGTTAATGTCCAAAATACAAATACAAAGAATAGAAAAAATAGAGATGAATGCTAATTGCTAGAAACACTTGCTGTAGAAAAGAAAGCAAACAGCTCTAAACTGTATTATTTTTAGTGTCTGTAACCTTGGAGGCTTTGTGAGAACACACCTAGCAGAAGCAAACAAGGTTGGAGATTTACAGGTATTTGCATGGCTGTCTTTCTGGCAAATGCAAATTTTTAAAGAAATAAAAGGATCTAAAAATTGCAGCATGTCAAATGAGTGCAGGTGAGAGGAAGATTTGCCTGCTGCAGTACCTTTGCCTTTTTACTTGAAGAAGAGAGCTTCTTTTTGTCCTTTGTTTGAAATTACTTTAGCCAGAAGAACTTTTTAAAGGAGTCTGAAAACCAACCTTACTTTATCAACCTTTAATTGATGTAAAAAGGACAGATTGATAAGGACAAATTAGCCTAATAGCAGATTGGATAATTCTTACTACTCATAAAAGGTTAATTTGTAGACAAGATTCCTATTTCTAGCTACTTCTCCAGAGGAATCCAACTCTAAATCTATACAACTGCACATCCACACATGTTGTTTCCTCTAGGACATTAAGTGGTATTAGCTCCATGCTTTAGCAATTTCTGAACTTCCTCAGAGTGAAAATTGACACTAATTTTTGCCTTATGATCAAATCCACAGCCTGACACATGCAGCTTAATAAGTGGCTGAACATAAAAAAACAAGTGGCTGAACAATGCATGAATAAGGGTAGGCGATCAGCTTTCCTTTCAACTTCGCTTTTAAAAAGATGATCCAGAGAAGAACAAAAGTTTTTTTTAATCGTTATGTTTAAATGCTTCACATTTAATGAGACCTCTACAGACAATCTGCCTAGATCCCTTTCCATGTGGGAATCTCCTCACTGAAAGCTAAATCCATTTTCCTGGAAGCATGACCATCTCTACCTTTCTCTCACCTCTGTGCTCCCAGATGGCAGCATTTTTGGGGAATTTCAAGGGAAGTGCATCATTTCTAGAGTGTACATTGCTTCAGGAAAGTAATCATTCACTGTTCCCTTAAAGATTCTATTTGGGAAATTTGGCTTTGGCCATGGTTTTGCCTCAAGTCTGTTTCCCAAAGTACCTGTACTAATGAGGTCCTGTGTGCAACCTGGAATGACCCCCATGGCACTGAAATCTTCCACGCCCATTAGTAACAAGAACAACTGGACATAATTACTTCTTTCATGACTTCTCTTTATTGCAGAAAAAACTTTAAGAGGAAAGAGGAAATTTTAAGCAAATAGGATATTATTTTACATATACACCGGGTACAGGTGGCTCATGCCTGTAATCCTAGCTACTCAGGAAGCTGACATCTGAGGAGCCTTGTTCAAAGCCAATCAAGGCAGGAAAGTTTATAAGACTCTAATCTTCAATTAGCCAGCAAAAAGTAGGGATGTGGCTCAAGTGGTTGAGCAAAAAAGCTTAGGGACAGTGCATAAGCCCTAGGATCAAGCTTCCGGACTGACACAAAATAAACAACAAAAAATCCTATAGTAGTGAAAGAATATATTTAACTCAAAAGTTAAAAAGTTAGGTGGATTAGTTAAGGCACAGGGTCCTTGGAAAACATCTTGTAGTGGACAGCATTGCTTGTTTGTTAGGAGTGTAAAAATGAAAAATTGTTTCAAACATCTCAGCCACAGAGAATAGAGTCATTTTCCAAAAGAGGAAATACAGGGACCACTGCAAGGACTTTGTGTCTCTATCTTAGTCCAGAGCACCATCTACTCCCCTGCACCAGGAAGACAGCCACCCATATATTCTCTCTTTACTAAAAGCTTTAACAATGGAATTATGTGCATTAGCATTTTTTCCACTTCCATTGACTCTAATTTGTTACCTAAGATACATAAATTTGGACATTTTACTAAAATCTTGTTCGTTTTCACAAATTTGCAATTCATTTTTGGAACATTAGCCTTTGCTTTTGTTATGCACATTTTAAATAATTTGACCATGCAAAACTTAAAATTATAACATGGCTACAATGAGAATATGGTAGTTACTCTAGACCAAAGTCTGTTTTAAAGCTATTTTAGAGACTTACTAATTACCTAAATCTCTGCATAGTAAATCAAGAAAAATCTGTTTTGCTGGCTAACCACCCCCTCCCGAGTCTCACCCTCATCTTCATGGAAGTAGGGTTGAGAGACCATTCTGTAAGCATTTAGCATTCTGAGAGTTTGGCCTAAAAACCCTCATCGTGTTTAAGATTTTGTGCTATCTGAAACCTAAGTGTCTATAAAAATGTCTTCATGTTCCTGCATCCAGTTCTTACTACTCTATTATCCTTATTGTCTTGTTGATTTCCTGTTCCTTTATCTTTTCTACTTTTGTTTCTCCTTTTCTTACAATCTGTTTTTTCTTTACCATCTTTTTCTGGTTTTGGCTTGTCAGTGATAGTGTTTATATAGAAATGTGACTTCTAACTTGATTTAGGCCAGAATTTTTATTAGAACAGTTCTGATACCTATGTTAAGGAATACACTGCTAGATTAAATGTTTTCCCTAAAAAGAATTAGTAAAGACTGTAATCAAAGTAGTCTGATCAATACATTAATCTTTTACTTCTAGGTAATAAAATGATGGGAGTGATTTATTATATGCTTATAAAGCATTTTGCAGCAATGAATTAATAGAATAAAAATTTTATTTCTTTCAAAATATATTCACAAATTCCTTCTTTATCATTGGCTCAAATTGTCCTGTCATTAGAATTTCCTCATTATAACAAATTGTCTAGTCTTTAATATAGATCTCAAGAAAGCTATATATAAAGATAATTTCAAGTATGAAAGATTTTTTTTATCAATACAGACTTTAGCCTGGTTATTGTCTCTAAAAGATATCATGTGACTCTCCTAATTTGCCAAGCCTCCAGATAATAAAAATCATGGCTAGTATGTATGTCCATTGTTATTACTAGTTTGAATGCCTGCCAAGAAAGGAAGCTAACAGGAAACATAGTAACGTTTTACAATAGTACTTGAGTTTATAATTAGGACTTAAAACATAAGATTTCTACAGAAGGATAAATCCCCATCAGGATTAGAAGTTTCATTCTTATGTCATATTTCCCTGCAGATCTATGTGAGTGAAGCCTTCAGTTCCCAGAAAACTGAGAATTGTAATTTCCCCTTTTATTATTACTGTCACTGTGGGTAAACAAAGAAACACAATATAAGCAGGGACTATAGACCTAGAAGATAGGCATGAAAAGTTAATCTTTAAACCTCTGTTTAAGGTATAAAACTTAAAATCCTGCATGTCAGTGAAATGAGCTTACTGGCCAGTAATTGAACTGATCCTTTTACCATGAACTTAGTGTGGATAGCATAAAACATTATCCAGTAACACAAAATAAGATTTCAAAAAAAATAACAAGAGGGGCTAAAGATGCATCTCAGTAGTAGAGCACTTGGTAGCACAGAAGGGGAAAAAAGATGAAAAGGAGCAACAGCATAGTAAGATACAGTAACTACACAGTTGAAGTCATGGAGAAATTCAAACTAAAAACCATTGCTTCAAGTCTGACAATGGATATGGAAGAGATATATCAATGATCATTACCACTGTGTGAATAAAAGTTATTATTTCTCATAATGACAAGAAAATTAAAATTTTAACAAGAAATGCTGAAGGGCCAATGGCCAAAAGTAACAAAAATATGGGTTTCTAAGAAGCATCATCTTTTCCACTGAAGGATGATTACCATGTGTCACAGGCAATCCCTTCCGCAGGACACCCACTCACTCATGCCTGACAGAAGGACCCAGAGCAAGAAGATGAAGTTCATTTTCTCTTTATTTATTCTTCAAGGGAAACAATCTCCATCCTCACCAATAAGCTCAGAAGTTTTAAAGGATTTTTTTTCTATTCTATAGGCCACAAATTGGCCCAGTTATCTTCAAACAATGCTTTTGGTAGGAAGTTGTGGCATGGATTATTTGTGACATAGAAATAAGGTTTCCTAGAAATAGAAACAATTCCTCAAGTAACAAAAGAAGTGCTCTTACATTTTTAATGAAAAATTCTAAAAATAAAATATTGTGTTTTTGTTTAAGTGCACAAGCTAACGATAATTCAAACTTTTGCTGATGGCTAGAATGCCAGAGGTGTATTTTATTAGTTAATAATCCAATGATGTCTGCTTTCTAAGTTCTGTTTTCTCCTGAAAAACTATAACTTCTGTAAGCCTCTAGGAGGAAAAGAAACAAAACTTTCCTTACAAACTGGTGGTTCTGACCACTTTGGGAAAAAGATAATTAAAATTCACTTCATGTTTTCCTAAGTAAGAATCAATTAACTGTATGCAAACTTGAACTTCAATTGAATTTTCTCATCAGTAGTCTTAGTGGCTCTTTAAAAAATAAAAATAAAGACTTAAAACTAAGAATAACAGAAACAAAGAATCCAAGTTATAAATTAAAAGAAATTTTATTATTTCATTTTTAATACAATAAAGTTACCAGAAATAGAACTTTTTAGCAATTCTCCTTTAAAAAAGTAAAAAGAACCCTCACTGAACTTCTGTTTCATATATCTAAGGGTTATAACACCTGAAAATATTACCATACCATGGAAATAATACATATATTTAAATATAATAATATTTTATTAAGCTCACTATTCTACAGATTCTGAAAGGGTCATTATTTCACAGCTTGGGCAAATAGAAGGACACAGTACTAAAAACAACCCCTACTACAACCCTCTATTGATCTCACCTTGGACTCTATAGTGCTGTATATCGATTACAACCCATTTGTTTCCTTATCTACTTCAGGCTTATTGATATTTGATTATTAGTTAGAAAGGCCAGCAGTTACCACTTATTTAAACTTTTAAACAAAATCCTTCTTCTACAGGCAAGAAGTGATCTCTTACCTTGGCATCTTCTCAATCATCTTTTGACTCAATTCCTCCCTCTAACAAGAGCCCAGAACTTCCAGGGCAGCTTTTGACATGGACACACACAGAAAGACAGATAGACAGACAGGAAGACACACAGACAGACACAAACACACACACACACACACACACACACACACACACACACACACACACACATGCAAGTGCACACACACACCTAGCAACTTTTATATGGCTCCTCTGAGACAGCCAGCACTTACAAACGTCAACATTTAAGTGCTGAATATTCTAGGTTATATACCATTTATTTTCCCTCTAAGTTGGTTAAACAGTCAAGGGAAATAAATCTTTGGATTTTTTTTTCATTTTGGATTTTTTGTTCAATTAAAAACAGCTTATAAAGTGAAATTGTACAGACATTTAATTGAATTAGGGAAAGGAAGGAGAACAACAGAATGGTGAGACAAAGGACAAGGGGGAAACCAATGCAACAGTGATATACACAAGACAATATGTTGGAAATGATCTGTATAATTTGGGGGTGGGGGATGGGAGGGAGGGAAAGCAGGAGAAAAATGAGGGAAAGGGTAACAAGCTTGACAAGAAATGTACTTATCACCTTACTTATGTAACTGTAACCCTTCTGTACATCACCTTGACAAGAAAAAAATGTAATGCAGTCAAAACAATAACTAAAGAAAAGGTGAACTGGATGCCTAAAACAATCACGTCACTTGCTCTCTTCTACTCTGGCAAATGTCAGCAGGAATTCACAAAGAATAGATGAAATTATTTGGATCCTATCCTAATTTAAAACTGATCAAAATACCAGGATCACTCCAGATTCTACTCCACTATTTTTGCATCTTCAAATTAAGCATGCAATGGAAATTAATTTGGGCAAGAAGCCTTACATACATCAAACTGAACGTCAAAAGCCAGAAAAACACACCCTATGTTTGGGAGATAGCATCATGCTTATCCCTTGAGACCTAGCTCTTAGCTATTTTTTGATGTTGTTGCTGCTGTAGATTCAAAGATAAAAGGTATGTAAATAATATCTATAGCAATTCCCTTTGTTAATAATGAGAGAAATAGTATCGTATCAAATTAACTTTAAATAAGCCAGGTACCAGTGGCTCATGCCTGTAATCCTAGCTACTCAGGAGGCTGAGATCCGAGGATTGCAGTTCAAAGCCAGCCTGGGTGTAAAGAATCCATGAGACTCTTATCTCCAATTAACCATCAGAAAAGCAGAAGTAGCACTGTGGTTCAAGTGGTAGAGCACTTGCCTTGAGCTGAAGATCTGAGAGACAGCACCCAGGCCCAGAGTTCAAGCCCCATGACCAAAACAAAACAAAACACCAAAAAAGTCTGGACTCAGACAGCAAATCTAGACCTAGAGAGATTTATTAATTAATATTACCATTAAAACCATACTCCTTTGTTTTGCTTCTTTGGTAAATATTCCTGAAGTGCAGAGCAACCAAGGAAAAATAACTTGGCTTTATTTTTCATGTGTTGTGTGTGGAGCTTGCCAAAGGGAAACTAATCAAATAGGGGAAGAAATGTCATCATGTGTTTTGTGGTGGGTTGGCTGAGATGACCCATGTACTTGCTAAGGACAACAAAGAGAAAACAGTGGTCCCAGACAGCCTTTACCTTCCAGACAGGGAACACATTTTCCTATTTCTGATCACCACATCATAGAGAGGAGATAGGTTTGACGTAAGGATGTAGGTATGTGGGCTTATACATTTATCATTTAAATTGATGAGGAAAAAGGCAGAATATACCCAGAATATGCCATAGTGCTAATCATTACATACACACTGTAAGTTCAATGAACCCCAAATGAATCTTTTCCAGTTTAAACAACAGGCTCATCAGGCTAAATGCACAATAAACTGTGCTGGGATGATAGCCTCACGCACTATCATGCTGAAATTGCTCCATCTAATTCTCAGATCTATGTATGTTGACAAAGTTCGAAAGAGGAATGAGAGAAAATGCTCCCCAGTGTGAGAGTTCCATAGAAGTCTGTAAATCTGAGCGTAGCATTAACAGATACACCAAGTTTTAAAGTTTTATTTCTGCTGTGTGGCACTCTCTCTGAGGAGTGATCAAGAGGCAGTGAGCCAGAATGCTTTCCCATAAGAGGAAATGGAGCTTTTTTTCTGCCAGGAATGTCTGAAGGACTGTGAAGCCTCATTAGGAACAGCCTTTGTTTATAAGGATGCTTTTTTTTCTTTCCAAAGGGAATGAGTAATTTGAGGTCTTTGAGTTTATCTGTACTCATTTTTCTAAAATAAAAATAAATCTATCCCCTGCAAACTAAGAAACAATCTCCATTTCAGAAAATCATGTTCCCAGAAGAAATAATAATTTCCTATGATAAAAGAACTGAGCTGAAGGTGTGGCTCAAGTGGTAGACCATAAGCCATTAGCAATAGTGCCCAGGGAGAGCATTAAGCCCCCTTGAATTTAAGCCTTTCAGAACTAGTCTTCCTACCCCAAAAGTGCCTGGCACTAGTTCTTCATACTTGTGATCTCGGCTTCTTGGGAGGCTTAGATCTGAAGACTGCTTCAAAGCTACCAGGGCAGACAAATTCTCAAGACTCCTATCTCCAATTAACTAGGAAAAGCACAGTGGAGGTATGGCTCTAGTAGAATGCCACCGTTAAGTGAAAAAGCCAAGCAAGAGCTCAAGGTACTTCAAGCCTAGTACTGGCACCAAAAAAGGTTCTTTTTTATATCAATTAAATACATTTACCATTTTGTCCACCTGGAAGTTGATATCCTAACAATGATACTACAAACAGAAGAAATCTTTGCTGCTGTTTGCATGTTCTCGTGTTCACTCAGCCAGGAAGAGAGTTTTGAGACATTGTTTTCCCTCTGTGGTAAACCTGGTTGCAAATTCAGAACTTAGGATTTCTTACAGAAGGCTCACAGAATTTAGAGAAATATAATTGAAAGTGCAGTATGCTCATCTAGAACATAAACTTGAGGCCAGGGAGCCATTCTCAACCTCTGAACATATTTCTACTAGATATTGACTTCCTCGGTATTGGTTTCCTCCTGTGTGAAATATGGAAATAGAATGAGATGGATAAGAATCCTTTCAGCTGTATAATTCTAGCATCCAACATTAAGAACAAAAGAGCTGTTAATACATTTATATATTGATGAAGAATGGTTTATCTTTAATAAATGAACTTCCTCAAAATAAAATTATATAGAATCTATCTAGGAGCCAAACACAAAACTAAACCACCAACCAACAGAAACAAAAGTTCTAGGGCTTTGTATAATTATTGCACATCTCTTATTCAATCTTCTAAGTAAAATTTTGTAGAGATTGTCACCACATGCTAGCATACTATCATAGAGTAGTATTTTCAATGAATCCAACAATAAAGAAAGCTAAGAAAAATTAGAGCAACCAATGCATCATAAAAGCTGATTCTGTGGTATTAACTTTCATAACAATATTTGTGTTTTTAAAAATTAGGAATGTAGTGTAATAGCAATAGAGATATTCTGCAATAATTTTTTTTACTTGTCTCATTTTATTTTTATTTTTTTATTGTGAAAACACTGTACAGAGGGGTTACAATTACATGGGCAAGATAATGAGTACATTTCTTATCAAGCATTGTAGCCTCCTCCTTTGTTTCCCCTTCCCGTCCTTCCCATCCTCCCCCCGACCCCACTACCCAATCCTCCCCGCTACACCCCCACCCCGCACCAAAGTTGTAAAGTTCATTTTTCGACATAACGACTTGTACATCTCATTGTTGCAATGGGTCCACCTGTATCCCTAGTTAAACTATTTGTTTTTGCCCTTCCCCTCCACAAATTATACCGACATCAAATACAGTGAAAGCAGGGGTTATACTGTGGGGGAGGGACATACAAAGCAACAAAGAAATAATCTTATAAATGTGTTAGAAACAATCACATGAAAGAAAAAAAAAACATTTGAATACATATCTTAGGGTTCATTTCCCTAACATCACCTTATCTCAGGCTGGGAAGGTGGCTCAGTGGTATAGCGCTTGCCTTGCAAGCATGAGGCCCTGGGTTCAATTCCTCAGCACCACATAAGCAGAAAAAGCCAGAAGTGGCACTGTGGCTCAAGGGGTAGAGTGCTCGCCTTGAGCTAAAGAGCTCAGGGGCAGTGCCCAGGCCCCGAGTTCAAGCCCAGAACTGGCAATAAATTTTTGAAATTTGTCTTTCCCATGATTTTGTAGGATGAACCTTGATGGATGTGCTTTTTCAGCATGTGAAAAGAATGCTGGAAATATGAGAGGTTGTATGACTTATAGGGAAGATCACAATTTAGGCACTATGCTGAGTAGTTGTGTTTTATAAATAGAAAGCATAAACCAAGATAATCTTATAATGAGTATGAACAAAGACAAAACAGATGGCATTAGGAATGTAAACAATTATTTATGAAATAAAAATTTTTTCAGTCTCTATGTTGCCAAACAATATTAGAGTTCTACTCAGCTGATACAGTTTATACAGAAAAACAGTAGTAAGTACAGGAAAGGCTTGCATTAGTAGAGAATAGAGACAGACACAAAGAGATGTGGAGCTGATGCTAAATGACTATTGTCGATGTGTATGTCTTGTAAGGGAAAGGTAGGAAGCAATGAGTGTATCATTATTGGGAAATCCAGCTGCCTACATTCTTATACTTTGAGAAAGGTTTTTGACAAAATTCTGGAGCTCAATTTAAAAAAATCTAAGAATAAAATTCCTTCAAAAGTACCTTAAACATTTAAACTAATCAGTATATATGTGATGGAGAGGGAGAGGGAAATAACTTGGAAAAATCTAACTTTTGTATCCTGACACCTTAATTTGTTTAACTCTGAGCCCCCACATAAGGCCCATGACACAGATTTTAAAAAAAAACTGTTGGTCTTATATTCTAAGAGAGTAACATACAAACAAGATGTCTAGAATCCCTTAAAGTGGAACTGTGGCACAAGTGGTAGAATATTCCACTTACCTTGAATGAAAAAGCTAAGGGACAGTGCTCAGAACCTGAGTTCAAATTCTAGTACCAACTCCAGGAAAAAAACACTGAATATTTCTAAAGTTTGAGATGTCCATCAATGACAGAACTGTACCCAGAATATATAATTTATCAGTTATTTGCTGACTTAATTTTAAAAAACACTCCACAATTATATACAAATCTTTAACATAATGGTGAAATATTATTGATAAAATTGCTTGAGACTGGCACTTTGATATACTTGACTGCTTGATCAATCTGCCAAACTTCAGTTTCCTCTGGAAGTCTACTATCACTTTATGATCAATTCTGCTTTAATGAAGTCTAGCTTTTGCTTAAATCTTTCTTGTTTAAAGACTCCTCTGTGTGTCTAATGCTGAATTTTTTTACTGAGTAAGATCAAGGACTTGACATCTGTCTTCCTGACAAATTAAGGAATCAGAAGGAAAAAATCAACACAAGGAATAGCAAATGTGTTCCAAGGATTTCCCAATGGCTTTTTACAGTTTAAGAACATAAGCAACTTTAAATAAGTGATTAAGTTCAAAAGCAAATTTAATCAGTATAACTTCAAATTCATGAACCCAGTAAAAACTGCTGCCTCAGCCTTCTGAGTAGATATGGAACTACAGGCATGAATCATCATAACCGAATTCTATCCCCCATTCCATATCCCTCTCATTCTCTACCCTCTTCTCCCTCTTCTCCCTCTTTCTCCTCTTTTTTCCTCTCCTCTCTTTCCTCTATCCCCTCTCCATTAGTAGAGTTTTAAACTCAAGATCCTCACACTGCTAGGCAGACACACTACCATTTGAGCCACCCACTCACAACACACTTAGCCCTTTTTGACTTTTTATTTATTTTAAAGATAAGGTTTGCCTTGGACCACAATCTCTCTTTCTATGCCTCCTATTACTACCAATGCCAAGCTAGGATTATAAGTATAAACCACATTCAGCTTATTTGTTGAGACTGGTTCTTCAAATTTTTTGCTTAGGCTGGGCTAGAACCAAGATCTTCACAAGCTCTGCCTTCCAATTAGCAGGGATTACTAGTGTGTATTATCATGCCAGCTGTTTCTTTTTATGGCTTGGGTTTTTTTCAGTTTCTCATGAGTGTTTATCAAAATCCTAAAAGATTATTTTTTGAAAGTATTTTGATGTAGCCCATAAGCAATCATTCCAGTCTGCAAGTTTATTGAATTAAAATAACACAACTAGAGAAGGATTCAATAGCACATGATTTTCATAAAGATTGCCAGAACTATAACTGATGGTCAACTTATTTAGAGTCTAAAGGACAATATCAGTTTTCCCAATAGGCTTTTGGAGATATCAGCCAAATCCTTAACTCACAGCTCAGATAGCATACATGGCATTTGAAATATTTGACTCAGAGTGTAAGTTAATAAGTGTCTCTCTATTCCCTAAGTGTTTTCACTAATTCATTTGTTCACTTAATTTTTATACACCAAGCACTATACACTGGTTGATATCTTACAATGTGCTAGGAATCATACTGTACGAATGTCATATTTTATTTCTACAAGTATTGTGAAATGCCCATAATATCTGGTCTAAATTCTGTGCTAGGTTCTAAGGGTAAAAGAATGTCTAAAACATCACAATAATTCTCAAGTGTGAGCATCCACCAGCTGTATTCTGGGATTTTATTAATGCACAAAGGTGTTATGTTGTATTCAGACCTAGCACATCAGAATTTATGATGATCAGACCATATATTTGAATTTGTCAAGTTTCACTGGTAAAATTGTTTTGTTACATTGAGGTTTAAGATGTACCATACAGTGTAGAGCAAAGAAATTTAGCATAGAATCCAAAAAAGGAAGAAAGCATCATTATTATGATTATCATCAATTATTATTATAATTAGGGAGATCTTCTCTAAAGAGATAGCCTTGACAACAGCCTGAATAAATAAGAAATTCTCATTGCAGCCAAGTAGAGAGAGGCAATAATGCAGAAGTAAAGGCATGAGATGGGCCTGGCATGTTTGGAGACTAGTAAATAACTATTCATGAATAAAATACATACAGGTGGAAATGCTGGAAGAGGATGGAAACATAGAAGAAGAAGGAAAGTTGGGTAGAAGAAGCCAAACTCTAAGAAGCAAAAAACTTGTTCTGCTAGAAATTTTGATTCTATCTTGTGCCTAAAAGGAGTTACTAAAGTTTTATGATCAAGGAAGTGACATGACTAGACAAACGACAGATAGGGAGAATTACATGGCAGTAGGGAAACAGTTTATCCTGGTGAAAAATTATGAGAATATGAATTAAAATTCTGGCATTTGGAAGATGAGCAGAAATAGTCTATATATTAATGAAATAGATTATAAAGGAGATCTATTAATTTCTAATTTGAAGATATTATTCACCTATTGGAAATCATAACAATAGCTACCATTTCTAGAACATTTGCATAATTCACAAACTAGAAATTGATAAGGCCAGGATTTGAACCAAGCAGTCTTGTTTGCAGCCTAGGTTATTAAAATACTCTACTATACCAGAGAAACATGGAGAGGCATAGGAGAATTTCAGAATTAGGGTCTATTTGCAAGAAAGACACTGATTCTTTTAGAAGATGTTAACTTTAAGAAGCGCATTGAGGTGCTGAGTAGTTGGCAATGTGGACCTGAAGGTCTGTAGTCAGCTATGGGCATTAGGATTGGAAGTCATTGGCACATAGGCAGCTTCCCAGTAGGTGTGTAGAGGAGATGCACAATTAGCCTGTAGTAAGAAGAACCATATCTAAAATAACATTATAATAACAATATAAGGAAGCCAATCCATGTTATTTATACATTATGTGTAGGTGTAATATATATATATATATTACACACACACATATATATATATGTGTGTGTGTGTGTGTGTATTGTATATACATAAACAATATGTCATATATAATTGATATAATTACATATTAATTATATCACTATGTTATTAATATATGGATTATATTATATAGTAATATAATTAAACATATTAAATTTATATTGTATATTATATACTTTATATAAAACATATGGGATCAAGAAAATGTGGTATATATACACAATGGAATTCTATGCCTCCATCAGAAAGAATGACATTTCCCCATTTGTTAGGAAATGGAAAGGTTTGGAAAAAATTATATTAAGTGAAGTAAGCCAGGCCCAAAGAAGCATAGGTCCCATGGTTTCCCTTATTTGCAATATATAGTATAGGTATGAGTCAAGCGGAAAAGGTCAGATAATGTGATGTTAGGAAAACGAACCCTTAAATATGTATTTTAATGTTTTCGTTTCTTTCATGTATGTGTTTCTAACGCATTTATAAGATTATTTCTTTGTTGCTTTGTATGTCCCTCCCCCACAATGTAACTCCCGCTTTCACTATATTTGATGTCAGTATAACATGTGGAGGAGATGGGGACAAACAAGTCGTTTAAGGATTCAGGTGGACCTGTTGCAACAATGAGAAGTACAAAATGTCATGTCAAAACCAGCTTTACAATGTCGGTGTGGGGGGGGGGGGAGGGGGGTATAATTGGGTGGGGGGAGGGGGGAGGCGGGGAAGGGAGGTGAAGGGTAAACAAAGGAGGAGGCTGCAATGCTTGGTAAGAAATGTATGCATTATCCTGCCCATGTAATTGTAGCCCCTCTGTACAGTATGTTCTCAAATAAAATAAAATAAAATTAAAAAAATATGTAAATATTATATATTATAATTGTATGCATAATATCTATATAGTTACATCTATCTCATTACAACTATCTCATTACAGATATTCATTTCTTTGGGAAATAGGGTTACCTCTTCATTTATCAGATGAAAATAAAACAGTATTTTTGAAAAATAAGTAATATTTTCTTTGTTTTACTAACCTTTTTTTATTTTATTGTAAAGATGCTATATAGAGAGGTTACAGTTAGTGTTGTATTGAGTACATTTCTTGTCAAACATTGTTACCCACTCCTTTGTTGTCCTCCCTCTACCCCTTCCCTCCCCTACTCCCCCCCCCCCCCGAAGTTGCAAAGTTCATTCCCAACATGTCTTGTGAGTATCACTGTTGCAATGGGTCATCCTTTGTCCTTGTTTCAGCATTTTGTTATTCCCTTTCCCTTCCCCAAATCAGATAAATGTATATACAAGACAGAAGGTACCAGAATCAAAGACAGTGATTGCCTGGGATAAACCAATGGAAAGAGAAAAATGAAATAAAATAAGAACAATGAGCTAGATACAGGACATTGGCAACAACAAGGTCAACAGCCTAAAACAGACCTGTTATTTTCATGTCTTATACTTCAATGAGCATCATTTTGTATGGTCATATGTACATAGTTATTGAGCTATTATGATTCTCTGCCAGGACTAAACTAGGCATACACTAATTCTTACAAACGAGGGAAATCATAGAGCCTATGTCTCTTTGGGTCTGGTTTATTTCACTTAATATGATTTTTTCCAAGTCTTTCCATTTCCCTACAAAAGAGGCGATGCCATTCTTTCTGATGGAAGCATAAAATTCCACGATGTTAAATTCTCCCAATCCAGGAGCATGGGAGGTTTCTCCACTTCCTTAAATCTGCTTAATTTCCTTTTTAAAAATTTTAAAGTTTCCATCAGAGAGGTCCTTGACTTCTTTGGTTAAGTTTATTCCTAGGTATTCTATATTTTTAGAGGCTATTACAAAAGGAGTTGCTTCTTTAATTTTCAGCCTTGCTCTTCTTATTGTTAGCATACAGAAAAGCTTCTGATTTTCATGGGTGAATTTTATACCCCACTAGTTTGCCAAAGTTTTGGATCAGCTCAAATAAATTGGGAGAGGAGTCTATGGGGTTCTTTAAGTACAGTATCATACCATCTTAAAAGAGGGACAGTTTTACTTCTTCTTTCCATATTTGGATCCCTTTAATGTTTGTCTCTTGCCTTATTGCTCTGGCTAGGGATTCCAATACAATATTGAAGAGGAGTGGAGAGAGTGGATACCCTTGTCTTGTTCCTGATTTTAGAGGAAATGGTTTTAACTCTTCATCATTAACTTTAATGCTGGTGGTAGGTTTGTCATATATGGCCTTTATTATATTGAGGAACATTCCATGGATTCCTAGTTTCTCCAGAGCTTTCATCAGAAAGGGGGTTGGATCTTGTCAAATGCTTTTTCTACATCTATTGAGAAGATCGTGTTCTTGTCCCTGCTCCTATTGATGTGTTGAATTACATTAGCTGACTTGGGTATATTGAGCCAGCTTTGCATCCCTGGAATGAATCCTTTTTGGTCCCAGTATATGAACTTTTTAAATTAGATGTTGTAGTCAGTTGGCCAGAATTTTATTGATAAGTTTTGCATCCATGTTCATTAAAGAGACGGGTCTTTAGTTCTCCTTCTTTGATGGGTCCCTATCAGGTTTTGGGATTGAAGCATAACATGACTTGCAACACTTATTTTGGCCTTAAATTATTAAAGAGGAAACCCAAGGGAAAGAGACTGTTGACAAAAATGCAGTGTGACTTCCTCCTTTGGATTATTTATGGATTATTGGGTAAAATCAAGCTACTATACATATGGCTACATTTACAAAATATATTATCTCAGCAAGATATCATCAAACTTAAATTTTATTTATTTATTTACCATAACCGAGGGCTGAACTCGGTTGAACCTGAACTACAAATCTAGACTTTTCTTTTTGACTTTTATTTACTTTTCAGGTAGGGTCTTGTACTCCCCCCGCCCCCCCCCAAAAAAACAGATCCTCTGTTTCTGCCTCCTCTACAGCTGATATTACAGTATGAATAATATACTCAATTTCAAATTACATTTTAAATGAGTTATTCCAAGAGACTCATATTTCTATAAAATATTTCAGCCAAAATATTAATAGAGTCCTATGATCCAATGTGAAACTGAAAACCTGTAAACACTTCATTCTGATACCAAAGAAAATGTGAGATTATTTCCATTCTTCCAAAGTTCAATAAGAACCTACTTCATTCTGTAACAATAAGATTCCATGTCACAAGCACTGTTAATCTGTCAGTTATAAACATTACTTGACTTTGTGCTTTTCTCTGAAGATTTACATATAAGCTTGACATCATCTGACACAATTTTATGGGTCTGCTTAATAAACGTGCAATATAAGCAGAAACAAGGATAAAATAAAACATCCCAGTGACAAGATAGCCTAAATGGGAAGGAACATTATGGTATCTTTCTTACTCTTGGAAAAAGTATGTATCCTTCATTCAGATGTAATGCTATTGCAATTGACTCTTTCAAATAATTACTTATAAGTCTGAAAAAATATTTATCAAAATTTCTTTCCTTTGAATATAAATTTATCTAAATAACTGACTAATTACTATGTACTTCAAATATCCTGTTTGTATTTATTTTTAAGCAACTAAAAATTTAATGTAGTGGAGAATTTTTTAAGCCATGTTTTGTGCCAAGGGTGGCATACTGCCAGCCAAGTGGTCAGAAATCAATAACTATTGAGAGCAAGGCCTTAGTTGCCAAGATGAGATACATATATACACACTGTGACCTTTTGGGTTAGAGAGATAATGTTTGTTAAATGTTCTGTAGCCCTGATGTAAAATTACTAGGTACTAATGCTTTTGAGTTAGCATTTGTTTGACGTTAAAAAAATATATCCTTTATTATGAGAGCATCCCACATATTCTTTTAGTACTTTTTGATAAAATCCAAATAAAATGGGGAAAATATATTGGACTGTAAGGCATTATGTATTGCATTATTCTATATAGCAGTAGGATTTCTTAGCAGGTGTTAAACAATAGTACATATTTGGTAACATAGAAACCACTTCAATCTTTTTACACATTATGCTTGACTTATCAGAAATATATCACTGGGGAGTTCAACGCTTTCTTCAAAGCAACTAAAATGATCTTTGTTGTTTTAATGCAGAAAAGGAATTCAGTCTCCCCCCCCCTCCTCAGTTTATTTCTATGATAAGAATTATATGTCACAGAAATTCTCTGTCAAGGAAAATCATGAGAGTGGTATTTTTTAAATGTTTTTTATTGTAAAAGTGCCATACAGAGGGGTTACAGTTACATGAGCAAGGTAATGAGTACATTTCGTATCAAGCATTTTTGCCTACCATCCCTTCCCTCCCACCTCCACAATTACATGCCCCCCCCAGCCTAAATTGTAAAGGTCATTTTTCAACCTATATAATGTCTTGTACATCTCATTTTTGCAATGGGTCCACCTGTATCCCTATTTAAACATTTTGTTTTTTCCCTTCCCCTCTGCAAATTATACCAACATCAAATACGAGAACAGGGTATTTGTAGGGCCAATGCACCCTGTGGCTTTGGAACATATTGATAACTTGGGGAGGCCTTAGTTCTCTCCATACAAAAAGTCTGCAACAATAACTAGTATATGTCTGAGTCAAGCAGAAAAGGTCAGATAAGTTGATGTTAATGGAATGAACCCCAAGATAAGTATTCAAATGTTTTTTGGTTTTTTTCTTTCATGCAATTGTTTCTATCATATTTATAAGATGATTCCTATGTTGCTTTGTACGTCCCTCCCCCACAGTATAACCCATACTCTCACTGTATTTGATGTTGGTATAATTTGTGGAGGGGAAGGGAAAAAAAAAAACAAATCGTTTAACTAGGGATACAGGTGGACCCATTCCAACAATGAGATGTACAAGTCGTTATGTCAAAAAACGAACTTAACAACTTTGGTGGGGGGTGGAGGGAGGATCGGGTGGGGGAAGGAGAGGAGTATGGGAAGGGATGTGAAGGAAAAACAACGAGGAGGCAACAATGCTTGATAAGAAATGTACTCGTTATCTTGCCCATGTAATTGTATCTCCTCTGTACCTCTGTACGGTATCCTCACAATAAAAAACAGTCTGTAACAATAAATACCAAAGGGTTACACTGTGATTCATCATAGAGTGTAGGATTTTTTAAATTATTTTAATCAGAAACTAATCTCTTTCAAATTAAATGCTTTCAAACAAATGCTCTAAATGAAATTATATCGTTAATGCTTTAATTCATTTATTCAGAATTTTAGAGCTGTCATAGAAAATACAGTTTGCCCTGTGCAGTTTGGATTTCAGATAATAGTTTTAGTATAATAATGTATTAGGAATAAATATAAACAACAACTTATTTTTATTCTGAATGATTAAACATATCACAATTGTTTGCTATGTATCTAAAAATTCAAATTTAACTGAGCATCTTTCTTGTGTGTTTTGTTTGTTGGTTTATTTTTTCTTTTTGCCAGTCCAAGGCCTCAACTCTGGGCCTGGGTGCTGTCCCTGACCTTCCTTTGCTCAGGGCTCTTTTTAGTATTTTATTGGTGGTAAGAGTCTCGTGGAATTTCCTGCTCCATCTGGCTTCGAAAGGTGATCCTCAGATCTCAGCTTCCTGAGTAGCTAGGATTACAGGTATACACTACAGGCATGAGCCACCCCAACCCGGCTACATCTGTATTTTTATTTGCTAAATTTGTCAGTTCTTCTTAATTCTTATTCATAAGAGAAAGTAACAACACTAATCACTGTAACACAAACTCTAAGTGATCTAACACAAAGAAGTTATTTCTCCCTTTGTAGTATCAGTGATTCTAGAAGTAGATGGTCTTTCTTTATGTGGTACCCAAAGACTCAAACCCCTCCTATTTTGTGACTCTTTCATCCCATGGGCTTTGGAAGGAGTCACCTACTTCCAGTTGAATGATGCAAAAAATATTTTGGGCCTTGAATCTTATACAAAGACCATTTTAAAGGTTTTTTCCCTAGGTTGGCACTACTGAGAGTGAATCCTAAGAAGGGAACTACGGCAGGATCTTTAGGCCAATAGAAGTACCCCAGGAGAAGAAAGTGGAACTCTGGTCCTTTCTCTTTCTCACTTTTATTTCTTAGCCATGAGATTAGCAGTTTTGCTTTATCCCTTGCTTTTGCCTCTTATGCTACTTTGCCACATTTTTCACAACAAGGCCAACCAGTCATAGGCTGAAACCTCCAATATGTGAAGTTTGTAAGTTAGTGACCTCAGGTATGTAGTTGTTATAGTAACAGAAAACTGATAAGAAATAAGACACCAACTTTCTGAATGTTCTTGATCAGCAATGGCAGATTCTTCTTTGGTAGGAAGTAGCCACATGACTCCACACAGATATAACAGAGATTAAAATGTAATCCTTTGCTAAGGAGTAACTTCTCAGACTCAGCTGAATGTAACAAATAAGAAGACTGACATTCTTCGCGAAAACTCATTCATTCATGCCTAAGCATGCAACAAAAGGAAATAAAAACAATAATCATCTTAGGACATTTTGTTTGTACTTTGGTAAGATAAACCACTGAACCTAAGTGGGACCCTGTCTTTGTATTATTGTATTTAGTGCATCGTAGAAACAATTTGGTCACACAAAATTGTTAGTCCTCTGTAATTGTAGTCCTCTGTAAAACTGTTTCTAAAAAACTGATAATGTATTCAAACCAATATGTCAGAAGTTTATCTTGACCATGCTCATGGTTATGAATTGATTAGAGGATCTTAAATACTATGTGTTCATAAAAAAATAAAAATTCATATTAATAGTAGAGACTCCTCCGAGGATCTGGCTGTCTCCTGCAAAGACCTCCAGAAATCTAATTCTCCCTTATTCTGGGATGTCAGTTAATTCTGAAGGTCCTTGATTCTCAGTCAGAAAAATATGAGCCACAACCTATCCTAGCCTGCCAAATTCTATACTTCCAAATGGAGCCTCAGTTCCCTCTTTGCTTCCTCATGCCTGAGATGAACTGAAACAAAGACTTTCAGAACTTTACACTAGTTCGATCTAACTCCTTCACAGGATTTAGGATGACCCATGACCCACAACACAGCCTTCTAGCTGGGCTCCTGATCAAGGTTTCCATAACCCCACTGTGCACATTTTATTTACCAGTTTCTGTCTATGTGGGGACTGTTATTAAATCTGTGGCTACTATTGATAAGCTGCATTCTCTGATTTGTCTTACTATAAAGCATTCTCTTGACATATTTGAAGTGACAAAAGGTCACCTCTGATTTCTGTATCACTAACAGTGAGCTCCAGTCCCATACAGACGTGAAAATTGCTCAGACTCAGGGAGACTTGGCTTCCCACACTTGCTGCCCTGGGGAGAAGCAGATTTAATGTGTTTACTTTTCTTCGTGATGTTCAATATCTCTCTCTCTCTCTCTCTCTCTCTCTCTCTCTCTCTCTCTCTCTCTCTCTCTCTCTCTCTCTCTCTCTCTCTCTTTCTCTCTCTCTCTCTGTCTCTCTCTCTCTCCCTCTCTGTCCCTCTTTCTCTCTCTCCCTCTCTCTCAATCTCTCTCAGAGCTTTAAATGCTCCAGATAAGCCAAAGCATTATTATGCTCTTTATATAAAAATCTTCTCCAATAGCAAAGCAATAAATTGGCAGGTAAATGTGTTTTACATGAAAACACTTAACAGCTAGATTCTTAGAAAATGCCACTATGACAGCAGTCACAATAACTTGCTTTCTTATGAAAAGCAGCTTATAATTCATGTTACTTTTAAGACACCTTCCTGTACTAGTAAGAATCTACAAAGTACTATACTGTGCTCTACTGAACTATCAAAGTGACAACACATTCCCTCTGGACTTTATCACAGAGCCAGTTGAATGATCACATCCTTCATATTTCATTTAGTTGATGTGAGTATAATAATGTCTGGCACTATGTGAAGCCCTGTAAGAGATTTACTAAGAGATGCATTTTGCTTTCACTTAGAGGTGTGCAGTTCATAATACACACAATAGATGTTTTCTGAGTAGATAAATAGTTGAGTAAGGAGAGCTGTGATATCTCCTCTATTCTTTAGCATTGCTTTCCAGATGTCCTAAAGAAGCCAAAGCTCATAATGCTTGCTTATCAAAAGAACAATTACAAAAAATGTACCTTGGGAAAGCACATTATTGACTCACTCATGTTGGGGCCAATGAAATTCACAAATGATTTCATGATATTAGAACTCAGGGCCTCCTTGAATTAAATAAAAATAACTAGCTATAGATATTACTTGTTTTTGACATTGGGAAAGTAAGTTACATTAGCAATGAATATTGCAGGGTCAACAGAGTAATGTTTAGTTACTAAAAGTACACTAACAATCTGGAAACATATTATAGAATAAAGATGATAGAGTTTCATCCTGCAACTAAAGGGAGTAACTACAAAAGAATTTCCTTAAAAATGAACATTATCTGAGTGTCCAGTCCAATGTCTTCTAAACATATCCTTTTTATTATGAAATACCAAATCAAGGGAAAATATCATAAATCCATGAATAAAAACCAAGTACATATCAAAATTATTTGAACCTCTCAAATAAATATTTGAAGTTACAAGTTAAAAGAATAAGACTGCAATTTTAAAAGAAATATTAACTCTTAGCCTAAAACAATTAGTTGAATGGTAGGGTACTTTAAACATACCTTTATATGTGAAAAGTAGTGGAATATTTCTAATTTATCTTTTCTCACAAAACTACTGCAGGATATTCTTCAACAGAAACAGAGGGATCTGAAAAAGGTTGATGAAGTAGTGGATCTAACCTAACAGCAAAGCAATAGGAACTCCTAGGATGATAGTAGAGAAAAGTTCCTGGATGCTAATGGTTTGTTAAGCCTAAAGAGCAATTAGTTCAGAGGGAAGGAAGCTAGAGAATAGAAGGCTCCAGAAGAAATATCTCCAAAAAGAAAACAAAAATATAAATAGCAGATTTGGTAAGTTTGACCATGTAAAAATTATAGAGCTCTTGGAGAATGTAAAAAGCCCTAGATAGATTCAAGGGAAACTAAAGACAGAAAAAAATTATTCAGGAAACACAAGTTACACATGAAAGGAAATTAACTTTGGCTCAATCGTGAAATACATTTGCAAAGTCATGAAACTAAAAATAGTAAAGATTCAATCAATTAAAATTTTATCTAGGTTAATGAGAAAATATATTGAGGTGATAAGTACTAAGAATCATTGTTTTAGTTCTATAAGTATGTAAAAAAGTTCACAGCTTTTGATTTTAAGGCATCTAACTTAAAATGGCTTAAGAGAAAAACTCAAAGGGAAAGAAAGTTCTTGGTGTACAGCTTGAATTCCTGAAATAAGTTTCTAATAAAGCTTGTTAAGCAATTGCACATCCCAAAAAAAGACATGCAAATTCTTTATCTTGTAATATCCATGCACGTATTTTGATCATAATGTTTAAATCTAATAAATATATTTCTTGTCAAATATCATGTTATCATAACTAACAGACTGGTATTGACAGATATTTTTCAATTTATTTTATTCAATTAGAATCCATTGGATTAAAAACTGAAAAGGTTTATAAAATTTAACCAGAAATTGTTTGGCACAATACCAAAATAATTGTTTACATATATTGCCATCATGAAAAGTACCAATATGATAATAAAAATCATGCCAATAATTTGGTAAATTATGTGGCCAACAGTATTCCATCTAGAAAGTGTTGTGAATCTGTTTTATTCTTTGTTCCATTACTGACTAGCAATGTGATCTCAGGCAAATTACTTCACCTCTGTTCCTCAGAAAACTCATGCAAAATAGGAACTGTGCTGGAGTCTACTTCAGAAGTTGCCATTCGAATTCTGAGTTATGGAGCCTGACATCAACAAGCTCTCAATAAACTGTTGATAACTAATTTTTATGCTAAGATTAAAATGGTTAAATATTTAGGAATTTCACACAATACATATTATTAGAAAGCCATTTTTACTTTCCAATGTGTGTAATTTGAGCCATACTCTATATTTCCAATTCTTTTCTCCTTATCTTCCTTATCCTAAAATTTATTGTAATATTAGCATTATTACTTAGTTGTTTTTTGTTTGTTCTGTTCTGTTTTGTTAGCTGTGGGGCTTGAACTCAGGGCCTGGGAGCTATCCCTTAGCCTTTGTGCTCAAGGCTAGCACTCTATCACTAGAGTCACAGCACCACTTCCCAGTTTTTGAGTAGTAAACTGAAGATCAGAGTCTCACAGAGACTTTTCTGTCCAGGCTGGCTTCAAACTACTATCCTCAGATCTCAGCCTCCTGAGTAGCTAGGATTACAGGTATGAGACACAAGCACCTGACACTAGTTTTTTAAATAACTGTATAGAGAATGCTTAAGCAAATAACTTTAATTCCACTGAAAGACAGGTTATAAGAAAACAGTTGTTAATTTATAGTCTAACAAAATGAATACCAGGAAGCTGGAACTAGAGGTCAGTGAGAGGTGAGGTCAAGAGAGGTGATCTACAAAGAAAGAGAGGAAGGGTGGGGAAATAGTTATTTTATTCTATGTATATATATATGAATCTATGTGTATACATATATGTATACATATGTGTGTATGTATATATGCATATCTATATGAGAATATAGAACTAGCTAATTTAAGGGAATTGATGGGTTTGGAAAGAAGGAGAATGATGAAAGTGGTGATATTTATTGAGATGCATTGTGATCATAAATTGCCATACTGAACTGAAAACCCTGTGTACAAACAAATATAAAGGGAAAATAAATTATTAAAATGTTTAAAGTTTTTCTTACAGTATTATGGCAAGACAAATATAAATTCTTTGGGCTTTTGACCCCTTTTTCACATTAAAACTTATAAATGAAAATTATCCTATCAAATTGCAATTTATCAGTATTAAAAAATGCTTGACTATGTTTCCAGGTTTTACTGACTATCTAGACCAGCACATTTCATTATTGTCTATTATGCTTTAAGTGATGACAAGCTATGATCACTCAGTGCCTTTCAGTAGAGCACACACCCAAGAAATAGCACAAAAAGCTTTAAACCAATTTCATGTTCTTAGACTCAGTTTATTTTTCCTTGGGTGTGGTTGATTAGCACTTGCTTCCACAAATATTGGCACCCTACTCCTTCATGAAACTATCTTTCCAACTCAGGAGAAAATATAAATATATTTAGAATTCTAGCCTATGGAAAGAACTAGAAGACTCTCCAAAGACAAATCTGCCTAGCAATAGGAAAGACAAAAACAAAACAAAACCTTGAGTCCTGTATTATAGGAAATATGAAGTACAGCGTTTGCTTTTGATAATAACTACATGAAATAGCTTCTGGTCCGGCCTAGATTTTCAGTACAATTGCTTTTTAAGTGTAAAGGAAAATGCTTTTCTGCAGCAACATTTCCTCTACATAATAAACAAGGTGGTCCTCGTGAGGGCTTTGCAAATGCCATACCCACTCCATGTACCTATCAGAAGTTAGAGACTCCAATATTCTGGCACCTTTAATTCAGCCTCAGAGAAGTGAACATTTTTAAATGATTCTTCTCAAAACCAAAGCCAAAAATCCCTCGATGTTTTTATTATTTTTTGTTTTCCCGGAGTGCTGTAAGATCATCAGGACAAAAGGGACAAAACATGCATCACAAGTCAAGAAACTAGCTCTATGGTCAAATGTTTCTTGGTCTACCTTTTTGTTCTCTGTAAAATTTGCTGATTCTTATTCATAAAATGTATTGCATACTTGAGAAAATCAAATAAGCTTGTGGGTTATAAAGGATGTTAGAATTTTGTTTTTCCAACTACAAAATGCATTTTTTAACCAGTATTTGGTATAATGTCCATTCACTCTATGTCTTAGGCACAAAATCATGAGCAATACATAGTCTTATCTCCAATGTATTTTTATTTCAAAAGAGAAAAAGAATGTCTATATAATACATATATATTATGCATATTAGTCTGGCTTTACAGAAAAAGACAGCCAACAAGAAATGTGGGAGATATGCATGTACCACACACACACACATGAATATATGTAAAAACCAGGAAATCTGAATATGATCAATGAATCTTATACCTATCAAACTCCTGTTACAACAATTTTGTAAGATAATTCTACAGGAACTTTAGAAGTGTCAGAAAAGAGGTGAGGACAACTGAGAATGAAAGTGAGGAATTGTCCTTTCTCTCAAAGGGCCCTTTAAGGGCAGGGCACAGCAATCAAGGTCATGGGAGCTATGAACTAAAAAGCCAATTCATCCAGGAAAAGAAAAAAAAATCCTTTCTGTGGGGCAGTATGTCTCCACACCACAAGATGCATTAGAAGTAAGAACCAAATTTCTTCAGTGAGATATCACTGAAGTTAATTGTAAAATAATTTGCACTGACTATAATTTTCCCCACAAATGCCGAGTTGTTATTGTTAAGATTTAAGTAAATAAAATAAGTTTGCCAATTCAGAAGTAGACCTAAATTCTCATGTTCTCCCTTGACTGTACATTTCTGATTACCATTCATATTCAGAGTATGAACTGATAAGCCAAGAGATTAAATGACCTAGAAAATATTGACTGGTGACATGAATGTCCATACATGGCAAGAGAGAGAAATGTGCAGAGACTAAAGCATAGTTATATCATGGTTATTAATGGCCTTTACAATTATTTTATCTTATTGTAAAGATTCTGTACAGAGGGGTTACAGTTACATGAATAAGGTAATGAGTACATTTCTTGTGGAACATTGTTACCCCTTTCTTTTTTGTGCTCCCACTACCCCTTCCCTCCTTCACTCCCCCACCTCCATGCCGAAGTCAGAAAGTTTATTTCTGACATAGAGTCATGTGAGTATCGTTGCTGCAATGGGTCATCCTTTGTTTTTGTTTCAGCATTTTGTTATTCCCTTTCCCTTCCCCAAATCAGATAAATGTATATACAAGGTGGAGGGTACCAGAATCAAAGACAGTGATTGCCAGGGACAAACCAAGGGAAAAAGAAAAATGAAGTAAAATAAGAAGAAAGAACTAGATACAGTACAGTGGTGACAACAAGGTCAACAACCAAAGAAAGACACATTATATGACTGGACAAAATTATGCCAATTGAAATTAATGGTCTTTAACAGCCTCACCTCTGCTGTTTATATAAAGCAATAGAATGCTTCTTTTTTTCTTTTTTTGTTATTGGTCATAGGGCTTGAACTCTGCATCTGGGTGCTGTTCCTGAGGTCTTCAGCTCAAGGCGAGTGCTCTACCACTTGAGCCACAGCAGCACTTCCGCTTTCCTAGTGGTTAATTGGAGATAAGAGTATCAAGAACTTTCCTGCCCAAGCTGGCTTTAAGCCACCATCCCCAGATCTCAACTTCCTGAGTACCTAAGATTACAGATGTGAGCCACTAGTGCCCAGCTAATAGAATGCATTTCTAAGGCAAAGGTTCCTTATATACTAGAGCCTAAAAGAGAAGTCTAGTAGGTATTCAAACAGCCCTCTAACATTGAAAGCTTCTGGAATTAGCATTGAATTCTAATGGCTATACACTGGGAACCTCCAACTATCCTGCAGGAAGTCAGTTCTAGGAATGGTTTCATCATCTTAATTAATGAAAGGAGAGGAATGGAAAGAGGGAAAGAACAAGGAAGGGAGGGAGAGGAAATTAAGATATGAGGCAGAGAAAATAATGACAATAAACCTTAAGCATAAAATATGCTTCATTATGTATTATTTGGTAGATATTTAATGAGATGTGAATTTAATAAAGTTTGAGAATTAACTCATTTTGATAACATAACTCATGAAAATTTATTCTATGGAACTAAAATTTGAAACCTTTACTATCCAATGGAATTGAGAATTAACCTTCACATTTGTTGCACTAAGAATATGAAATTTGAGTCAGCCAAACATAAAGAAGTCACACACAACAAAGTAACCAGGCTGGTGCTTATTTCATTCTTATCAGTAAGTTACTGGAGACTGAAGATCAAAGTCCATTGTGCTTTAATTATGGAAACCTAAAAATATACTTACTAGGATAGACCAGGGAACTATTCAAGTACCTGTTCAAAGGCTTACATTAAAAGTATCTGTGTTTTCAACAGCCCAATTACTAAGTGCATAGGACCATATATAATGAAGCTAATGAAGCATACCAAAATGAACACCAAGAATTGGAAACAAGAGGTTCTATGTCCTATATGCAGTTATTTTTTGTTTTATTTTTCTGTACTCTTTGTCTTGTATATAAGTTTATCTGATCCGTGGTATGGAAGGGAATCACAGAAACAGCAGGACAAAGGATGAACTAACGCAACAATGAGACTCACTAGACATTATGTTGGAAATGAATTATAAAACTTGGGGGTGAGCAAGGAAGTAGGGAGGGGTAACTGGAAGAAAATGAGGGAGTAACAGCAGTGTTTAAAAAGAAATGTACTCATTACCTTACTTTTGTGACTATAACCCCTCTGTTCATCACCTTTACAATAAAGATATTTTAAAAAATAGTATCTGTGTTTACACTGAAATGTGATTATAGCAGAAACAAAACAATTTTAAAATACCCACAAATTTCTTATACAAAGCTTGAACAATGCTAATGAAAGTGTGAGTGTATTTCAATATTGCATTATCAATATTTACATAACATTGATCATTAAAGCATGTGGATCTGAAAAGAATATTGGTCTAAGAAGTCATCTGGCAAGTCTTCATGATCTCACCCAGAGCAGAAGCTCCTTCTCATTTTCTACCCACTCCTATCTTATGATTCTCACGTATGAGCCCCAGTAAGCTGCTTTGCATTTTTCCAGACATTTCTAGAAAGGTAAAAGTAAGTTTATTAGATTGCTTGAAAATTTTTTTCTACTATTCTTTCTCAAGTGGTTTATAGAATATTGTAACAAATGTATTTCAGCCAAGAAGAATATATTTCCTAAAATGACTCTCATTATTGCCATTGATTAAGCCATTTGTCTCCCTGTGTTTTCACAGAAAATGACTTTCCTGGCCTACTATTTTGAAGAGATTTGAGCTTCAGGAATATTCTAGTAGATATATTATAGACATAAATTTTAAGTCTAGAAAAAAATGCCAATCTTTAAAACCAATTTTTTTTCAGTCTTAATTCTCAAGTGTTGAGACCATTAATCACCTTGCAATAATTCATTATGTTAACAATGCAGTCGATATCTTAAAAATTAGAAGCACCTATATGTTCATTTTTTCCTATAGTAAGATTTCTCCATCATTCCTACCCTATTGCTACTCAAAATTGTGTATCGAGAAAATATGCCCAGGGAAAAAAAGAAACTTGTTCTAAAAAAATCTTGTTCTAAAAAAGTGATTAAAAGCTAAATTCAGTGATAATAGATTATATTCAAGGTCAGCAAGCTTTCCAACATTTGATAAATTGGTATGTTACCTTCGTAATAGCAAAACCTTGACATTTTTATATCACTTTTTAAAATAAAAATATATAATTTATCTGAGCATTGGAGGTTAAAGCCTATAATCCTAGCTGAGACCTGAGAATTGCAGCTTGAAGCCAGCCTGGGCCAGGAAAGTCTGTGAGACTCTTATCTCCACTAAAGTATTTTTTTTAAAGCCACAAGTGGAGATGTGGCTCAAGTGGTACAGCTCTGCCCTTTAGCAAAAGAAGCCCAGGCTCTGAGTTCAAGCCCCAGGACTGGAAAAAAAAATACACACACATACACATACACACACATATTTCAGTCGATTTCCATTTCTCTACCTTAGCTGTAAGGAAACAGAAAGTTCAGTTCAGTAAGTCTGCTGCTCACTGAATAACTAAATTAGCCTTTTGGAGCAAATTGGCCTTTCCTTCTAGTGATAGAGGACTGTGTTTTAGTAATTCATTAGGTTCATTGTGTATATGTTATATATTGTAACCTTTTCAAACCTTCAGGGAATTGATAGAATACAACTAAGGGGGTAGTTTTTCATTGCTGTTGTCATCGTTTCACAGATTACCAGAAGTTCATAAATACTTCAATATGCTATATAAATGCATTTAAAAATCACATTCCATCAAATAAAACAGATTTTATTTGAGCTTGCATATTTGCACATTTCAGACCTTCTGAGGGGTTTTAATCAAAGAATATCAAAGAACCTGAGAGCACAAGAACTGCTTTTATTAATATTATATTACAGCCAGGAGTTATGAAGGCCTATGAGGGTTCCAGTTACTTTCCTCCCTGTTTTTCCCTATCAGCAGGAACATCCAGAGAGAATGGCTGCTATATGCTGAGATCTGACAGGAAACCTAGGCTATGCCAGGTGCCAGGTAGGAAACTACCTAATGAAGTGTCATCATATGAAAATTTCCTAACACGTCACTTGTCCTGTCAAAGCTGAGTGATCATTGCTTTTCCTGAATATTGTACACACTTCTACCCTAACAAATGATTTTAAGCAACACAATTATGCTCTTTGCACTAGACATATTTCTTAAATCATTGAAGCATGACTGATGTTCAATAAAGGCCTAAGGCTAGCAAAAAAGCAAATTAAGTAACCTGCTACTGAACAACAAGTTAGAAGCAAGTATCTCATGCACTTTAAATTGTCTTCAGTTTTTTTTCCCTGCTGACTGAATCTAACCCCAGAAGTTTTATTTTTACTTGAAAATATGAACCATTTTGTAACTCCACAGGGCTGCTTGTTAGCAAGATGTCATATATTTTCATAGCACTTTCCTGTTTACAAAACATTTTCACCCACTGATTTGCTCACTGAAGCTTCATCATTTTAAAAGAACAGAATATAGTCACATAAAAAGGCTAGGAAGAAGTCAACAAATAGATTAAAACAGAGTTAAACCAGGGTAAGAATTTGAATATTCTTAAGGCCTTACAAACCAAGATAATACCTTTTATTATAAAGTTCTTTGAAAAGATTTTACTGGGTAACATTGGTATGGAATGCTGTTGTATAGAATAAACTGTAAGTCATTCATATAGCAACGGACAAGCGACATATGTGTAAAAGTAATAGCATGCTTAATGTATGTAACAAGGTAACTATTAGTCTTATATCATATGAAGCCCAGATATTCTGACATGATGGTAGGTTATGGAATTTATGAGTTGTTTTCTTTTTCATTACAAGATAATAATAAGATGGATTTTAGCTTAAGGAACAAAGATTAAGAAGCATCATTCAACATCTCAGGTGCAGTAAGCAACCAAAGTAGAATTTCAAACCCAGATAGTTAAGCTGTTGTGTGAAGAAATGGAAAGTCAAGCTTTATCCTATGAACAGTTTGCACCTACCAGGCATGATTTGAGATAAAAAATAAAAGAAACGAGCTAGATAAATATAACATTGACTTCATTGACTTTCTACTATTAGAAGTTTAAATTCTTAATCATTTGTTTTCAAACATCCTCTTATTAAATGCCAGTGTTCAGAGATAGATACAGAATTGTTCAATTTTATTTTCAACTCCTATCATGGGGATAACAGGGCTTCACACTTGGGCTGAGGACCAGTGCAGGAAATGGATAGCATGAAGTGGCACCTTCCAAACACATAGGAGAGTACCCATAGAAAGAGGGAGCTGGAATAATATAGGTCACTCCAGATGAGTAGGACAGAAGACAAAATGCAAGCTTTGGCGGTTTTGAGATTGGGTCCAGAGACCTAGGAAATCAGAAGACTGCTGGAAAGCTCCAGAGGCAGTGGGGAGGGGGGGGAAGAGGGGGAATATGGAAATAAAAAAGTTTGATTCATTTGGCACTAGTAGGAAATGCATGGCATAGAGTCTCATCAAGACTCAAAGGCCTTAAATTTTCAGATAGGGAGTGACAAGCAAGGAAATTGTGTGGGGAGGCATCAGGAGCAAGCCCTATAGCACATTCTAGAATATACCTCAGTGAGCCAGCATGATCAATGGCAGGGAAAATGCACTGGCTTATAATGATTCCAGAAAAGGCAGACATAGTCGCTGCACTGAGTCCTGATTTGCCCTAGAGGAAATTGCCCTAGATGACAATTTCAATCCACAATATCTACTTTCTATTTACTGCCACACAGAGGCACCAAGGAGATGCGAAAATAAAAATTTCCTCTTCAAAACAGTGAAGACATCCTTCATATCTATTTCTAAGTGGAGAAACAAACCAAAAACACTATTGTGTCAGAAAAAAATCTAAGCTCAGTGATGTTGAGTAGCATTGCCAGCAGAGCTATCTAGACAGTATGATCCTAAACAACAAGGGTATGTATATTTTTCCAGAAGCTAAGAGGAAATTAAAGGATACATAAAATTGGAGAATAAAAGGAGAGAGAAGAAAGAGTTTCAAGGACAGATTCTGAGTATCAATCTGACAGCCAGATGCTATAAAAGGTTTGCCTTGGCTACAAATGCCCAGTCAATAAAGCATTGTGTCGCCTTAGAATCTGTGAAATAAACATGGCAGAGAGGGAGCATAAATGACTAAGCTAAGGAGCAAGTAATAATTCCTACAACCAGATTTCCTGAGACACATTACATCTCTTGGTGAGAATAAATAAATTTAATATACAGAAGAACATGTATTAATTTACAAGGAGTATTAACGAGCGCTCCCTAATACATATATTGGAGAACATATGTTTATATGTTCTCTAAGACTTGTTTCCATAAGCAAAAATTCTTGGGAAAATAATAAAACTAGCCATGACCAGTATCTGAAAATATTCAACTATCTATTTTATATATGGTGTATCTCCACTGTACTAGTCCAAATAAGAGACCACTGAGCTCAGTATGAAGCTTATTCCTGGATATTTTTATCACTATTAAGAGAATTCTGTGTGCTCTGCCAAATTTCAATTGCCTGAGCAGAGAAATATCTTGGAAACAAGACTACATTCTGCAGTGAACTCTCTAAAGTCTATGCTGCAGGGCTACAGCTAGATGGAAACAAAAATCAAGTTATATGCTATCTACAATGGAAAATAAAAGTGACTGGGACATTTTGGTTTCATTTCTATAATGTATTACTCTTCTTTTACTTAGCCTTAAGACTGTTTCCTCTTAAATTATTTCAGCAGTAGTAATTTTATTAATAGTAGCTGTCATCATTTCATTGCTTATAATGTGCCAAGAATGCAGATATTAATATTAATCCAAACAATCCTTTAAGGCCCATAACTCCATTTTCAGAAAAGGAAACTGAGTCCTTGGCCAGGAAGATACAGAGCTGGAAAGTGGCAAAAATTAAATTTGAATAGAGATCTACCTAGCAACTACATCTTTAACATTAGCTTTCTAAGTGCAGCTAGGATTGCATGCTTCACTCTTCAAGAGTAGAATCCATGTGGGAAATAAAGCTAAATATATAAAGCAGAGAGAATATGTATGAATATGAAGCCACTGCAGATTCAGCAACTAATCCAGGGCATGATCAGTTAGGTTGGGTACCTTTGCAAAGTGTCATAGGATAAGGAGCAGTTTGTCAGTGGGAGATATTATCCAGCTAAGGAGAACTGTTTACTGACTGAATCTACTTTAAACATCACTGGACTGGATCACTGAATAGAATCACCAATGAGGAAGATTCTAGTTTAAATGGTCACTTTTCAAAGTAAACCCAAGGTCCCCATTATTCCCATGTTCACTCAAATTTTTAAAAACCTTCATTAAAAATCTATTCATGGGTGATGATGTATTTCTTTAAATTAAGAAGGTAAACCATCCAGGTATGGTGGTATATACCAGTCAACTAAACATTCAGGAGGCTGAGGCATGAGGACTGCTTAATTAAATTCACAAATCTATCTCAAAAACAATAAAGTATCAATCTCAAGAAACTCTGATAGAGACATTCAAGTTCCTATTAAATTATTTACTACTGGCTTTTTTATTTGGCATTCTAGCTCTTTGGGCATTAGCTCATTGTATATTTCAAAGCAGTATTCTCAAGCTCATTAGTATGAATCACAGATAGTTCACATCCACACCTTCACTTCAAATCCACTTCCTTTCTTCCCCCTAGCTGCTGAACTATAGTGTGTCAGTGAGAAAAATTAAACTGAGCAGGAACAAGTTGTTTTTCATAACACCCACTTGTTAAGGTTTAATATTTTATATTATTGATAAGATTATGTCTACCCAAATTAATTTAGCAATTTGGAAGTATCTAACATAAAATGTGATACCTAATAAAGCAATTGGACCACTCATTGTTTAACCCACTAAAGTCTTCTGATGGGTGGACACAAAAGGATGTGCAGGCAACACTGCTATAACAGTAAAAAAAATTAGAAGCAATATAAATGACCATCCATTGGGAAATAGTTAATGGTTCTCATGTAGAAGTTGAAAACAATGAGGTCAATCTATATGTACTAATATGGAAAATCTACAACACATGTTAAAAAAAACTACCAAGCTAATTAAAATATATAGTAAGACATTGTGCTATTTAATCTTGATTGTAACCTTAAATTGACAGAAATTCCTAGGAGTTTGAGTAAATCACACTTCTGAGCAGGATAGTGAGAGCATTCCTAAAGGCAATTAACTAAATTAGGGTGCAATGGGGTGGAGAAGGGGGTTAGAGGGCAGCATAATCTAATAAATTGGAGGTCCAGATGGAATAAAACCAAAAGAAGAAAGCTCACTAACACAGGCTTTCTCCTTCTCTGTTCTCCTGATACCATGATGTGAGCAACTTTGCCCATCTTTGTCTTTCATCATGATATTCTGTCTGACCAACGCCCAGAGCAACAGAGCTAGCCAACCATGGCTCAAAAGTCCAAGAGCCTATGTAAATCTTTCCTCTTTTTTCTCTTACCTATTTGTCACAGCAAAGAATAAGTCAAACATACACACCAATTATATAAAAACATCATACACATACATATTTATATACAGATCTCTAAGTATATACATACTTAGATGTAAATGTACAGGCACATACATACATGCATAGTCTGGGACCAAGGATAGTATCTAGGAGAGACTTTATGTGTCCCATTTACCTTATTGTTGTAAAATGCATTTGTATATTATTTAGTATAATAAAAGCAATGTTTTTAATTATGAAACAACAAGATATATCTTCAGAGTGTCAGAAATTAATGTAATACATTTCATTTGAACAGTAATTCGAGTTTTCTAGCCTGAAATTTTAGCAATGTTTCTTCTCTCCTTTAAAAAGAAAGATAAAACTTTCTTATTCTAATGTAGATTTAGTGTAATGGGGCTCCAAGCAAGGCTGATAAGTCAGTGGAAGAGGAGTTTCTCCTCTACCAACAGCTAAAGTGTATACCTAAAAAAATACTTTAAGACAGAAATAAATCATGAATAAACGGCACTCCCTTAAGTATTATACTAATGTGCTCCAGCACTGGCCAACAAGTAAAACCTGGATGACATTTGAAAATAGTTACCAAAAGCTTAAAATCTCTTTTATTATTGGCAGCATTATTTCATTGATTTGTTAATGATGCTAAGGACTGAATCTCCAAATGCAAATTAAGGTTTATTTAATGTTAGGATTCTCTTTTCTTTTTAAAAATCTATTTCTTTTGAAACATAGGTCCCATGGTTTCCCTTATTTGCAATAACTAGTATATGTCTGAGAAAAGCAGAAAAGGTTAGATAAGTTGATGTTAGGTGAAATGAACCCCAAGGTAAGTAGTCAAATGTTTTTTTTTTCGTTCTTGCAATTGTTTCTAACATATTTATAAGATGATTTCTTTGTTGCTTTGTATGTCCCTCCCCCACGGTATAACCCCTGCTTTCACTGCATTTGATGTTGGTATAATTTGTGGAGGGGAAGGGAAAAAACTAATCGTTTAAATAGGGATACAGGTGGATCCATTGCAACAATGACATGTACAAGTCGTTATGTTGAAAACGAACTTTACAACTTTGGTGGGGGCGGGGGGGGGGAGAAGAGAAGGTAGATAGGAAGGGATGGGTAGGGGAAACAAAAATGGAGGCAACAATGCTTGATAAGAAATGTACTCTATCTTGCCCATGCAATTGTAACCCCTCTATATGGTATTTTCACAATAAAAAAATTATTTCTTTTGTTGCCTCCTCCTTTGTTTCCCCTTCCCATCCCTTCCCATCTCCCCTCCTTCTGCTCCCCCCCACCCCTCCCCTTCTTTTCTAGCCCTGGATTTTTCCTTAGAATTTGAACAGAGAAGTGTTATTTAACATAAAGTGCCATTTTAGGAACAGCTTCTTTAACTAGTCATTAAATATAAACATAAATTTAAAATTTAAGCTGGGCACCAGTGGCTCATGCCTGTAATCCTAGCTACTCAGGAGGCTGAGATCTGAGGACTGCAGTTCAAAGCCAGCCTGGGCAGGAAAGTCCATGAGACTCACCTTTAATAACCTCTCAGAAAAGCAGAAGTGGCGTTGTGGCTCAAATGGTAGAGACCTAGCCTTGAGCTGAAGAACTGAGGGGCAGCGCCCGGGCCCCAGAGTTCAAGCCCCACGACAACAAAGATAGATAGGTAGATAGATAGATAGATAGATAGATAGATAGATAGATAGATAGATAGATAGATAGATAGATAGATAGATAGATAGATAGATGGATGGATGGATGGATGGATGGATGGATGGATGGATGGATGGATGGATGGATGGATGGATGATAGATAAAACCACACAGGCTTCCCAGTTAATAGAAAAGTTCATTGAAAATGCAGACATCACAACTCCATCCCAAGACTACTTACTGTGCTGAGGCCCAGGACATTGCATTTTGGTACACACCACTGGAGGATTCCACACACACAAGACATTTGGACTACCGAGACATTTTTGCACCTTCATTGAACTTCCATTTCTCAAAGCATGGTCTGTGACCAGCAACTGGTGAGGGCAGCTAGTGTTACAGGAACCTCAGTTATCACCCAAGAACTAAAGAAACAGAATTTGTATTTTACCAAAAATTATATACACATTGAAGTGTGAGAAGCATTACCTCAAGCTGCCCTTTTGTTATGTTCATTTTTTAATTTTAGAGACAATGGATGTACATGTTGTTAAGTATAAAAAGATAAAATGAAGTTGTTCTTTTTTATTCCACCAACCACCCAGTTTCACTCCCTAGAAATCATAAATAGGGACTTTTATTTCATCTTATTGTTATTGTTTTTCCTAATTTCCCTGATGGTTAAAAATACTGACACTCCATGTTCTAGGAATTGATATTAAAATAAGAAATCTGATCCATATTTATAAGATTATCTTTTTGTAAGCAATTCACTTTCACTGGAAGCTTTTCACATTTTCTTTTATTCTTGGAGTGGCAAATTTCCTTTAGAATTTTTCAGATTAATTTCTCCTCATTTTTTAACTATTATACTGAGAGTTTACTGTATCCTTTAAGAAAAATCAAGAATTAAATTCTTCTTAAGCCTGCCAACTTTTTCTTGTATTTTTTTCTGTGATTCCTACTGCCCCTATTCTCAGCTTTAGAACCCTGGACTGATCTTCAAAATCTGAATGAACACTGATTCTGACTGGACAGCTCCACTTTGTTTAATTTATACCTATGCCATGTCAGTGTAACTCCCAACTCTCAGGTCTCTCATGTGTTCCATTCCTTCAGTATGTTCCTTTTTTTTCGGGGGGGTCCGGTCATGGGGCCTGAACTCTGGGCCTGGGCGCTGTCCCTCAGCTCTTCAGCTCAAGGCTAGCGCTCTACCACTTGAGCCACAGCGCCACTTCTGGCTTTTTTCTTTTTGCTTATGTGGGGCTGAGGAATCGAACCCAGGGCCTCAGGCATGCAAGGCAAGCGCTCTACCACTGAGCCACCTTCCCAGCCTCGGCCTTCAGTATGTTTCTTTAGAGAGTTGAATGTACTCCCCCAAAATATTTCTATCCAGAGCTTCAGAGTAAAACTTTGTTTGGAGTAAGAGTCTTGATGTATATAATTAAAGATCTTGAAATAAGATCATTCTGAGTTTGGGTCAGTCTCTTCTTAGAATACAAATAGATATCCTACTATGCAGGGGCAGGCCATTTGAAGCTAGACAGAAATTAGATCAATGTATCTAAAAGCCAAAGTAGATTCATCTCCTATATAAATTAGCATAAATATATTTTAATTAATCCAATAAAGGAATTAACAAATTAATAAGGTAATGCTAAGTAAAAGAAAACCAGTAGAATTAACTTAAAAACTTAGCTGCCTAATCAAACTGGATAGTTTCATTATCTAATAAGAGAAATAGCAGAAGTTATAGCTTAAGTAAAAATCATACATCTTCAACTCTTATCATGTCACCTTAATATAAGATTCACTTTGCTGGATCAGATAATTCAGTTTCTTCTCTACTGCCAAGTCAATATTTATCATTTAGATTATTATGTTCAGGATACATTTTGTTAGATTTTTACAAGTACATATATTACTAACTATGCAAAAAGAACTAGATCCATTTGTCTTTTGGCTATGTAAATCCACCGAGTTTTGTGCTTGAAAATAGATTCCAGCATAGGTTAAATGAAAGAATCTGTGGGTGCTCTGAAATTTTAGTGTTTTCAATTCATAATTGGACATTTTCCAAATTGGAAAAAAAACCTTAAACAGTGATACAAATTCTTTCATTCCTGTATGACCTATGAGCCTGCAGGTCAGAAGGAAAAGAGAAGAGTATCAGCTTTGTTGAGGGTAGACATTTTAGCTGGTATTAAAGAATGAGAAAGAAATCAAGATGTAAAAGATAGAAGAAAGAGAATGCTAGGTAGAGAAAGCCAAAAAAAATTTTTTTTAAAAGTTTGGATGGAAATAGAATCTCCTCACCATGATTAAGGGCACATGTAAAGATATACCTAGTATTATACTTGACAGTGAAATACCGTATAATTTTCTCCTAAGCAAGGAAATAGACAAGGATGTCTGCACTTATTACCAAAATTTAGCATTGCATTAGCAATTCTTTCCAGAATGACAAGCAAATAATAATCATAGTAATAAAAGACATCCAAACTAAAAAGAAATCAATTTACCTCAAAATTATTTTAAGAAGGAGAATACTTAAAGGGTGCATACTTCCTAAACTTAAAACTTGTTGAAAAACTACAATAAGAAAGATAGTTTGATATGAAGAGAGACACATGGATAAATGAATTAGAATTGAGTGTCCATGAATGAGCCAGAGTATCAAGAAAATACAATAGGAAAAATCATATGATACCAGAACAACTGGATATCTACATGTAAAAGTTTGAAGTTGAAGTTTGCACCTGTAATTTCACCTTTCAGGAAGCTGAGGCATGAGGATCACATGTTTGAGGCCAGCTTCAGCTATATAGCAGGAGCCTGCTTCAAGAAAAGAGCCTAGAAATTCAACTAAAAGTTAAAAGTAGTTAAATTATCTACAAATTCTACCGATAGGTATATGTTCAAATGCAATAAAAGCATGTTAAAATAAACACAAATATTCATAGAAATGTTGTTCGTAAGAGTATAAAAGTAGACCAATTGGTAAAAGGGCCTTATGGTATGCCCATTCAATGGAATATTATATGGTAATAAAAATAAAGGAAATACTAATACATAACATATGGGAGAATCTTAAAAACAGTATGCTAATTTAAAGAAATCAGATACATAAACAGGCATAGTGGACTGGCTATTATATCCTTGTTACTCAGGAAATCCAGTTACTCAGAAAACAGAGATCATAATTAAAACAGTTTGAGGCCATCCTGGGAAAAAAATTAGAATATCAGCAAACTATCCAGGCATGGTAAATACATAACTGTAACCTGATCTATGAAGAAAGTATAAGTAGGAGAATCCTTGTCTAATGCTAGTCTCAGTAAAAGAATATGAGTGCTTGTTTGAAAAATAACTAGAAGTAAAAATTCTAGTGTGTTTTGTTTTCCTTGGTTAGAATGATTACCTAGCAAGTGAGTTCCACCCCAGTACTGCCAAAAAAAAGCCAGATAATACAAAAGACTATGTAGTGTACAGCTGAGCTTATACAGAATCTACACAGAAATAGAAAAGTCTGTACTGACAAAACACAGATTAGTGGTTGCCTGAGGTAAGGGGCAAAGAGGCAATGGAAGATAGCTGGCAACAAGAACCAAATTTCTTTTCACAGCCATAGATGACTTATATCACATATAAATTGTATCTCAAAGAAAATTTAAAAGACCCTCATTACTCAGAATCAGGAATTGAAGATATAAAAGAATACTTACACACACCCCTATTTTATGTCCCTTTAAAAAAAACAGAGAGGTCAATATTAGGTGATAGAATTTGAAGACTAGTTATAATTTTAATACATATATGTATTAAATATTAATATTTTGCAATTTTTAGAATGCAAAACTGTATGTTTATCCTCACTGACATACAGGTCATATTTCCTCCATCCTATAGACCAATAAATATAAGGGTGTTTGCTATGGTAACATTAGCATTCTAGGCAAGCATTGTAGCACTGGGCATGTACGCCCAGACCTTCTCAGTCTTTTTCAATTTGTATTTTTTTTTGTCGGTCGTGGGGCTTGAACTCTGGGCCTGAGCACTGTCCCTCAGCTCTTCAGCTCAAAGCAAGTCTACCCCTTGAGCCACTAGGCCACTTCCAGTTTTCTGAGTGGTTTATTGGAGATAAGAGTCTCATGGACTTTCCTGCCTGGGATGGCTTTGAACCGCAACCCTCAGGTCTCAGCCTCCTGAGAAGTTAGGATACAGGTGTGAGCCACTGGTGCCCTGTTAAATTTGTATTCTTAACTCATCTAATACATGTGAAGGATCTGGAAGATTCCCAATACACAAGCCTTAATTAACAACAGGAGTAGTGAATAGGAGAGTGTTTCTGATACAGGGAAGTGATACATGGTCTTTTACCTCCAAGGTAAATGTTTTCTTTACTCAAATAATGAAAACCATACATGGGTAGCTATGTTTACTACTGAGAATTTTATTTCATTTTTGTTATTTTTTACTATCTTTAAGTAGTTACACAAAGGTGTTAAACATGTCAAGTCTGTGACGATGAATCTTAGTGTCACCCTTTCATCATTCTCCCCTTCTCATAGTTATCACTGAAGTGATCAGCAGTTATACAGAGTTGAGTAGATCAGAGGATAGTGATAGTAAGCCTGCCATGACATGAATAACAATATGAATTGTCAAGGTGAGATATATTTTCTTTTTTCTTTTTTTATTGTCAAGGTGATGCATAGAAGGGTTACAGTTACATAAGTAGTAAGTACATTTCTTGTCAAACTTGTTACCCCTTCCCTCATTTTTCTCCTACTTTCCCTGTCCCCCACCCCTAAGTTGTATAGCTCATTTCCAATTTATTGTATTGTGTATGTCACTGTTGCAAAAGAGCACAAATATTAAACACAAACATCCTGTTCTGGGATGTTTGGCTTGCAATGCTAGGATATTTAGCTTAATAGTTGTTGGAAGAGGTAACAGATGCATTACAAGCACTAATTGTTCTTAGTGTGAAGCCGTTTGGATTATCCTTTGCTAATCAAATGGAAATTCTCCAAATATTTTAATAGTATTGAGAAGTACAAAAAACACAACATAATCATAAACTTAAAAAATTATGAATGTCTGAAATATCACTGACATAAATTTCCTCTGAAAGTAATGACTCTGAATTATCTTTTCTCCTCACAATCACAAAAAGAGGAAGCTTTGTCTCCAGTAAAGCAACTTCTGTTAGGTTATCTAAATATCACAAGAATTCCCTCTGAATTCTTACATGGACTTCATTAATTTAGGGTTACCTTTATTTTTAGGGTTTTTAACCCAGAAGTGGTATGTGGTGTCTGGCTATTCCTTAAATATTACATAACCCACAGAATACCAAGCCATGTTTTACATAATAATTTTCTCCATAAAATACTTTTTTAAGTTTTCATGTAGAAACTCATGTCATTGTCTTATCCACAATCCCAACTATATCTAATATTATCACTTACCAATTTATCTCACTGCTAATGACTAAAATATTTATTCTCTAATATAAACACAGATTTTCTTATATGTTTAATTATCACAACAAAGCATGTTATTTTTCCCAGGATTCTTAGAACACTAATTGAAACTAAGGAAAATAAAACCACAAAACAGTGTTAATAACGAGCTAACATTTATAAAATTTCATATATTACACTTAATGGGGAAAATAATTTGTGCTTAGAAAATTACTGTAAATTTTACTTTAATCAGAACTGGAAACTCTTCCCAAAATTTGTCCAAGTTGCAAAAACACATCAAATATAAATTAAGTACTGTGATATACCATGTCTCTAACTGTATACTATATAGGCAAAAGCCGATCCCTACAAAGAGAAGGTAAGGTTCTCAAAGCAAACAACTAAATTTTAAATTGAACTGCTAAATTTTAAAATTAAAATTTACTTTCCTACATGTAAAGGAAAGCTCATATATCTTGATGCAATGTTAGCATAAAGCTAATTACTATTATCTGGGATGCAGAAAACAAACTGGATTCATGTACAACATGCTGAAATTCCAACCAGAAAACCACTTGTAATAATTGATGATTTTTATATGGCACTCAAATTTGACACTTAACAGTGTTCATTAGTGTACTAATTCTCCTAGTAATTGGGTTTTCAGAAATTCATTCTATTTTTGCCTCTCTTTTTTAAAACATACTAGGAAATGAAATATATATACACAATATAAATAATCAAAAACATGTTTATATATTTATATGTAAATTCAATATAAATCATCAAAAATAAATATAACACATATATACATTCAATATAAATCAAAAATGTGCTCAACCACAGAAAATGTCAACTTTTCTCCTATATATTATTTCTCGGTCTAGTGGATACTGTATTGATAATTCCACAGTCCCCAGGATTAATTCTCACTGGTGTACCACTGAGGACCATTTTGTCAGACAGAGTCATGTAGTCCTCACAGGACTACTGAGTTGATTGATTAGATTTGGACATGGAGAGCCCGACTGTAGCTGGTACTCAGTACACAATGATTTATTTCATCTTCCTTTAGTGAAAATAAGCAGAATGTAATCAAAGAAGGGGGGCATAAAGGGACTATGTGAGAAAAGAAGATATTCCTTGTCTCTTAAATTCCCATCTTCTCAATACATCACATATGCCCCATACATTCTCCACCTTTTTGAGTTATGACCCAAATAGATGCTCTTTGTCCAGTTGAAGGGTAGCCCCACTCTCTTTTCTCCCAGAAAATATAGCCCATTCTGTGTACTGATGGACAAAACACTGGAGGTTTATAAACAATCAGTATACTTTATCCACAGCATATGTCATGGGGTCTGTGATGCAAACATAGGTATATAGATTAGAACAGACAGTATTGATGGAAAACATCCTTAATTAGCCAGGATTCCACAAGCCCTTCCTCCCAGTTTCTTATTCCTATTGAAGAGAGAACTTTAATATACCATTGATGCCCTTGATGATATTTTTTGATACTTGTCTTAATTCTTTACCACAGGCAGCAACTTAAACGGAGCTGTGGTGTCAGTGCTTTCTCTTGTAATCAGTACTTGCTTTATAGCATCCCAGGAGCAGTCTGGTGAACCACCTGAAGCCAGGTTTGACACAATAGGCAACACACTGAACAGATCAAGAAAGCAATTGTGGCTGAGTGCTAGTGGCACATGCATACCCCTAACCCTAGCTATTCAGGAAGCTGAGAGCTGAGAATTGCAGTTTGAAGCCAACCTGAGAAGGAAAGTCCATGAAACTCTTATCTCTAATTAACACCAAAAAACAAAAAGAAATAAAGAAAAAGAAAAGGCTAGAAGTGGAGCTGTTGCTCAAGTGGTAGAGAACTAGCCTTGAGCAAAAAAACTTAGACAACCAATAGTGATATACACAAGACAATATGTTGGAAATGTTCTGAACAACTTAAGGGAGGGGATATGGGGGGGAGGGAAAGTAGGAGAAAAATGAGGGAAGGAGTGACAAGTTTGACAACTCATTACCTTACTTATGTAACTGTATCCCCTCTGTACATCACCTTGGAAAGAAAAAAAGGAAAAAAAGAAGCTGATGAGACAACATCGAGGCTCTAATTCAAGCCCAGGACTAACACCCAGAAGCAATTGTGGCATCTGCAGCAAGAAGCTACATAATCATGGTATTGTGGTCTTTTTGCTAGACATCAACTTGACTGACCCCTAGACAACATTCTAGTCTTAACAAAAACACAAAAATCTTTTATAGCCTTCCTATCCTTTGCTACTAGAGTATCATGACAAGATGAACAAAGTTCATTACTGGGACTAATAAGTAAACAATAGTAGATTAAGACAATCCATATCAACTTCAGAGATGATACCAAGTTTCATCTTTAAAAATAGTTCACTATCAATATTATGATTTTTCTATTTTCAAATAAGGCATTATCAAGCCAAAATAAGGCAGTTACTTTATGGTTGGTCATACTTGTATATTATCTGCCTTATTTAATATAATCTCATTTCTTTTACAGGAAATTGAAAGAATAGAATTCAATCATATTTCTTTTTTAAGGCATGGCTGATAATAAGAAAGAGAAACACATACAGATCACTGAAGAGAAAAATTTACATGGCTGAAAATGATACTGCATATTTTCATAGAAAGGTAAAATCCAGCCAAACCCCTGGGAACTGTGTTAGGGGGATGCCTCCCACTGGCTTTTTTCCCACATATTTCTCCATACAAAATAATTTCCCCTCTGTACACCATCTTTACAGAGAAATTTAAATATAAAAAAAATCCTCTGATCTTCCTGGAGTGTGGCCTCCTCTGCCCCTCGTCTCTTTGGTCTACTTGCCATGTCAGCCGCTGTGACCCCATTTTCACATGGCTTTGTAGTTTTGTTCCTGCCAGTGACACTGTTGTCTATTATAACCTTTAATTTTCAACAGAATATTTATTTGCCTTGTATCATTTGGCATGAATGAGCTTCCTCTGACTAAGATGGTCTGAGAGAAAAGGGGAACATTCAGAGAGGCCAGTTGGCAGTTTAATCTGACACTTCAGACTTTTTGTACAACATGATATATAGGAAATAAAAAGTAGATTGAAAAATTGCTTAAGAGGTAACATCAATGATAGAATTTTGAAATAGATCAATTTCCTAGCCCTTTCCCTCTTCCCTCTTGAGAGAATGTAAATTAGTGAATGGGAGATCATAATGTTCTGATCTAGAAAACAATAACCAGTTTTTCTGGCAGAAAGGAGAATCCCTGGAGTACAATTTTAGCTAATGTTGGCTTTTTAAAAAACAACAACCACAAAACCTCAGCCATCGTAAGTCCCTCTGCTTTTATCTCTTCATTTTTTTCTGCCTGAAATATAGATGTAATATTGGAGATCAATCAGCTACCTTTTAACCATGAAAGACCACAATGCAAAGGTAACAGATATGTTGGGCATAAGCTCTGAAATCCTCCACCTTTTCTCCAAACTTCCAGTTAAAAAATTCTAATAAAACCTTCAAGCCACTGGTATGACGAGCAAGTTTTCTGTTAAGTAGAGAAAATAATTCCTAACCAGTTCATGTTTCCTCTTAATCATATGCTCATTAGAAGAGAGAGCAGGCCTCAATCAGAACAAACTCCCAGGGTCTTCTCCTAAAAGAATGAAACTTTTTAAAAAGTTTCACCACATAGGTTGGGGATTTAGCTCAGTTGGGAAGAGTGCTTGTCTAAGCAAGTGCAAGGTCCTCAATTTAATCCTCAGCACAGCAAAACAAACAAACATGTTTTACTTCTTTAATTTCCAATTGCAAGCTAGGTTCTCTATCACCTTTCCTTCAGATTTGGTCTTACATTGGGCTTTTCCTTGGAATTCAATGTGAACACTCTGTTGATTTAATTGTACTTCAAAAGACTCAGATATTATAAAGAAAAATGGAAAGCACAACTTCTGTCCCAGGGCAGTATAACCAAGTCTGGTTTGTAATAATATTACTTCAGATTTCACTTCTTTATCTCATTCTTCAGCCAATCTCTCTTCTCCAGTGATTGCTCGCAAGAATGATTCAAAGATATTTTGAAAAATACTTAAGACAGGCAACAGGGCTAACCCACTGAAAAGTTGTGGCCAACCTTCCTCTGAATCTATGGCAAGAGTATTTGAGTGTATGAGTCTTCACAGCAATTCAGTCAACAACTGTCATATTCACTCCCCAAATTTAAATCACTTCTTGCTTATGAGATTTACTTTTAAATAAGGAAGACACTGTATATGATTTCCTCAAAATTTTCATTATCATGGTCTTTATACACTTTTAATACCTTCCCCCAAATAATGTTATCTACCTGAAGGGAAGACGTGTTGGAACAAATATTTGCTTAATGTATTTCTTGATTTGATAAGCCAAAAGATTAGTTTCTTTGGTTAAACTGAAAGACATCACAAATAAATTAATTCTTGGATCTTGTGACATCTACTATAAACATTTTCTCATAATAATTTGAGAACTTATAAAAATAGATTTCCTTTATCCTGTGAGAAAAAAATATATACACTAAATAGTCATGACACTGTAAATGCCCTTGTGTCAATGTTCTTTCTATTCAGAGATGATTTTATTGGCACAATTAGAGACATTAGCAGTGTTGCCAATGATTCTTGCTATGATAAATCCATAGGAAACCTGGGCTTTGGTCCAAGGAATTGGAGCTGGAAAAACCCATCAGCGGCCTTTCTAGAAAATTATGAATAAATTATTCTATCCCATATTTTTTCTCTCATAGCTATCCAGAATGAGAATATTCTCTTGCTATACCTTTTTTTATACAATATGCAACTGGCATTTCTCCAGCTCAGAGAGAATGTGGTTCCCAAACCTGATAGGCACCTGCTAAGTTGACCCCATTGGTATGCCTATATGAGTTTCTCCTGAGGTTTGCAAAGGGAATTCTACCAGATGTCAAATGAATGCAATGCTACAACACTCCCAGAAGCAGTCACACACAAGGTCACACACAAGTGAAAGGGCCTAATTATAAACCCTTGTTATAAAATGCTGTCATATCACAGTGAAAAATTACAGAGGTACCTTGGGTTGATGGGTTATCTGGCAGCAACAAACATATACTTATTGCGTTTTCCACTAAACTGTGCAACTGTCCCCTTCTGACTTGTATGCCATGTTCTTCAAAGACTTCATGTCCAAATTACTGTCATTAGTAAAGTATGAGTTGCAGTCAGTGTCATCTCTCCAGAGGCTGTCTCTGGGGACAAGAATGACTAAATAAAAAGAGGGCTTCAGCATCTCACAGTATTCTTATCAACTACCAAAAGTATATATGACTCTAGCAATGCATAAGGGCATAAACTGCGCTAGGGAAACTCACAGTTGAAGATACATCCTGTGTGAGACCACAGATGTGCTATTTGCAAACTTTAAAAATACTTATTAATCATACATTCTAGTACAATCATATTTCCTAGTATTGTTTCCAAATATTCCTCACATATACTCTAAATAGTTTCTTTCCTGGAATTTAACTTTAACACTACTTTTACATTTGTTCGTGACTTTTCCTTCATCAGAATTTTAAAGATTTTTTCTTCCCCTAGAGGATGTCAAAAATTATCATTCTAAATTTAGAAGGGTAATGGAAGAAGTAAAACTCCTTACTAAAGCATTTTATATAATTTAACTAAAGTTCGGTCAGAACAACAAATAGAATTTGGGAGTTCTACATTCTACCCACAGATACTTATTTTTATTCCAAAAATGATGTGGGGAGGCTGGCTTTGTCCTCTATTGTTTTCCCTCTGACTACAGAATGTAAGGCCAAATTTCTAATAATAAATTGCCATAACATCAGATAGTCTATGATGTGATTAACCTACTGTGATTAATGGGGATACTGGGTCATGAGCTGGGAAGTTCAAATGAGCTGAACAAGTTCTGATGCTTGATAATAACACACTAGACAAAAATTAATTAGGGAAACCTCCAAAAGCACTTACTGGTATGCCAGGTTTAGTGATAAAACATTGCATTACCCACTCTCAGTGAAGTGGTTTTGTCAGGTAAATTTTAGGTATGATAATGTACTTGAAGTTCCAAAACACATGGGGGTGAAACCAAGCTTGTCACTGAATAGCACCATAAAGGAAAGAATATCAGGACTTTGAACTGCCTAATCTTGGATTTGATTCCCAGCTCTCCAGCTTCTTTTATAATGCAAGGAATTCAGGTAGTGCACAAGAGGCTTGACATATTACTCAAACTTGTTAGAGAGACCTGGAGAGTAAGAGCAAGAATCAGAGCCTTCAAGGTACACCGTGCTAAGCCATAGGCAAGGGACTACTCTGATATGGAAGAAACAAGAATTGTAAGGAGTTTCTAGTCCCTAAAATAAGTTACACTTGGCGTAGATAGAAATGAGAGAACTGGGATAGAAAGAGCTAGAATTAAGAAGACGGAGTATGTAATTAAAGAGATTGAAAGGTTACATTTATGGAGGAAAAATTTTGGTGTCTCCCCAATAAAACTTCATATGTTTCAGAAACATAACAAAGTAGGGAAGGAAGTAGAAAATGAGACAGAGAACAAGACAGGGAATGCAGGAGGAACTGGAGTTATTTGATCATGTGTTTTCCCCTTAATTTCTTTTCTGTAATATTCCCAAAGTATGTAATGCTTCAGTAGATAGTCTATGATGTCATTTTAGGTGAGTACAATGTATTAAAAACCATGACATCATATAGTAACAAGGTTTTCTGTTTGAAATGTTCTACTATCAAGAAGAAAAGTCTTATAGTCATTGACATCTCTCCATTTCTGTGTAACTGGAGATAGGTACTTCGGTGACACTCAAGTTTCCAGGCAATACCATCTAGTTCAAACAATACTTTGTGTACTTTTCATATTGTTTCCTTTTATAGTATTATCTATTTTGTAAAGTAATATTTATTTTTCTAAACAGTAGTAATATAAACTCTCCTCTCTTTTCCCACAAGACTGATCTGATTTAAAAGAAAAATGTGGTAAATATTAAATGTTATACATATATATGGCAAGAATCAGATAATAATATTCAACTGAGTTACATGACTCTCTTCTAATTGCCTTTGATGCCATATGTGGTCTTTAGGTCCCATTAGCATTCAGTGGAGACAGACAAGACCTAGTTCAGCTGTCTGCTTTGCCTAGGCTTCTCAGCACCCTCTCTTAGTACACTGGACAGATAGATCACAGGTCTAGAAGCCACAGCTTCCCCACCAACAGCTTCAGCAAGCTAAAGCAACAGTCAATCAAACAAACCAAAACCCACTCTTCTATTTCTTGGTGAGCAATTTAAATGCAAATGCGAAAAAAACCCATACTTTCCCAAAATCTACCATAAGATTTTTTATTCTTAACTCTCCCCTATTTATCTATCCACTTGATTTTCTACTTTTAGGCTAATTTAGAAGTACTAAATTGCTAAGTTACTGAATTAATCTGGCCAAAAATGTACAAGATTATAAAATTCAAAGTGAAAAATCAGCTAGAGCCTGGTGCTGGTGGTCATGCCTGTAATCCTGGCTACTCAGGAAGCTGACATCTAAGGATCACAGTTCAAGGCTGTCCTGGGCCAAGAACATTCAGAGAGACTCTTAAGTCTAATAACTATAACAAGCTAGAAGTAGAGCTGTAGCTCAAGGGGTAGAGCACTAGTCTTAAGCAAAAGAGCTCAGGGACAGTGCCCAGACCTCAAGTTCAAGCCCCAGTATGACCACACACACAAAAAAAAGTCTGCTAGAAATCCTTTGTATTAAGTATCATAAATTCTTTTGGATGGTCATTATTTTAACTCCATAATATTCAACTGATAGACCTCAAAAGGAATTCAGAAACAGCCTATTAGATGTACATTAGAGGCCCAAACTTCAAGAACTAATTTGCAAAAGTAGAATGAGCTGTTAACAAATGGCATTTAATTTCAGACTTTCAAAACTAGGAATAAGGACAGGACTTGGCGCCAAGGTTGCCCAAACAACAGCTAGTAGCACATGTTATTCAATAGTCAGTAAAAATACCGACTGTAAAGAAGAAAGGAAATCAACTGTTTTCTGTTTAATAGGGCATAGACTAAGTGCCACAATACATCACTTAAATGAATAATAATAAAAGCGCACATTCAGTAATAAAAATGGATCATGATCTTTGTCATTTCTAAAAAAGGGTTATTTAATCTGCAATCCTCTAGAAACATATAGAAACATTGAGCATAATTTAAAAGGAAGAGAAAAATTATGTTGAATTCTTTATCATTTACTTTTCATTTATCATTTTCACCATCATTGGACATTTCATTCTAATAATTTACTTTACCTGATTATTTTGCTTCCCCTTCTTTCTTTAATGTAATTAGCTGTTAGCCACTGTCCAATTAAGATTGTTTTCTATTGGCTTTTAATAATTTCTGAATTATTTAGACCAGTCTTAAAGCTGAGAGTGAACTAGGAAAAAAGCAAAATGTCCTCAGGCCACCCTCAGAAGCCAGAACAACACTTTCCTTAATGTCTCAGAGCACAAGGATACCTAGTGTCACAGACAGTTAAACTCCAGAATCATGAGAATATTTTTCTATTTAAAATCAATCATAATGTCAAAATGTTCTCTATATAAAGTTATTTGCTTTACATGGATGTCCTTATTTAATACAATAATTTATAAAAATATATTTTTAGTTTCTGGGAAAGTGACATGTAAATAAAGAACTATTACCATAACATATCCTTTAATGATCTAGGAAGACAGTAAATAGCAAGCTGAGTGATTCACAGATGGCACTAAATTGAGAAGTGTTGCAGACATCTCTAAAGGCAAGGAAAATATACAGAAAGGACCTAGCACACTTTAAATAAGACCTAAGCCTTTTTAATTATAGTGACATTAATTGTGAGGGATGACATTTTTAATGTGACAAAATATATGTCTAGCATAGATCCAATATTTTGCATGTTAAATCATGTCAATCAGAATTGTTTCAATTCTTTTTAATGCAATTTTTTGTTGGTCATGAGGCTTTGAACTCATGGCCTGGGCTCTGAGCTCTTTGAGCCACAGCTCCACTTTCTTTGATTCTTGAAAAATCAGCTAACATGCTAACAAACTTTGAAAAGGGAGTAGTAGTTGCATAAATATGAAGCTTATTATAAAGCAGAGGAAATCATAATAATTTCACTTAAAAGTGCTAATGAGAATTTCAAGTTTGACTATTTATAACTTGGAAAAAGTTATACAAAGTTCCATGTACCAAGTAAACCTACTTCATCCTGAGCAGGTTTCTAAGCTTATATTTGTTTCCCTTTGGGGAAAAGCCTTTCTGTTGAGGCTTTTCTGTCTGGACCAAACAGAAACAATGCCTTATGGGACCAAAGCATGAAGTTCTAGTCTGTGTGAATTTGTCCTCTGCATCCCAATGGTATGCCTAATGGGACACCTATAAGACATGTGTTAGAAATATCATCACTGTGACAATGATAACAGGATAAAGTAGAAACTGGAATCACAACCACCATGCTTTTATCTTCTGTACTTGTAACCTGTACCTTTAGAAAATCTGCATTTATTCTTAATCTCAAAACATATTTACTCTTCCTTGTCTTCTCTAACTGTTATTATTCAGACCATGACTGCTAGGCATAAGGTCTTGGTAAACTCAGTATAAGCTATTTCTTTTATTTTCTGTAACCAGGAACTAAACATTCATATGTTTTACTCAATCAACTTCTCTAGTCATTGAAGGACACATGATATCTTGCTGTTCTTGATTAGAGAAGGTGCCATTGAACTTTAACCATTCCAAGGAAGTTATTTACACCAAAGAAAGATTGTTTTACTGTAAACAAAAAGAACAATTCTTTGGTGTATCAGCCGGGGTTAATGTCTGTAACCTAGTTCTGAAAGTGGGTCTAAATCTAGAAAGTGGAAATAAATTGATGAAACATTATTGTTCCTTTTTCTCTGTCAAGAAAATAAATAGAAGACAGAAAATAAATAGACTGCAGTTCATTAGCCCAGTTCTAGCATGGCATCTTCACAGAAAGCTCTATAGACCAAATTGTGACCACACTGCAGCTCATTGCCTAGTTACAAGCGACTGGAAAATAAAGCCTTTATTCCAGGCACCTTTATGTCAGATAAAAATCAGGGGGTCCGTTATATCTGTTACTGAATAAGAAAAAAGTAGACTATGAGAGACAACAGCAGTCCCCTGCTTCAGTTAAAGGTCTTATTTTAACATTTAAAGCTTGCTAACTTAAAAAAATTCTTTTATCATTAGTTCTTAGTTAATAAAAAAAAGTATTCTCTTCTCTTTATTCAATATAATTCCTCAAAATTCAACATCTCCATAAAATTTCCTATCCCCTCTCCCAACCTTTAAAGATTGCCACTCATGGTTTTCTGGTTTTTTTTTTCATTTCAGAGATTTTTTTATTCTATCTCATAATGTAAAATTTTTATGAAATTGTAAGAAGTAAACTTTAAGGTGCCCCTTTTGTTCATTAAATCCAAATTTTAGATTAAGTTAAAATAATCACGTTGATAAGGAATATTTTAAGCAATTTGGTCACATTAAATTGCATATATCATTTCACATCTTAAACATAGTTAAAATTCATGCATTATATATCATATAGAACATCACTGCCAATGAATGATATTTCTAACATTGTTTAGTCCAAATTTTCCAGGGAAACAGAATAAACACTATGTATACACTTCTCAGCTATGATGAGTTATATACTGATCAGTATTTTGTGAAGTTCAAAATACTGTAAGTCCAGAATCCATCAAATGTCTTGAACCTTTCATCATCAAAGCCCACTGGAAAGCCTAAGTTGTTAACCCTCACTATCTTATGACTGACCAGTAGCTGGCTCTCTGACCCTGTCAGCATCATGAGAAAGTAGCTTATCACAAGTTAGAGAAAAGATCAAAATTTGAAATATGGTTTTTACTGAATATGTATCATCTTTGTACCAACTTAAAGCTGAAAAATGATAAGTTGAACCACTGTTAATCAGGAACTACTTGAAAAAAATGTATGTATAAAGAGATTTATCACAATGGGATCATTCAAATAAAGAGAATGGCAAATCCAAAACATATAGTGTGGGCAGGCAGGCTGGAAACCTAGGAGATCCAATAGTTCTGACAAATTCCAAAAGAAGGTCCTCTGGAAAATTTGTTCAACTCAGACCTCTAAATATTAGAATGAGGCCCACTTATATTATAGAGAACAATCTACTTACTTCAAGTTCACTAGTCTCATGAAAAAAAATATCTCCAAGTTGATACACAGATGAACCATCACATCCTCTTGAAGAACCAAATACATTTGCTTAAGAGTAGCTTGTGGTTGAGGACACTAATAATTGTTAGCCATTATTTAAGTTTTAATAATAATCCCTTAAATCTCTTCTGTATATTTGCAAATATTACTGAAACAATAAAAAATATAAATTCTGAAAATGTTAACTAATGAGGAGACATAAATAGAAAGAAATCAAACAATGATACCCAGGATTTTTCCTTGGGTGTAACAGAATGATTGTTGTTTCTTTGAAATGAACTTCACCCTGAATCTAAAGTCTCTAAGCTATGTCCTTACCCCAGATCTGTTTATCTGTGAATTTCTTTTTAAGAAGTCATAGCAAACAAACACAATTAGCTCGAGTAAAAACATCTTTTTCTTATGCTGTTATTTTCCTAGTAAACAATGAGGCTGAAAACGGTTTCTAAGACAGGTACCTAAATAACGGGAAACACCATACCAACTATGGGAAATTTAGCTGAGGAAACTCTGGCCCTTAGCAACATGGGAAGTAGCATGGCCCTGGGGAAGCAGGCAGCAGCTACCATGAAGGACACATCATGGAATTTCATTCTACAGCCGCAGTGGGCCCAGAGTATCTGAGTGCTCCAAGGCCTTGGGGATGTGAGCTATTACTTCTCCTAAACAAGTTTCCACATTGAGCAGTAGCTCCTTATGATACCACAGGGATGGGAATCAGTCTCTCAGACATCTACTTTCCTCTGCCAGGAAAAACAAAACAAAACAAAACTCAAACAAGGCATTGCCTGATCAGTATCTACAAGGATAGTTAGATTCAACTATCACCAACTTCAACTTCACCATGTGAAACTGAAACATACGTCCTCAACCCAATTTCTCTGCATTTAAACAACTGCCATGAAAGCAATCAACAGAGTCTGTGAACCAAATCAGTAAAACTTTAGGTACAAGCAGGTGAGCCTATTAGAAGGAACACATCGTGCTCTACTTCTGATAGAGAACAATGAGATACATGCTTTTCTTTTCTTATCCTTCAGCCAGCATTACTTTTTCTCAATTCAGAAAAAGTATGCCCCTTTACAGGAAAGAAAGAAGGAACATCTGTGTGTTTACATGTAATTAACAAAAACATAGACAATTTCCAAGCAATGTTATAGTATAGCTTGTTGGAGTTTTCCCCGCTGAAAGAAGATGCTACCAGCTATACAATTTTTTTTGCACATACACGTGCACAGTCTCTCTCTCTCTCTCTCTCTCTCTCTCTCTCTCTCTCTCTCTCTCTCTCTCTCTCTCTCTCTCTCTCTCTCTCTCTCTCTCTCACACACACACACACACACACACACACACACACACACACACACACAAAATCCCTATGTCTCACAGCTCAAAAACACTAAAAATCCATACTGGATCAAAGACAAAAGGCATCTTTTCACAGATGCCCTTATAATTCAGAATATACAAGTTCTTAGCTGGGCATAATGACTCACACATGTTATCCCAGGTACTCAAAAGACAAAGATTGGTAGGATTGTAGTCAGAGACCAGCCTAGGTAAAAAGATGTATTGTTGCAAGCCTATCTCAACCAACAAAAAGGGCATGAAAACTTGTCATCTCAGCTATGTGGAAAGTATAAATAGGAGGACTAAAAGTTCAGGATAGATCAAGCAGAAAAAAACAAGACCTTATTCAAAAAATAATATTTAAAAATGTCTTGATGGGTAGAGCACCTGCCCAGCAAGTATAAGACCCTGAGTAAAAGAAACTAGTAGGAAAAAAAGGATTGACTTCTTCATTCCCTGAATTACCCAGTTCTCTGAATTTGGGTAAATATAAGCTCATAGTCTTAAAATTAGAATGATGCCTAACTCACATGCATGTGGTAAGGATTAAACAAAGTCTCTTCAATAGCCTAGCATATAATGTCTAACACATAATGTGACCCAGTTGAAAACATGTCTCTTTTCACTACACTATGCAACAAGGTTCCTGGCTCCATTAAAAACTCTGAACATCACCGTATACACTAAGGAGAAACAAGTAAGAGTGTTTTAAGTTAAATTACAGAATGGCATCATCTGCTGTATATTTTATTTAAATATCCATTTTAAAGGCAAACCCGACAGATTAGGATGAATGAGGAAACCTAACATCATGTACAATGCCAAGTTATCTTGAATGATACACACAAATTCTTCCTATTCAAGACCTTCAGAAATGGCTTAGGAATCTGTGCCTTCCCATGATGCTCTTAAACAACACCTAAAAATGGAGGAATATGACCCATGCCGGCTACCCTATCCCAATTGGGACACCTGTGGTGGTGACTTCTGTTGCCTCCAGGGCCTCCTTGAAGACTGAGTCCATTATTCCCTGAGATTTTTCTGGATGTTATACCCTTTTCATTTATTCTGTCTTTGGAACCAGCTATTCTGAGCAAATTCCCTACTAAACCCCATGCTCACAGAGATGAATCCTTCTCTGAATCCATTCTAAAATACACATTCATTCTGAGATGAAACCTGGGTAACACAGGTGGCTCCTCACTCAAGTTGTGGCAAGAAAAATCCATAGGTACATCATTATAAGGCTGACTGTCCTCACTCATGGGTAATAAAAATCTAACTGAACCAACCTGTACCAAGTGGTAACCCCTTCAATGCACATGACAACTTCTTAAAAAGTGAATAGTATGAGTTTCAGACTCAGTCCATCTCCAGAATATATGCTCTTAACTCTAAGCCAGACATTCTACACTGAGAAAGTTATGCTAACTACAGTTGGCAAGAAGATGGAAAATAGAAACTTTAATAGCTGCAGCCATCTAGTATTTAAAAAGCCAAATGCTTCTTAACTATAGTATTTCATCCACAATTTAAACTTTCTTTTAATAGGGAATCATGGTAAAGTTACAACCTGAAATTTCACCACATTAATTACATATCTAAGAGTATGATTTCTTTTCTCTTCATCTACATAACCCTCATTATTCAAATGACTTTTTAATTTTTATCTTTACACATATGTGCCCCTTAACTTATCTGACCAGATTAAAGGAGAACGTTACTTCATCTTTATTCTGAATTAGTGTTGAAAATGTAAATATACAATTTAATTTTCTTATAAAGTATCATATATCCTTTGACAACATCTTACATTCAGGGTCAGAAGATTTAATTACTGTCAAAATGACATGAATCAAATGTCTCTTGGCAAAGTTATGTATTCTATTCATCAGTGACATGTTAAGGAGAAAATTTCTTTATGAAATATATGGTAAAATGTTGTGTAATGATGAATCCAGATGCACCACAAACATCCATCATTTCAAACATCTGAACTGCCATCATTTCACATTACTTTGGAAGTAACTGACAGTTTCATGGTGCAAAGATACATGGCAGGTGTCAACAGCATACCAAGTGTTTATATTAGGTAAGTAAGTTATCTGTAGTTCAAAACTCCATAGCTGATCACAATGAAAAGTAGGTGGATGTAATCTCAGTCAGTTCTGTTTATATATTCATCATAATGACACATTAATTTTTCTTTTAATAAGAGCATTTTCTTTTTCCTGAAGTGGAAAATTAGCATGAGTTTATTTTTTATTTTATTGTAAAGATGCTGTACAGAGGGGTTACAGTTACTGAGTACATTTCTTATAGAACACTGTTACCCACTCCTTTGTTTTTCTCCCACTATCCCTTCCCTCTCCTCCCTCCTCCCCCTCTCCTCCAAAATTGTAAAGTGTCTTGTGAGTACCATTGTTGCAATGGTAATCCTTTGTCCTTGTTTCAGCATTTTGCATTCCCCTTCCCTTCCACAAATCAGATACACACACACAACACACACACACACACACACACACACACACACACACACACACACACACACACACACACACACACACACAGGGTATCAGAATCAAAGACAGGGATTGCCAAGGATAAACCAATGGAAAAAGAAAAATGAAATAAAATAAGAAAGAATTGCCCAACACAACTGGATAAAAACCTCAAAGATAGAAGAGTGCCAGGAGCGACTGCTTTACTTCTGTAATTATAGCAACACTCAGGAGACTGGGATTGGAGGGTCATGGTTTGAAATCAGTTGGGGTAGAAACATCCATGAGATTTTTATCTTCAACTAGCTGGTGAAAATTTGGAATTGGAAGTGTGGCTCAAGTGATAAAGTGACAGTTTTGAACAAAAAAGCCAAATGAGAGCCTGAGTTCAAGCCCTACTACCAGTGCACACACGTGCATACATACATACATACACACACATACACAATTTTTTAAAGCTCCACAAATGACTACTTTATAGGAAAAGAACCTTAAATGGGATAGTACGTTAGTGGTACCCTCTAGGGACATTAGCTACAAGCCTGACTGCCTTTATACCACCCTAAGTTACATGTCTTCTTCCCAAACACCTAAATTCAGATGCTTAGGGACATGTACACAAATTTCTGTCTTCTCAATTGACAAAGGATGGCATTACTTCTTTTGACTTCTTCTGTGCTATGTATAAATGACAAAATGCCTCAGAACATGTTCTTGAATGGTAGAGAATAGATTCAAAGGGTTTTGCTGGAAATAGAATAGAAACTAAACCAGTCAATTACTGAGCCTGTTTTAGCTTGAAAGAAGAAAATTTTCTTCATTTTTCAGATAAGTGTGCAAAAAATAGCTCATACGTATCTTATACCAGTAGCTTAATGAGCTCTTACATGATAAAAATTTCCTCTGTATTCTCTATGGACACAGCTTATTATTAATAACACCTGACAGCCTATTTATTGGCTACTATTTTAAAAGCTTATTCTAAAAATATGGCAGTTAACAGATTATTCATTACCTCTAATCATACCTGGTATAGGTAGAGAGGTTGGAATAATTCAGCTGATTTGGGTCTAAACTTTCCTAATATGTTGGACATCTCCCAACTCCAAAGTAGTGACAGCTTCTGATCCAGACTGTGAGAGCATACAAGGAACTTGGAGTTACCAGAGATTCAGTTAACAATTACAGACAACCTTCTGCAACTAGGACCAAATGAATAATAGAAAAGCTTAAAAAACAAAAATGTATGTATACACGCGTGCATATGTGCATATGTGTGTATAGTCCTATATTACTAGTTAGCTCTTAAACTTCCATAGAGGTAAACTCTCCAACTTGAAGTGAGAAAGAAAACTTTCCCTTCTATTTCCACTTTAGATTTGATGAAAAGTGGGTATGTTTGCTACTGCTTTCTCATTCTTCCTTGGGATCTCATCTGTCTCCTCTGAATCTTCTTGATCTGTTCCTAGGATTTTTGTTTTGTTTTGTTTTTACTTTGTGTCTATTAGCATTTTCCTCAATATGAGCACTCTCTCAATCCAAATCTGGACACTAATTTAGTGTCTTCATCTCCCTTCCTCTCTCTTCCCTCTCATTCACCACTCCAGACTGCCCATCATCTAGACTCTAGGCATAATTATTATTAGTGTACTTGCTCCTATTATTGTTTTGAGAAATTCATGTTGCTTTCCAAATAAAATATCATAGCCAATATCATTTTTAAGAATTAAAAAAATGAATGAGAACAACCCCTCCACTTTGTTACCTTGTCCTTAACTTGGATGTGCATTCCAGTGCACCAAAGCAACATCAAAGAGTGTTTTGTAGGGCATCAAATTAGCATGGAGTATTGATGAATGGCATATTTAGACTTTTTTGTTAACTGAAACAAATTCCAGTTGGAAGCCTTGTGTTCATAGTAAATACTGTCTGCAATTGTTCTCCATATTAATAAATCCCATCCTTATCACAACCACTCACTCCCTTTTAAAACATTTATTTCTTCAACTTGGCAATTATGTAGGATTCCTTTCACTATTGTCCACAGAGAATTTTGTCAAGTTTTATGCATTTGGGATTTTTTTCTATTGAACTATTTACTGTGAAGTAAACATTCAGCTTTTCAAATATTCTAAATGCCCACCAAATCTAACAGTCTCCTTTAATATAGCAGTCTTTAAACTATTCTGGTATTAAAACAACTAAGAAAAATAATAATTGCATGTCATTTTCATATGAAGTCAAAAAGAAACATATTATGAGGCAATTGACAAAACACTTACAAAAGTTCAGACACAAGGCAGACTACAAAATACAATGGAATTTGAGGCCACTCAAAACAAGAAATACATGTAGAAGAGAGAATGGTCTGTATATTTTATATATATATATATATATATATATATATATATATATATATATATGGTACTATGATAAGTACATTTGCAGCTACTCCTATTTCCCAAGAGTTTAAGTTGAGTAAAATAAAAATACCAAGACAGCATTTGGACTACATAGATTTTTTTAAGTTGCTGTTATAATGTTTCAAGCAAAAGACTAAAAAAAGAGAGGTTTCTAGTAAGTTAATCATAGATAACCTTAAAATAAAAATGATGCTTAATTCAGATTTTGAAGAACAGGAAATGTTTACACCTAATTTAAAATGAATTTTTAAAAAGATGCATCTAAGTAAGCAAAAACAAAAAATATGACTGTATTCAGTAATTTGGCTTGTCCAGCCCAGACTAGACATCATGATAAGCTGAATTGTATGTGTTTTTATGGAAGTGCAGCTAGAACCAGATGGAAATAAAGATGCAGTGTAAGAATCAATCTTATAGAATATGACAAAGTATTTGAGAAATATCCCAGAGGGAAGAGAGCTTAGGCCAAAAACTTAGAAAACCCTCCGTGGGAAGGTAGGGGTTGTGTCAGTTCTGTGGGCTACAAGGGAATATGAGCCTAAAGAAACAAAACTTGAACTGAGTCTCAGAGTAAGCAGAGCACAGATTAACAGAAAGGGAAAGGGAGAACGTCATAGGTGAAAGCTCTGATGTGCTCTAATAAATGGAAACTGAGGAGTTTACCAGTGTCTGAACTTACCAGTGTCAGAACAAGCAATTTGAACTGACTGAACAAGGACACTATGTAAAGACACCATTGGGGTGAGAGACCTGATCTCAATAAGGTCTAAGTTGTATCCTAATGACTATGTGGAACTGCTGAACGGGTTTGAGCTGTCAAGTGATTTGGCAGAATTACAGCGCTACAGGCTCTCCTAAAACATCAATGAACCACAGCCCACATGGTGATATCAACTTGACCAGTCTTCTATTAAAACATTGGATGGTTTTCTACACCACCACCTGTAAAATACTCCCAAAACATCTACAAGTTTTCCTAGGTCTTTCTTATTCAGCTTCACTGATAAGACAAGCCTGACAGGATTACAGAGTGGCAGAATTTTGACTGGCGATACTTCAGAAAGACTGTGTCAAAGGGCCTGTATCTCTATACTCAGAAGCTCTACAGAACAATACCTGGGAACAGATTTCCTTTCCCAAGACAGAAGAGCTAGAGAAATGATGACCACATACCTTTCCTACTTTCTTCTCACACATCTACCTTTCTCTGTTCACCACATTGCTAGTCACTGTGCCCCATAATGTGGCACAAGAGTTAAACCACATGTTTCAACACCTCTGTTAACAGGAAATTCCCCGGGTTTATTTAACAACTAGTTAAGAAATAAAGGTCTCATTTTTATTTAACGAATTCTTATACAGCATTTTCTATGTGACAGGCTCTGTTTAGTATATGAGTACATGTATATATAAATATTTTAATCATCTTTAGTTGCACAAAGATGTTTCAATTCAACATATCAATTTATGAATACAATGCATCTTGATCAATGTTACCCTTTCCATCATTCTGACCTTCATATATTCCAATCTCTCAAGTTACCTGGTTTCATTTTCATATATGTATAGTACATATTGTGACTCTATTCACCTCCTCCTTCTCTCAATTATTGGTTCTGTCCTTAACACCATTATTTTCCTACTATTCATTTTGTTAAACTGTCTCTTCATTGTTTAAAAGAGTTACACTGTGTGAATCTACCTCTATATTTACCAATTTAGTCGATTTGATTCCTGCCTATGTGTAACACATAGACACATATATTACATATATAATACATATTGTAATATGTATTATAAATACATATTATGTATTATATAATTATAGTAATTTTATAATTGTATATGTGTATAATACATAGTATGTATTATATAATTATATAATTGTGATATGTATTATATAATACATATTGCAATATGTATTATATATAATAACGGGCTTATAGGGTTATTACAATCCAACAGGATATAGCTCAGAGTTAAGCTCATTTCACAGAGAAGGAGAGTGACTTGCTCAAGGTTTATAAATTTCAGGACTACAAAAAAGCCAGGCATTCTTTTTTTTTAATTGTGAAAATACTATATAGAGGGGTTACAATTACATGGGCAAAATAATGAGTACATTTTTTATCAAGCATTGTTGCCTCCTCCTTTGTTTCCCCTTCCCATCCCTTCCCAGCCTCTCCCCACCCACCTCACCCTCCACCCTACCCTCCCCCTGGCCAAAGTTGTAAAGTTCATTTTTTGACATAACGACTTGTACATCTCATTGTTGCAATGGGTCCACCTGTATCCCTATTTAAATGATTTGTTTTTTCCCTTTCCCTCCACAAATTATACGAACATCAAATACAGTGAAAGCAGGGGTTATACCATAGGGGAGGGACATACAAAGCAACAAAGAATTATCTTATAAATATGTTAGAAATAATCGCAGGAAAGAAAAACCATTTGAGTCCTTATCATGGGGTTCATTTCACCTAACATCAACTTATCTGACCTTTTTGCTTGTCTCAGACATATACTCGTTATTACAAATAAGGGAAACCATGGGACCTATGTTTCTTTGGGCCTAGAAGCCAGGCATTCTTATCCAGAGTCCTCACATTAAGCTGGGATTTTATTTTCATTCTATTATTGTTCATTGAAAAAATAAAGGCTATTAGCCCAGGAGAAGTGAGGTCATAAAAAATACCAAAATGTCACTCTTAATCATTATAGGCACAAAAATGCATTTTCTGAAAAGTTTAAACAATTGAGAAGTGGAATGGATGTCAATTGACACTGACAACTCTAAGAACAATCCCACACACCTTGTTTTTCAACTAAAATTATATTTTTAGGCTTCACAATTTCTCATTAGCACATGATGAGAAATGCTTACCATAATTTCGATTTAATCTTATCTGTAAATGTTACTCAATAGAAGCAAAAATTCAAAATGTTTGGGGAGAATAGAAATTGAGATAAAGAACACTACGAAATTGGGATACAACCCTACTAAAGAAGTTTTACCAATAGTGAGACAATATGATTTTTAGCAATCTCATTATGGCTTACTGAATACACTAGGAATTTAAACATTACCTGGTTGTCACTTAAAGATTTAAACCTAGGAATGGTGGCCCAGTCCTGTAATCCTAGCTACATGGGAAGCTGAGATCAGTAAGACTGCAGTTTCAGACTAATTTGGGCAAATGATCTTTAAGACCTCAGTTCAACAATATGTTGTATTGCAATATATACTTATCATATCAACTATGGAGAGAAGAAGAACCACTGTCTAAGCCCACTAGGGTAAAGACTGAAACTATCTCAAAAATAACAGAGCAAGTCAGGTGCCAGGGGCTCATTCCTATAATTCTAACTACTCAGTTCTCTGAGATCTGAGAATCATAGTGCAAAGCCAAGCCAGGAGGAAAAACAATCTGAGACATTCCATCTCCAATTCACCAACAAAATGACTGAACGGGAACAAAATAACTGGGTTAAGTAGGAAAGAGGCATGAGCTTTAAAAACTGAGCAAAAGCATAAGGCTCTGAGTTCAAGCTCCAGTACCAGCACATACCCGAAAATAATAATCATCAGAGGGCATGCCTTAAGTGGTAGGAGCCCCCACCTAACAAACATGGAACCCTGCATTCAAAACCCAATACTGTCAACAATTTCTAATATATATCATTCCAATAATGCATGTGCCATTTAACATTTTCATATCCTTATTAAAAGGTGATCTTATCCATTATGGTAAACAAGCAATGGTTTGAAGCAAAAACTACTCCCAGGAAAACTGCCGTTATGAGGACGTATTAAGTCACATTCAACCTGGACAACAGGACTTAGAGTTCCCTCTCATTTGCAACAATAACAGCAACAGACCAAACAACAGCAGACCCAAAACTGAATGTTAAACAATTAAAAGCATCAGGCCACAAGAGATAATCCTTGAAAAACAATAAACCTACTAAGTAGTCACTATAATAGCCCTGCTCACTGCCTTGAGAGAGATTGTAGATCTCAGCACAGAAAGGAAGCTATTATGGAGTGTGATGGTCATGTGATAGAAAGACTGGTCCACTACAAGAAGCTTTTAGAACCCCAAATAGACCACATCAGAATAGGACATCGCACCTTCACATTATAATCCACACAGGATCAACTCAGACCAAGGAAAAGATCCTTAAAGCTGTCAAGGAGAAAAGGGTAATCACCTATAAAGGGAAACCAATTAGAATCACCTCAGATTTCTCAGCAGAGACAATCAAAGCAAGAAGAGCCTGGAATGATGTATGCCATGCCCTAAAAACAAACAACTATCAACCAAGAATACTGTACCCAGCTAAACTCTCCTTCATAACTGAAGGCCAAATAAAAACCTTCCATAGCAAAGAAAAATTGAAACAATACATCTCCACCAAACCAGCCCTAAAAAAGATTCTTAAAACTTCACATAGAACTCCCCTATGACCCAGCAATCCCACTTTTGGGCATTTACCCAAATGTTTACAAACAAGACCACACTAAACCTACCAGCACAACTATGTTTATTGCAGCATTATTTACCATAGCTAAGATATGGAACCAACCCAGATGTCCCTCAGTAGATGAATGGATCAAGAAAATGTGGTATATATACACAATGGAATTCTATGCCTCCATCAGAAAGAATGACATTGCCCCATTTGTTAGGAAATGGAAAAACTTGGAAAAAATTATATTAAGTGAAGTAAGCCAGGCCCAAAGAAACAGGTCCCATGGTTTCCCTTATTTGCAATATCTAGTATATGTATGAGTCAAGCGGAAAAGGTCAGATAATGTGATGTCAGGAAAATGAACCCTTAGATGTGTATTTTAATGTTTTTTTCTTTCATGCATGTGTTTCTAATGCATTTGTAAGATTATCTCTTTGTTGCTTTGTATGTCCCTCCCCCACAGTATAACCCCTGCTTTCACTATATTTGATGTCAGTATAACTTGTGGAGGAGATGGGGGAAAACCAGTTGTTTAAGGATACAGGTGGACATGTTGCAACAATGAGAAGTACAAGTTGTCATGTACAAAACGAGCTTTACAACGTCGGTGCAAGGGGGGGGGAGAAGGAGAAGAATTGGGATTGTGGGGAAGGGGGGAGGCTGGGAAGGGATGTGAAGGGTAAACCAAAGGAGGAGGGTGCAATGCTTGGTAAGAAATGTATGCATTATCCTGCCCATGTAATTGTAACCCCTCTGTACAGTATGTTCACAAATAAAATTAAATTAAATTAAAAAAAAAAAGAAAGACTGGTCCACATGAGGAAATGGTACTTGACAGGGGTGAGGTGGTGTCAAGGGGAGGGAGCTAGACAAATGAAGAGAAGAAGTGGAAGAGAATGCAGTCAAATTCAATGTCTAGCCTACAAAATTAAGAAAAATGAGCAAAGGGGAGATTGTTAGGGGTGGGTGAGAACATCAAAAGGGGTAACACTGCAACTCCTTTGTCTACTTAAAGATAATAAAAAAAGAATAGGATAACTACATTGGAAAATATGTAAGATTTCTTTTGTTATTTAAATATCTTTCTTTTTTATTTTTTTGTAAAAATACTGTACAGAAGGGTTACAGTTACATGAGCAAGGTAATAAGTACATGTCCTATCGAGCATTGTTGCCTCCTCCTTTGTTTTTTCCTCTACCATCCCTTCCATCTCACCTCCACAACTGCCCCTCCCACCCTGCCGAAGTTGTAAAGTTCGTTTTCAACATAGTGTCTTGTACATCTCATTGTTACAATGGGTTAACCTCTATCCTATTTAAGCATTTTGTTTTTTCTCTTCCCTTCCCTAAATTAGAGAAGTGTATATACAAGATGCAGGACCCCGACATCAAATACAGTGAAAACAGGGGTTAAATCATAAGGGAGGAACATACAAAGAAACAAAAAAACTCACATGGTACATTATAAATATATTAGAAACAATAGCAGGAAAGAAAAAAGATATTTGTCTCCCTATCTTGGGGTTCATTTCTCTTAACATCATCTTATCGGTCATATATACGTAGCTTTTGACCATTTCTGCTTGTCCTACACACATACTAGTTCTTGCAAATAAGGAAAACCATGAGACCTATGCTTCTGTGGCCTGTCTTACTTCACTTAATATAATTTTTTCCAAATCTTTCTATTTCCTAATAAATGGGGCAATGCCCTTCTTCCTGATGGAAGCACAGAATTCCATTATATATATATATATATATATATATATATATATATATATATATATATATCACATTTTCTTGATCCATTTATCTACTGAGGGGCATCGGGGTTGGTTCCATATCTTAGTTATGGTATATCTGTGATATAAACTCCGTAATATATTATTATGATTTTTAAGTGTTGTCTACTTAAAAATAGTAATAATATATTACGAAGTTTATATCACAAAGGTAGTTGTCTACTTAAAAATAGTAATAATTATGAAGTTTATATTACATATATAAATAAAATATATGATAACAGTATCAAAATCAGTAGAGGATAATTGGAAGTATACTATTCTAAAGTTCTTTTTTTTTTTTTTTTTTTTTTTGTCAGTTGTGGGGCTTGAACTCTGGGCTTGGGCACTGTCCCTGTGCTCTTCAGCTCAAGGCAAGCACTCTTCCGCTTGAGCCACATCGCCACTTCCGGTCTTCTAGTGGTTTGTTGGAGATAAGAGTCTCACGGGCTTTCTTGCCCGGGCTGGCTTTGAACTGCGATCCTCAGACCTCAGCTTCCCGAGTAGCTAGGATTACAGGCGTGCGCCACCAGCACCCGGCTATTCTAAAGTTCTTATAACACACATGAGGTGTCACAATAACACTTGAAGGCAGACTTTAATGACTTAGTCATATTGCATATAAAACCTAAAGCAGTGCTTTCCATTCAGCAATTTGACATTTCAAGTTATACAGTTCCTTGTCATGATTAGTTATGCGCATTGTGGAATGTGTAGTAGCATCCCCATGACATGGGCTTCAGTTCGGGAATAGGAAACTTTATGGCTGAAAACAATAGTTTGGATGTTGATGTTTTCTTAGGAAAAAAAAATTCATCCTGGCCACCTGGAGTCAATGGAACAACTTGTAAGCTGCAGTTGGCTTTTACTGATCCTTGCAGCCTGTGAAAAATGAAATGCTCAGGTTTAATGATCTAAGGCCCCAAACTCCCATGCCTGGTACATGAGAGAAGGATTAGTGATACATACCTAGTTCCCAAAAACACCATTCCTGTTTTCCATGCACGACCACCATGACTCTACTGAAGTCCAGTAAAAAGACTTCAGTAAAAGGTCTTCCATCTTAAGAACATTCTTTCGTTTTGTTTTGCCTTAGCAAACCAGCTCTCACTAAATCTCCTCTTTGTCTATTTTTTAATTATTTTTTTCTTACTATCTTTAAGTAGTTATACAAAGGAGTTGCCATTTAACAAAGAAGTTTATGAATTAAATACATCCTAATCAATGTCTTGTCATGCAACATACTTTCTCAGATGAGATTCAGAACCTTGTAGCTCTGGAAACAGTGACATCTTGGGTGTGTACACTATATACCAGTAGCATTTCCCAGTTTTGACAATCAAAAGTAACTCTAAACATTGCCAAAATATCCCTTGAAGAATAAAACCACTCCCATATAAGAACTACTGCCCTACACCTACTATGAAAATAACGAAAATCATGTTAATGGACAAAAGAAATAAACTATCATAAAAATACTAAATTAGCTGGGCGCTGGTGGCTCATGCCTGTAATCCTAGCTACTCAGGAGGTTGAGATCTGAGGATCATGGTTCAAAGCCAACCCGGGCAGGAAAGTCTTATCTCCAATAAACAACTAGGAAACCAGAAGTGGCGCTGTGGCTCCAGCGGTAGAGTGCTCGCCTTGAGCTGAAGAGCTCCAGGACAGTGCCCAAGCCCAGAGTTCAAGCCCTAGGACTGACCAAAAAAAGACTAAATTAGTAAGAAAACATACAGAGGAAAAAAGAGAACAAAGAAGACATAACAAATGGAACAAATAGCCTGATGAAGAAGATAGACCAAGACTATGTCATCAATCACATCAAATATAAACCATTCAAATACCTCAAGTAAAAGGTGGAGAATATTAGATTGGATAAAATTAAGACACAAGTAGTGCTTCCTGTAAGAAATTAAGTTTAATGATACAATAAGCTAAAATAAAATTATAAAAATAATATATCATGCTAACATTAATGCAAACAAATCTAGGATGACTAAATGTCAGAAAATTAAATATATATTAAACACAGAATATTCTAAATTTTAAAATAACATCAATTTTGGAATAATAGAGTGGTCAGATTACTAAGATGACATAACGATCCTAATAGCCTAATCACAGAGCTTCAAAGCATATACAGAATAAAGCTGATAGTATTGTAACAACAAACATACAAACTAAAATTAGGGTAAGAGGTTTTAGCACCTCTTTCAATAATTGGTAAATAGGAACTCAATAAAAACTTGGAAGATCTGAGCATCACAACCATTTAATCTGATGGGCATTTGTTGAACATTGCATACAATAATTTCAGGACACAGATTCTTTCCAAGAACATAAAAACCCAAGACACATTCATTCAGAGCCATAGAGCAAGTCTCAACACAACTAAAAGGATCCAATTCACATGAAGAATATTGTAAAAATCACAATAGAAATTAGGAACAAGAAGACATCTAGAAAATTCTAAATATTTACGAATAAATGGCACAAATAGCACATTTCTAAAATAATAATGGGTCAATGAGTAAATCAATAAAATAGAATTTTGAACTGAATGAAATGAAAACTTGTGGATGTCATTAGAATAGTGTTTAGAGTAGATTTCATAGCATTCAATGTCTTTAAGAGATAGTGTTCTATAATTTCAACACTCGATTGAAGATAGAGGATCATACATTTATGATCAACCTGGAGTACATAGCAAAACCCTGACTCAAAAAACAAAAACAAAAGAGTAATAGAAAAGCTTCAAATACTACTACTTTTTTTGTAAAGGTGATGTGCAGAGGGCTTTCATTTACATAAGTAAGGTATAAGTACATTTGTTTGTTTGTTTGTTTGTTTGGGGTCCAGTCGTGGGGCCTGAACTCTGGGCCTGGGCGCTGTCCCTCAGCTCTTCAGCTCAAGGCTAGCACTCTACTCCTTGAGCCACAGCGCCACTTCCGGCTTTTTTCTTTTTGCTTATGTGGTGCTGGGGAATCGAACCCAGGGCCTCATGCATGCAAGGCAAGCGTTCTACCACTGAGCCAACTTCCCAGCCCCAGTACATTTGTTTTTGAACAGTATCACCCCTCCTTTTCTCACACTTCCCCCATCCATTGTCTTTTCCCCCAGATTGTAAAATTCATTTCCAACATAGTGTCTTGTGAGTATCACTGCTGCATCGGTTCACCCTTCATTCATTCTTTGTCTTGCCATTTCTGTGATTCCTCTTCCCATCCCCAAATCAGATAAACTTAAAAACACTACAAAGGGTACTGAAATCAAGAACAGTGACAACAGGGGGTAAAACAAAGGGGGAAAAAACAAAAAAGAGAAATAACTGCATACAGTACACTAACTTTTATAAACCAAATAAACAAAAGAGAGAAAGCTGACTGGAGGTGTGTCTCGAGAGGCAGAGTGTTTACCTAGTAATACTGAGGCTCTGGGTTCAAACTCAAGTACTGAAAACTAAGGAAAAACAAACAGCAAATTATATTATTAAACCCAATACAAGTAGAAAAATGAGAATATCAGAAAAATGGCAATAATAAATATCAAAATGGAAATTAATGACATTAAAGACAAAAGGATCAATGAAGAAATCAACGCAACCCACTAGTTTTTGTTTTCTTTTAAGAATATCAATAAAATGGAGATTTATCCAGTGCAGATAAGAAAACAAAAGAGAGAGGATTTAACATTTCTAATGTAAGAAAGATGTCTCCCAGAGAGTTACTTTTTTCTACATCCTTAGGGGTTTCTCAGTAAATAAACTACATGGGAAGGTGGTAAAGAGGAAGGAAATAGTAGACAAAGAACAAGGAAAACAGAACATGATTCCTCATTAACTATAAAGCAGCCCAGAGTGCAATGTCAAGTGAAAGACACAGATTTCTCTTGCTAGCTGGTCTACTTAATTGGTCTACTTCTACACTCTCCAGACCTTGGAAATACAACTGTTTATTTCTACTTAGAGTGCAGCTGCAATTATATTCAAATCTGGGTCATTTCAGCATATTGACTTCTTGTCCTCTCTTTCTAGTTAGATAGCTTCTTTTGGATCCAGAAGGAGCTGTGGCTGTGTTTCAGCAAGAACTCTTTTACTTTATTCTTGGCTGCACTAGAATCTTAGATATATATAGGTCCCATTCCAGATCTACCATGGTAGGCAGAATTCCAACATGTACCCCATGATGATATCCATCCTAACCCTTTCATGTTACTCCCACTATTATGACAAATTAAATATGTCAAGAGTGAATTTGTACCTATAATTAATTAACTAATCCCTGAGCTTTAAGCTAGATTACACAAGTACATCTAACCTAATCACATGGGCTCTTTAAAAGCAGAGTTGGTCTAGCTAGTGGCAGAAAGGAAAGTCAGATAATGGAACATGAGAGAAATTTCTAGTAAAAGAGGTTCTTTGCTGCTGGAGACAGTGTGGCAAGAAGCTGAGAGAGCCTTCAAGGGCTGAGGAGTCATCCTTGTTTGACAGCTAACAAGGCATGGGTCCTCAATTCTACAACCACAAGGCAGTAAATGGAGTGGGTTTAGGAGATTATTACAACAGTCTTTGAGTAAAAATCAACCTCTCACACCTTGATTTCAACCTAGAAGATCCTAAGTAGAGAACCTAGTATTTCAGGTAAACAGCTCACTTTACCTCTGGCCACAGAACTATTTCACAATAAACAGTTATCATCTTATGCTGCTGTTTGTTCATTTGCTACTCAGGACAGCAAACTAAAAGTCTTACCAAATCAACATCTCTAAAAAGTGCTGTCCAATTGGAGTGTTTAACAAGCTTCTCAAATAGCTTTTATGCAAAGTTTAAGATGAACTGAACCAGAAGAATTATCACCACAAAAAATAATATATTGTACTTCTGATCTTAATCTCTTAAGCCTAAGAAACCAGGCCCATTAAGACATTTTGAACACTGCTCTTAGCTAATTTCATGCTAATGTCCTTTCCACTTATCAACATAATGAAGGGAACTATTAAGGTAATTTATTATGCCTTCCAACCTTCATGCAACACTGAATTACATTCCAGTCAATATTCATTCAATTTCCAGATTTTTGGGGAATTCCTATGCATTATCTTAATACTATGATCTAGTGTACAATATTACTACCTTGATACACACATTCTAAAAGCAAACTAAATATTCTTTGGTATACTTTTAGCTTGCCTTGTCTTTTCAGATTTAGGAAAATATAGTGAACAGATTTCTTCCTTTTTCCTGTGATGACAGATAAATAAAAATGTGCCTATTATCCCCAAGTGGTCCATTGTTACTGGATTTTTATGAAGGCTTTGTTGATAACTAGGTTAGAAGGATAATACGCAGAGTCTGACCAAAAAAGATCTAAGATGGAAGTTACTAATCATAAAAAGAATTTTCCTTCTTTTATATATAATATATATTATTGTAAAGATACTGTACAGAGGGGTTACAGTTATATGAGCAAGGTAATGAGTATATTTCCTATCCAGCATTTTACCTCCTCCTTTTTCCCCTACCATCCCTTTCCTCCCCACCTCCCCAACTCCTCTCTCCCCCTCACCCCTGGAGTTGTGGAGTTCATTTTCAACATAGTGTCTTGTACATCTCATTGTTACAATGGGTCAACCTGTATCCTTATTTCAGCATTTTATTTCCCTTCCCCTCCCCAAATTAGAAAAATTTATATACAAGATGCAGGGCACCAGAATCAAATACAGTGAAAACAGGGGTTATACTGTGGGGGAAGAACATAAAAAAGAAATAAAAATCACATAGAACATTATAAATACATTAAAAACAAGCAAGAATGAAAAATTACTTGTGTCCCTATCTTGGGGCACATTTCACTTATCATCATCTTATATACTCGTATGTACATACCTTTTGAAGCCTACTGCATTGTTGGTGGAAGTGTAAAGTTGTTCAACCACTTTGGAAAGCAGTATGGAGATTCCTCAACATAGAGCTCCCCTATGACCCAGCAATCCCACTTTTGGGCATTTATCCAAATGATCACAAACAAGGCTATACTAAAGCTACCAGCATAACTATGTTTATTGCAGCATTATTCACTATAGCTAAGCTGTCTGGGCATTTACCCAAATGATCACAAGCAAGGCTATACTAAAGCTACCAGCATAACTATGTTTATTGCAGCATTATTCACTATAGCTAAGCTGTGGAACCAACCCAGATGCCCCTCAGTAGATGAATCGATCAAGAAATATATACATATACATATACACACATATAATGTATATATATATATGTGTGTATATATATATATATATATATATATATATATATATATATATATAATGGAATTCTATGCCTCCATCAGAAAGAATGACATTGCCCCATTTGTTAGGAAATGGAAAAACTTGGGAAAAATTATATTAAGTGAAGTAAGCCAGGCCCAAAGAAACATACTTCCCATGATTTCCTCTATTTGCAACAACTAGTATATGTCTAGAATTTTCCTTCTTGATAAAAAGAAATGCTAAAAAATTCACACTCCTGAAAATCACATACATAAATTTCTAGATATCTGCCAAGTCAGCTTGACACTCATGACAGAATTCCTTTTTCCACTCTGGTGTAGCATCAGTCTGTGAGAGGTTGGACCACTGGAGCATGTAACACATCTAGGAATACAGAAAAACCAGAACAGCTGAGACATCCTGGACCACAGGAGACTTCACTGACATTCTGAGGATGGCAATATAAAATACGAAGCCTCCTAGGTCCTTAAAGACACTGGTATACTGACCTATTTCAAAATTCCTCAGTAAGTTACTCATTAAGATGGATTTTAAACAATTTTTGTTGAATATTTCTTATATTTGCTTGTATTCCTTGTACTCTCATTCATGTTTGTATTAGTAACAGTTCTAGGACATTCTCAGGAAGCTCTTGAGTAGCTGTTATCTTTCTAGCCACACCCTTGAGCAAAATATCTCCAAAGATCTTCTAAGGATTGGCAAAGCAGCATTCTACCAGGCCAAATACAGCAATTCCAGCTATAGGCATGGCATAGACAGTCTGGAGGAAGTAATGTCTGACACTTCTCAGTCCCTTCATGTTTTCCCAAAAACCATCAGGCACTGTAACTAAGCTTAGATCCAAGTCCCCCAGAAACATTGGCTGAGGGTAGCTGCAAATAGGCCATTAGGGACACATTGGAATGAGCAAGCCTGCAATCCATGCAGAAGAGAATATATCTGCTAGGATGACTGAGTAAGGAACTGCTCTAGTTCTTCTAGGGATGACTATACCCTCATGTCTAATGTTCCTTGCTAGCCATTCACTGCCTCCATTTGTAACTTTGGCTACAGGTTGTAGCTGCTCTTTGACAACAAGAAAAAGATTCAAGCAGAGATTTTCTTAGCAAACTGCAATGGAGCACAAGAGGAAAATATTAAGTGTTAAGCACATAGTAAATGCTCGATAACTTCAATGATTTATTTATAAAGAATAATGAGAAAGTTTTCAATTAGAATGCATGAAATTTCCAATGGAGATGACAGCTTTCCAGGCCCCAGCATCTCTTTCTGACTTACTTTGGGAAATGTGGTGTCTGTGGCATCTGTAGAGAGTGCACTGGTCTTGGGATGAGGAGAATCATTAGAACAGTTTCACTAACAGGTAGCAAATCACCCAAGAAAGGACCATTTATCTTGGGAAATTCACGATGGTACAGATCCTTGTTTGCAACCATTGGCTCAGAGGCTGGGGGCTTTAGCATACCACACTTGCAAGTACTGGCAAGTTGGAAGACCTGTTGATCTTAATACTCACACTGCAGTGACCAGTATATTCTCTGCATTGGTTTATCAGTAATGATAAACCAAATGCATCAGCATGAAGTCAGAATGAGGAAAATTCACTGATGGCTTTGAAGGTAACAAATATCCCTCCCAATGTGTGAAGTCAGAAAAACTGAAGCTTCTATGCCATCTTCTGGGTAGTTCTTAACAGTTCCAACTTTGCCTCTCTTTCTCAGCCATCCACTATCGTCTTTTTCATATTAACATTATTATTTATTATTAAATATGTTATTTCTCTGTTTACAGTTACATCATACCAAATCATAAGCCAATAAAAATATAGAATTAGGTTTCTACTACATTCTATAACTCAGTCTCTATATTTTATGTTGAATTTATACTTTCACTTAAGGGCCCAACTTTTTCTAAGTATCCTAACTATCCTTTTCCTAGTATCCGTGGATGTCTCCTAAAAATCATAACTTTTTTTGCAGATACTAAATCAATGTGTACTTATATTAGAATTCCTTACTCAATCCATATTCTTGCACCAGCCTCCAAGGAAAGAACCATCATCACAATCTGGACAACAGAACATGTGAATCCCAGAGTTATCTGTGACCCCTGGTCTCCTGGCATTCACTCCACAGCTGTTTGATTAGTTCTTAAAAAAATACTTCCTCCTCATCTTTGTCTGCCAGCTTTCCATTACTACAGCAAAATACCAGAGGGAATTAACTTTAAAAGGAGAAACAGTTCATTTTTGCTCACAGTTTTCTAGCTTCTAGTCCATGATGAATTAGTTGCCTTGTCTTGGGCCTGTGGAGGGAATGTATGACATTAAGTCTACTTATAACCCGGGCCACAGAGCAAAACAGAAAATTAGAATTTTCCCAAGAATCCCTCACAAGATACCACCTCTGAAAGGATCCATCACCTCCCAATAGTGCTACCTTTGGGCCTAGCCTTTAATATCTGGGCTGTGGGGCAGGGTACAGGGACATTCAACATTCACATTACATCTGAAATACAGTAATCAGTTCCTGGATTATTGCAGGCTCCAAACTCTCAGTAACCACTGCTCCTCCCTCCTATTTCCAGCGACACACACAAGCTCACACAGAGGCATATGCACATCTGAAACAAATCTGTATTGGATATAATCTTTTTTTATTTTTTATTGTGAAAATACTGTACAGAGGGGTTACAATTACATGGGCAAGATAATGAGTACATTTCTTATCAAGCATTGTAGCCTCCTCCTTTGTTTCCCCTTCCCATCCCTTTCCAGCCTCCCCCCATCCTCCCCACCCAATCCTCCCCCCACCCTGTATTGGATATAATCTTAATTCTTTTGTATACTCTTGCAGAAACACCAGTGTGTCCTAGCTAACTTCAGTTTACATATGGCAATGATTGGAGTTTGTGTCTTTGAAAGCATTTATAAAGATATTTTTGTTTGTGGAAACATCAACTACTTGGCTACCTAGCTAATCATATCTTCAAAATGTTTTCTCAAAAGAGGGAGAAAAACAAAGTATTTCCTCAAAGTCCTCCTGTTATTCAAACATAATATTTGGTCTCCCAAAAGTAACATTAAAAAGGCCATTGAGCCCTCCAGTGGTAAAATTATGAAAATGTTGTGATGCATATCCAAGCACCTTAGAAAAATCTCCTAAAGACAGGTAGAATCAGAATAGACAAAATTAAATCAGCTTAGTGTTTTGGAGAGATTATTTGTAAACTTAATTATCCCAGTAGCTGACAAGTTACCAGCATCTAAGCATTTCATCTTCTGGAAATTTTTTTAAAAGTCCTCTCAAATGTTATTTTGTACTACTGTTCATTTATTTTCACATGAATAGATTTTAGGAAAGTGCTTCATTACAAGTGTTATCACAAGATGTAAGATTCCAGTTTTAGGAAAAAATGTAAGACTTGTGAAAAATTAAAACATTAACAGCAGCCATTCCTATAGATCTGCAAAGACAATGTCTTCAGAGAGTTGAGGATGGTCAATGAATTTGTTAATAATAATCCATGTTATAACTTTCTTCTAATTTCTAAAGGACTAAATGAGAGAGGTTGAGGGGCAGCTGTTTTAATGGCTTTTCAGGATGTAGGAATCTGTGACATTTGACCTTACTGTCTTGCTTTCACCTCACAAGTTACCAAGAAACCTGATGGATAAAATATTTGAGTCACAGGCTTAAGATCTTTGGTTCCATCTCATTATTTTACCCAATCTCATTATTTTTACCTATTAGAGTTTGACTCATTCAGAACTCATCCAGCAAGTATTTATTTGGTGCTGTTAATTTTCTGTCCCCATGATGTATGGACTCTTCATAGACACAGAAGAGTAAACTCACTTCATTCATACATTTTATAACAAGCTCCAAGAAGGAGAAAAAAAAAGAATCATTAGAAGCTTGAGAATTCCTAACAATGGAAAGCTAAGGACTGAGAGATCATCAGGAATGACCTGAAAAATGGTGTTTGTGAGAGATCTGAATGAGCAAACACAAATGGCAAAGGGAAGAGCACCGCAGAAAGGTCAACCTTGTCAGGGCCTGAGGTGAGGGGGAGCCATATATGTCAACACCTCAGGAAAAGCAGAAGATAAATCCAGAAAAATGTTCCTAAATGGCTGTAAGTAGCTTCCTTCTGGTCTATTTGCCTACATTAGTGATCCATCTAACACAAAAGCCATACTGAGTACATTTAAATATTAGATTATTTAAATACCTTGCTCAAAATCCTCCAACATTTCACACGTCACAGGGGAAAAGGCCTCACAAAGGTTGAACAAAGGCCTATATGCCCTGGCTCACTGGATTCTCTCTGGCCTCATTTCCTTCTACCCTGTAACTCTCCCATCAAGGTACCCAGGCATAGTTATTATGTTACCAGCCCACTCGCATCCATCAAGTTTTACTCCAGTGCTTCAAGTCCTTTGATTCTTAGTGAAGCAAATATCAAAATGAAAATCCCTTCCCTAAACCTTCTGCCCTGGCAAGCTCTATTTTTCTTTATTCCTTGGCATTTTATCACTTATCACCTCTCACTGCTGCAAACTTTACTGATTTCATTTATTCCCATCATTTTATCTACCTCATCTCCACTCAGGTGAGCCTAATCTAACACTGAGGAATAATTCTGCTTGAGGGCATGTGTCACATGCCTACTAGGCCAGAGAACATCTGGCTTGTGGTTCATATTAATCCCATAAAATCATTTGGTACATGATAGGTCAGATATGTGTAGCTTCATCTATAAATCCTGCCTGTAGCTGTCTGCCAGACTTGATCATCAATGTTATAAATATCTAAGTGATATTTGGTTTATGTTAATGAGATCTTTGTTTGTGGACATACAGGATGGATTCTATCTTGGTCATAACATATCAGGTTGAAGCAGTGTGCTATTATAGGCTTATTGAAATCAGCCGTGTAGGTTTTGAATATCTCTTCATCCTGACATCATTCATGTTTCTTTTTATACTGATAAATTACATTTTAATCAATTCAATCCTTATATTTCCATCTTTTTTTGAACTGCAAGATTTGTTTTATTTATTTATTTATTTATTTTTAAATTTATTTTTTATTGTGAAAATACCATACAGAGGGGTTACAATTACATGGGCAAGATAATGAGTACATTTCTTATCAAGCATTGTAGCCTCCTCCTTTGTTTCCCTTCACATCCCTTCCCAGCCTTCCCTCCCCACACCCAATCCTCCCACCCCGCCCCCACCAAAGTTGTAAAGTTCGTTTTCGACATGACAATTTGTACTTCTCATTGTTGCAACTGGTCCACCTGTATCCTTATTTAAACTACTTGTTTTTCCCCTTCCCCTCCACAAATTATACCAACATAAAATACAGTGAAAGCAGGGGTTATACTGTGGGGGAGGGACATACAAAGCAACCAAGAAATAATCTTAAAAATGCGTTAGAAACAAATGCATGAAAGAAAAAAACATTTGAATACATATCTTAGGGTTCATTTTCCTAACATCACCTTATCTGACCTTTTCTGCTTGATTCATACATATACTAGATATTGCAAATAAGGGAAACCATGGGACCTATGTTTCTTTGGGCTTGGCTTACTTCACTTAATGTAATTTTTTCCAAGTCTTTCCATTTCCTAACAAATGGGGCAATGGCATTCTTTCTGATGGAGGCATAGAATTCCATTGTGTATATATACCACATTTTCTTGATCCATTCATCTACTAAGGGGCATCTGGGTTGGTTCCATATCTTAGCTATGGTAAATAATGCTGCAATAAACATAGTTGTGCTGGTAGGTTTAGTGTGGTCTTGTTTGTAAACATTTGGGTAAATGCCCAAAAGTGGGATTGCTGGGTCATAGGGGAGCTCTATGTGGAATCTTTTGAGGAACCTCCATACTACTTATATTTCCATCTTCACTGAAGAAACACATAGAAAACATCAAGGTAGCATATTTAATACTGTGACTACTATTCACTACATTTTATTTAAAATCAACCAGATGGTTTTATTTTTCATTTCTCTCTTCTGTAGTACTTTGTTATTGACTTCACATTCACAAAGCCAAGGAAGTTCTAGAATATAATACTGAACATTAAAACAATGATCCAAATAAAATAATGATGCAACAGTTTTTTTTTAAATCAAGGTGCTATGCTTTTTCTATGAGTTGAAATGTGCAAAAACCACAAATAGCTTTACAATCAAACCTCAAAGAAGAATTTTAACAGCACTGGATTTTAATTTGCCTAGTTTTGTGAGGTTCCCCTAAGAATATGTTAATAAAGGTACTGCTCTAGGTAAAATATAACAATGACTACTAGAATGTGGTTTTAGTAGTAAAAAATAACTAATTAGCCAGATACCTTCCACCATTTCTCATCACCTTAGGTATTTAATGAGCTTAGCCCTGTGTGATTTATGCCTACCAACACTGACAATAAAAAGGCATTCTGCGTTTCACACCACGACATAAGCTTTGTAGGACAATGCACATGCAGCCCAACTTCTTGTGGTCTCCAAAATGAGGATAACTCCATTATTTAGGGAACATTAAGAAGTCTGCTGAGAAAGATAACTGTACAACTCACTTCATTTCTTTCTATCATGGCAGCCTGGAAAACACACTGACTTGGGAGATTCCTGTGAACTTGCAACAGAAATTATTTAAATTGAGAGGCACTCTACAATCAGGCCTACACTACACCCAGGGTATCATGCAGCTCTAGTTCAATGAATCCCAGGAATATTTTACAGGGTAAAGCATCTCAAATAACCAATTATTCTTGCATTTGGCTAGAGTTAGATAACACTTTAATTTGCCCAAGTTCTCCTGCAGAACACAGAGCCTTTGCAAACTCTTCAAGTTATCTTCCTCCACTTTAAATCCCACAGAAAATTGAAATCCTTCTGATTTTAGTAGCTGTAAAGCTCCTATTTCCATGGCATTCTAGTCTATTTCTACCTGGCAGCCACATTCATCACACACCTACATGCTACTCTATAGAAATGAGTCACTTCCCCTCCAAGAGGAGATTTAAAGCATAGGTCTGCAAAGCCAAATAGTCTGAAACACTAGGAAGTTACATCCTTAACCAAAAAAGGAAACATTGAACTACAGTCTCTCGGTGTGTGAAAATAGACAGGGAAAATAAAAATATAAACTGAGTCGAAGATGTAAGGCACATCAACACCTTTATGAATCAAACGCCTACACAAAGGCTTGGTGAGAAGAAAGACCTCAGAGAAATACTTTTAATCATTTCATTCACATGAATGGCCTTGGCACATTTAAATTTCATAAGCCTGAGGCAAATCTCATTTAAGAAATGAATAGATTCATCTTCTAACTAACAAAAGATCAATTTTTCTAATTTATTACCTTATTCTTCGCCTTTTTGCCTTTTCTGTTTTTCACTTTGCTGACGATGGGTAAGAAAGAACAAAGAGAAAATATGCTAGGCGAACTCCCGTCATTGGGAAACTTAATTAGAAGAATCTGGAAATAGTCTGATGGTTAGCATCCTTTAAAAGCCAGTTTTTCAACAAGTCCTTAAGTGGCTAAGTGGTGAGAAGAAAGAGAGAATATTGAACTGGGAGAAATAATAAGCTTTACTTCTGTAAATCTGAAATGTCACAAAAGCAGAAACAACCCACTAACCACTAAAGACAAGGTGAATGGATGAACAAATTGAAGTGGATCTGTACAACAGAATAGTACTCACCAGTACCAAGGATAAAACAGTATCACAAATATATCTTAAGAATCATTTTACTGACAGAAAAAAAATTCAGACCACCCTTAAAAATAATATGTACTTCATGATGTCACATATGTACAATGCTAGAAGATGAAAGCTAACTCTGTGGTGACATAAATCACATCAATGGTCATGTAGGGAAGGGGGCAGAGCTACAGGGGGGTTACAAAAGGACACAAGGAACTTTCTCATTTGCTTAATAATGATTTTACATGGATGAATATATTTCAAGACTCATCGATCTGCACACTGTTAACATGTTCAAGTTATTGTATGATAATTATGCTGCAACAAGTGTGTTTGTACCTATCTAATCCTAAAATGCCACCTTCACAAAGAAGTCATTCAAGTTCATGTCAAAATTAGAACCTCCACTGTGAAATACATGTGAATAAATGAATATGAACCCAAGAACTAGGAAAAACCATGGCCTCCCCTTATGAATATAAATTCAAGGGCAATTTTACTTTGACAGGGATTTCTCTATGGATGGATGATACAGTAATAAA